>NW_012151541.1:638309-657397 GCF_000956105.1 Propithecus coquereli | reverse complement strand
AGGATCGCTTGAGCCCAGGAGTTTGAGGTTGCTGTGAGCTAGGCTGACGCCACGGCACTCACTCTAGCCAGGGCAACAGAGTGAGACTCTGTCTCCAAAAAAAAAAGAAAAAAAAAAACAAAACTTTTCCTCTCTTCCCCTTAAAGGAAAAAAAGAAAACCCACGAAACTGTCTGCTTAACTCAATAGCACTTCCTGGTTGCTTTGGGTCAACTTCTCTTCTCTCAAAGAAAAATATGAAAGCAAAACTCGCCACTATTAAGAAATTTGTCCTCATTCCACAAAGACCTGTCCCCTCCGTTCCCCATTTCTCTCTCCCCATCCCCACCCAGTCTCATCGTGGGGAGGGGGCACCCTGCAAGTGCCTCCAAATCAAGCAGTTTGCACGAGGCAGGGAGGGGGCTATTTGAAGAGACAGCCATCTATGGTTTTACCTTCTTCCCTTTGTTATAAGAAGGAACAATAAAATAGAAACATTTGTATGGTAAAAAAAAGAAATTTGTTCTCAAACTAGCCGGCATATCAGCTTTCATTTCCTTCTATAGTGACACATTAGGGAGAAACATATCCAAATAATAAGACAATATATCCTGTAAGTAAAGATTACCGCCCCACCTGCCTGGTCACCATTGCTTATTCTGGAAGTTTGCACTGAGCAAATAGTGAGCGTGGTAGCCAGGCTGAAGGGGAGGGGTCTCTAGGCCAGCATGGTGCGAGGTTCCTCTTCAGACCCCAGCATCCACCGTTCCCCTTCAGAATGGTGGGCATAGGACCACCCCCAGCCATGAGCAGCTTGAGTTCCTGGAGGGAGGTCCTACCCTGTGGTCCTTTTCTTCCTGTTTCATGTTTCTGGTTCACTTTCCACTCACCATCAGCTCTTCCCACCCTCCCCCAAGACCGAGACCCCACAGCTCTACTAGGCTGACAATCAGTCTGTCCAGCTAGGTGTGGAGGTAAATTCCAGCCTCCCCCAACACTCCGCCGAGCCCCTGTGCAGGATGGAGGCTTGCTAAAACTGGACTGATGGGAACTATCCAGTGTGGCCTCTATGTCTTCCTCTGGCCAAGGCTCAGTCAGACTCAAGTCATCTGCTCCAAGAGAGCAAGAGAAAAGGAACAAGAGAGCCATGTGGGATTATTCTGTACCTCGCTGCCTGCTACCTTCCCCTTCCTCCTTTTTAGAATCTACCGTAGCGTTAGAGAGAGAGAGGGCTAAGTGGGATCTCACAGCACTCCCAACCCATCCCTGCCCCCCAGCCCTTATGATGGTCCTGCTTCGTAGGCAGAGCTCCCTTATTAAACGTTTCACGAGGGATACTTGTTACCCACGGTTTCCATCATACACCAGCACCCAGCACCCACCACCTACCCAGGGAGATCTGACCAGCCAAGAGAGCATTGTCACGAGGCAGGCCTGGCCTGCGCCCTTCCTGAATGTCAGGGCATTCCAGCAGAGACCTGTCCCGCTCCATCCGCAAATATCAGAATGTACATAAGAAGCATGTTGTTTGCCAGATAGTTCACGTAACCGGCATAAATAAACAGCGTCTGAAACAAGGTACGCAAGGAAGCACAGGGGGAGGCAGTCAGGAACGCTGAGATATGTTGGCTGTGTGATTCCCAAGCCTCCCTCCCTTCCCTTTATTTACCTAGATTACACCATCATCCCACCCTCAAGAGAAAGCACAATCGGAGAAAGGTATTAATAACTTCCCTCCGCAGCAAGAATGAAAGGCACTGTGGTTCGGCAACCAAGGCTGCTCTTGTTTCTGCTATTGCTGCATCATTAACTTCTCGTCCCCCGGGGGGAAAATATCACTGTGACGTCTTTTGCTAGACAGTTTCACGTGTGATGCTCACAACAACCCGAGAAGTAGATGTTACTGACCCAGTTAAGTCTCAGAAACTGAGACTCTGGGAGGTTCCGTGTCTTGCCAAGGACCCAGCTGGTTAGTGGAGAACCAGAACTTGGACCTAGGTCCCTGACTTTCTGTCTAGAGTTTTTCCCACTCTATCTCTATTTTCATCTATCTTTGGTCAATTCCCTGCTCCCTGACGCTTCTGCTAGAGGCTGGATATTCTGGGAAGCAAATGAAGGGAACCAAAATGCAATTGATCAGTGTTGATCTCAGTCAATAAAAAGGTTGCAGAGTGGTATGGCTGCAGGTTTTGTTGTTTAACCATCTCTAGATCTCAGTTTCTTCCTCTGTGAATTGGGGATAGTAATCTTACCTGCACCTCATAGGACTATGGTGAGGATTCAATGATACAAGGCCTGATAAGTGCTCAAGATGATGCCCTGAACATATAATAGTAGGCCCTCAATAGACAGAAGCTACTGTTATTAATACTAAGACAGGGTTGGAAGAAGTAAAAGTTAACAACCCAAATGAGTGTTCCAGGGTGGGATGTAGATTAATAAAGGATGTTACTTGGCAAAAGAATGATGGTCCTGGGGATGTTCGTAGAGCCAGGAAGCGAAAACACACAATCCGCTGTTCATATCGTGGTGAGGAGGGCCACTCAAAAGAAACCCGTGACAATGAGAGCAACAGGGCCCAGGTTTTTGAGAATCTGATCATCACCCTGCAGGAGCTGACACATACAGAGGAGGAAGGGTCAGGAGAGGCCCCTGGCCTCTCTGCTCCTCTCTTGAACATGGACACCTGTGGTTTGTCAAAGACATTTTCAGGGCCCAGAAAGAGAAAGAAAAAGAGGACCCAAGGCCTGAATCTGTAGGAAGTCCAATAGCAGCCAGGATTCTTAAGTCACAGGATAGAAAACAGGTGCCAGAGGAGGTAAATGACGGTGGGATTCACCAAAGAGAGAAGCACCAGTCCTATCTCTGCTGACTCCAACAGAGGGATGAAACATCCAAGAACGAAGACAATTATTTCCAGGCCAGGCAAAGAGGATGCGACTATAGGATTTAGCTGGTGCTGTTAAACCAAACCCAGATGGTACAAAAACTGGTCTCTCTCAATATCACTCAGGCCACGTCGCCTTTTCCAATAAGAACAGGATAAGGATTAGTCCAGCTGATCCTTCGACATGATTTAAACTAGTAGTAGTTGTCACGCTTTTGTGGGCATCGGAATTATCTGGAGGGCTTGTTAAATCAAAACTGCTAGGCCCTATCCCCAGAATTTCTGATTTAATAGATCTGGGGTGGGGCCCAAGATTTTGCATTTCAAACGAGTTCCCAGCTGATGGTTCAAGGACCACATTTTGAGAACCACTGATTTTAAGCATTTTTCCTATGAACAGCCAAAGAATATTAAATAGCAGAATTCTTTTTTTTTTTTTTTTTGAGACAGGGTCTCACACTGCATTGCGTGGGCTGGAGTGCAGTAGTGACGTCACAGCTCACAGCAACCTCAAACGCCTGGGCCCAAGCGATCCTCCTGGCCCAGCTTTCCAAGTAGCTGGGACTACAGGAGTGTGCCACCACGCCTGGCTAAGTTTTTTATTTTTTGTAGAGATGAGGTCTCACTTTGCTGCCTCAAACTCCTGGCCTCAAGCGATCCTCCCTTCATGGCCTCTCCAAGTGCCAGGATTACAGGTGTGGGCCTCGGCACCCAGCCTAAACTGTAGAATTTTTAATACCGTGATTTTCAATGCATATAACCATCATATTTACTTATTAGCCTCTCTACTCTCTTCTGCCACATCGATTAGCAAATGAAGATGTGTATTCTCAACTAAGAATTTTATACTAACAACATAAAAAAACAAAAACCCCAAAACAAAGAAATTTCTTTCGAATGTCTAATTGACATCAAAAGACCTGACTTAGCTTGTCAAGTGGGTAGAGAAAGGGGGCTCAGGAAGCAGAGCTCCTTATTTCTCACTCCGCTGCTTCACTGGATGCTTCCATACTGAGGGTCTGCCCTGTGTACGTGTGTTTCTCTCTGACCAGGCTCGCATTCTGGCTCCACAAGAAAGCTGTGAAAGCTAAGCCCGGAGGAAGAATGCTACCCTAGTTTTCAGTTAAGTTTTCTTAATACCATAGTCTTAAGAGGGGGGTAAAAATCCAGTTCTCACGACCTTAAATGCTGACACTTGTCCAAAATGCCTAATGAGGGGGAAGCATGCGTTATGCACATTAACAGAACTCAGCGATAGTAATTGGGTTGAGACAAGTGAAAATTTTACTAAAGCCAAATGACCACTTCTCCCTCTTTCAGCAAGATAACATGACAAGAGGAACTTTAGATTTCTAGGAGTTATCTTATCTACCCAAGAAGCACAAATGATGTTCTTAACAGTCTGACGGAAGAGGGTATTACAAGATAACAGGCTCCTGACCAAAATTTTGTTATTTATACAGTCTGTTACTCAGTGTACATAAATCAAACTTTTTTTTAAAGCCATCTTCATTATGTTGAAATTTCTTCCTAAAGATTTAAGAGAATTTGCAGGGGAGAATGGATGGGTTCCTGGGGTTCAGTTGCCAACTTGCTATTAGTCTACAAAAGGGTCTCCTGATAAGGCCCCCACCAAAAAGCACTCTAGTGAGGCTTCAGTATCGTGAGAACACAGGATGTCCCATTTCATCAGTAAAACAGTTCAGCTGAGCCCTGATCTGTCCCCGATCATGGCTCTAATAGATAGTTTTGTGGCTTCCTTTCTGGTATTAAACTTGAAAGACCAAGGACCCAAAAATATGATGATTTTATATATGGAAAAAAGCCTCCCAACAAGTATCTCTAATCAGTTTTCCGGTCCAAATGAATGTTCTCTCACTCGTCATATACACCCCATAACTAGGAACACGTTTGAAACCATTGAATAAAATTTTTTTTTTCCTATGAGAAGTTGGGGGAAACATTCAAACTCCAGTCAACAGTTCTGTGTACATACACTAGAAAAAAAAACTTTTACTATGCTGTTTTATGATTGGTCTCACAAAAAGAAAAGAGAAGAAAAAAACTTTTACTAGTGCAGGTGACTTGAGAGCTTACTGCCACTCTCCCCTTCCCTTTAAAACCACCCTATATGGTGGCTGGTTAAAGTTTACCTTTTTGCAAGAGTGTTCTTAGTAATAAATAACTCATTTGTACTTAAGACACAAGCTAAAAGGATTTCGGTTTTGCAGGAATGAGGTTTTGCAGCCATATACCTTGTCTGGAAGCACATCGCTGCTTTTGTTTGAGGCTAGTTGGTCTACAACGCCAACAGCAACTTACGTGCACAGAGAGCCTGTTTTCCAGGCAGTGAATACACATAACCTCACTCACTCTCACAATGTCCTTTTGAAGCAGAGGAGAATCAGTCTCTTATTATCTCCCTTATATAAAAAGGAAAAGCGCACAGGGCGAGGGGAGGGCAGGTAGGTGACTTACCCAAGATCACCCTGTAAATTGATCTTTTGACTTCATCCGCCACCGGCCACAAAGCTTCTCCAAAGCAAGGAAGCAGAGGAGGAAAGGTGATTGGGAGTTCAAATAAAGCAAAGGATGGACTACTCATGCTATAGTGAGCATTATGTGCTAGTCTCAACTCCGCGGTGTAACATCTGTTGCAGCTTTTATACTATTCACATAAATTCCCTAGAATAATCCAGTTTTAAATATTTCATGTCTTAGTTCCTTAAACCATAAAAATATCCTGGACATCCCAATATTCTGAGATCCAAACTGTGTATTAGAGACTGTTTTTCCTATTGACGTACATGACAAAACACCTCATTATAGCACAGGTCCCAATTTTTGGGTTGGGATATAGTCACCATGGTTTTCACTGTCAATGAATATTGCTGACTAATTCAGAGGTGACCTGTAGAAGCAACAGGTGCTCTAGGAACTCCCATTTCCACCGTCTGGCATTATTAGTGTGTTCTCTCTTGGACTTAAATCTCCCAAAGAGAGAGGCATCTGCTTCTCAGTGACTGCCCAATGCTGCTGACTTGTAGAGAAGAGTATCCCATGAGCCAAATATTAGGTCTTTGTTTGACTTTTTTTTTGTTTTTTTTTGAGACAGGGTCTCACTGTGTTGCCCAGGCTAGAGTGCTGTGGCATCAGCCTAGCTCACAGCAACCTCAAACTCCTGGGCTCAAGCGATCCTTCTGCCTCAGCCTCCCAAGTAGCTGGGAATATAGGCATGCGCCACCATGCCTGGCTAATATTTTCTATATATTTTTAGCTGTCCAGCTAATTTCTTTCTATATTTTTTTTAGTAGAGATGGGAGTCTCGCTCTTGCTCAGGCTGGTCTCGAACTCCTGAGCTGAAATGATCCACCCGCCTCGGCCTCCCAGAGTGCTAGGATTACAGGTGTGAGCCACCATGCCTGGCCCAAATATTAGGTCTTATTGCTTCACTTGAGTGTGTGGGAAGAGAATGAGGGAAAGCAGGGCAAGAGAAGGAATGAGCTGCTTTGCTAATGGGCCAAGACTGGCCCATTGTATAAGGTCTAGGACAACAACCACTCGCTTGAACTAGATACCGTGTATATCCTGTGTACCTGCAGTCATACCAGCATCCCCTACAATAGAGCTCTGGTATCTAAGCTCTGCATTGTACCAGGTTTACCAGGAAATGCTATTTATCTTGTACTCAGGCCAACTGTGTGGGTCTCTACAGAACAGCTGGTTCTCCATCCACCTCTAGGGCTACCTGGTTCATGTATAAACAATATATTTGCCTCAAAAACACTAACCCCATGGAAACCAACTGTTCATTCGCACACGCAAAAACAAAAGAAAAAAAAAGGAGAAGGGGAAGAGAGTTAGTGGTAAATTAGGTCAGAGGCAGGAGGAAAAGACAAGACAAGGGGAGGTTGGAGTTTGTAATTGAGATGTGGCATGCATTAGATATGAAGTTATGTTACTAAAGCCCCAGATTATGTTCCAAGATCTAAATGGAATGCCAATTGAGTTTTTCTTGATTCCTAAAGATATTTAGTGCCTTATGAAAGAGCTTCACTGTATCATTATTCCTCACTACTTCAGAAGTAAAACCATACTTTTAAAATGCTTTGTGTTTTTATTTCATTAGGCTGAATTAATGAACTATAAGAGAACCGATTTATAGCTACCGTGAGGATCAACTGTATGCTACTATCTCTACACACTTTTTGGTAAAGACTAGTGTTCCACAATCTATATTTTGTTAATTATATCACTACACATATTCAGTTCATTGTAGATGAGAATCACTTCTTACCACACAACCCATCAGCTAGAGTTACCAAATTGGTAGTTATTGTAGCCTAAAATTTAGGCCATCATTTTTCTTGGATCAATGACTTTCTGTCTCTTTCAGAGTCTGATTTAATCCATCCACCCTAATCTCTTGTAATCAAGAGAGCCCTGACTACATAAAGACTATATATTCCTATTTCTACCCAAGATGGAAAAAGTATAACTATTAAAAACATTGCATTGCATATCAGACAAGGAGGTAGTCTTACGCATTCTAATAAAAGGGCTTGTGTGTGTATGTGTGTGTGTGCGTGTGTATTAAATTTAATAGCTAAAATGTTACCAATAACAGTAATATATGTGTACTCTTCCTTGATCCACCTGTTCTTTAAAGTTAGATTTTCTAAACAAATCACTTCTGGGTGCCAGCTTAGAGCTAAATCAAGGGAAACTATGATTTCCAACATTTTATGTTATATTTTAAGTTAATTATTTGCTTTACTAGGATGGAAACTCTGGCTGGACCCTCTCACTTCCTCACCCCAGAATTAACACAACATTTATTTCACAGTATTCGTCCAGGACTTTACTACTGAAACGGGGGCATACCCATGAGTAATGCTGATTTCTCCTGGTGGTGACCCAGCCAAAACATGTCAGAATGGGGACCTGTCCATTCTATTAATAGAAGGAAAGAGAAGCATGCCACCAAGATTAAGGAACACAAGGTACCACATTACCTTGAAAACAAGTCTCAGTATTCACTGTGTGTGAACACTTATCAGTGCTGCTTATGCAAGAAACAAGGCTTGGAGCTGGAAGGCAATTTAGAAAGGCAACACCTGTTTCAAAATAGGGCCAAGAGTTCATAGCTGCATTTTGAAATCTCAATATGCACTTTCATTCTGGGATGTTATCCACATAGGCTTGGGAGACGTAAAAAGGGAACAACGTAAGAGGACAGATGTGCATAAATCAAGAGATCCTATTTTCCATTTAAAGTCCAGAAAAGATTGCTGCTGCATATAGTAGGATGTTAAGGGGGCACACTGATCACAGAACCTCTGTAACCCAAGTAGGTGGCACGGTGTCGTGATACAGTGGACTCTGAGCCCAGGGCACAGTACTTAAAAATGAGACGGGGAGAGCAAGCATTCCATTAAGTACAGGGAGGACAAACACTGCCCTCTACTGGCAGAGGGTAACCGCTATATAGCCAAGATGACTCATATTTTCCTCAATACAGTCACCATCTTGAGACACAATCAGAAAATAAAAGCTTTTAAATCATTTGAGCCTTCGTGTCTAGGGGTTAGAGGGATTTTCAAGCTAACTGAAGTATTTAATGAGAAATCTTCGTATCTCATTGAAAAGAAGTTTCCGATTTTCCCCAGTAACTCATTGGACTGATTCAAGTTATCACTGTTACATGGAGACGCTAAAGAATAGCAAAATGCTCAGGAGCTCAATCTCAGGAATAAGGCTCAAGGGATCCATTCATGCAAGATAATGGCAGCTGACTTTAGAACTAGCCCTGTGACAACTGAAAGCACACTGACCTCATTCAAACCCTTGCTGTACTACACGCTGGCCACATCACGTGGCACCTCAGACCTCATCCTACCTGAACCAGGGTATTTTCTACAGTATTGGAGGAACAGCAAACATCTTGCCAATCTCACAGTGGTTGGGAAAATTAAACGAGATAATTAGTACTGTACCACTACAGTGTAGTACTGTAAACTAACGCTCATGGATAGGAGTCAAGGTAGTTCCAAACATGTTTTACCTCTACGCATCCGTTTATCCACTTGATGGTTTTTGAAATCCTTTAAACCAGACTATGTTTCTTCAGCATTGTCCTGAAACATAAAATTTGGAATGTCATCCATAAAATACCTAGAGATTATGAGGAAAAGTGGATGGTCAACGTTTTTTTCCTAAGTCAACTTTGACCTGAGACAACCATTAAGAAATAAATGTAAAGTTAGCTAATCACTGACAGTTAACAGCATGCACAAAGCATTAAATTCCAAAGTCAAGGTGAGTTTGCATGTCAATTACAATATTTGAGTGAGCAAGTATGTAAACAAGGAGAAAAGCTGAAAAGAAAAAAGCCCTAATTGCTATAATATTGGCCCAGTTCTAAAGAGGGATTTTGTACCATGTTTCCATGAAAGAAGTAACATTTAATTCAAAATTGTAAGATGGTTTAGTGTAGTTCTCATGGGTATTTGCAACTGAATGCAAATGTTTTGCAAATATAAATACTTTTATTATATATGATTATGATTGTTGAAATGAACTTTGCCCTCCATAGTACTTCATAACCTTGGATATGCACATGAGAAAAAATGTTAATTTGCAAACCTCATGGACCCGGTCCCAGTGTTCCCTTAACTAATCAAAAACCGATGAATCCATGCCTCTTGATTCCATGCTCTGAAGGACTGATTTTGAGACATGTTTTTCTTTTATCAACAACAGGGACAGTCACTGTTAAAGTTTTTAAATAATTTATTTGGGAAGTAGGTTCCCCCCAAAGTCAGGCCGGACTGGGAGCTGATGGGCAAAGATAATCAGCTGTATAAGTCAGTGTATTTGCTTTAAAGTATTACAAGAAGTACACAGAGCACACATCTGGGTTATAAAAGCCCTTTTATAAAGCCATTTTTAAACAAAACAAAAAAAAAAGTTTACAAAAGAAAAAAAGATACAGAAAAAGAATTACTTGCTTCATATGTCCCAAAAAGAGAAAAAAAATAAAGGGGACAATGCCAACATGCTCATAATACAAAATACAAGCAAAGGATACACATACTTAAAACAGAGCTCAGGAGCAGACACGCAGTCCTGGAAACCCTTCAATGAAAGCAAAGCAGGAGTTTGTTTTTTTTTTTTTCTTTGTCTATGCAGATACATACAGAGACTGGGATATGTAAAAATTAAGTATCACAAAAGACCATCACACGATTCTACCAATGCATGTTGCATCTATAATTCACGAACATGGTCAACAAAATCATGTTCACTTCAACCCCATTTAAATTAAAGGAAAAAAAACCTTTTAAATAAAGTGGTTACATTCAAACTTTAACTTCCTTAGTACCATGCTGCAGATCTCAGCACTGTTAAGGTATTGCAAGAATGCCCAACCCTCTGGTGTCTGATCATGTATCTAGCAACACTGCAGGATGAAGAGACGGCCCCATCTCAGCCTAGGAACTAATACATTTAAAGCAGGTTCCTCTCTTTTACCCTTCCTGCTCAGAATATAAAAAATTAAGGACTAAAATCAAGGAAGACTGGGAATTTTAGAGCCGGCAAAATGAAGTCTAAAAGACAAATCAAGGCAAACAATTACTGAGAACTTGGCTGTTGCTTAACCTGGCAAGTCTTAAGTCTTTCTGTAAATCTTGCGGGAATTCGGTGCATAAGGTTTGCTGCAACACGTTCATGGTAAACAAACTAAGTAGAGCTCTTATTTACAAATCTTGTAACAAATACTTCTGGAGGGAAAAAAAGAAAAGAATTCACTAAGTTCCAGAAGACAAAGGTTTAATTGCCAGACATATACAAACACACACTCACACACACACCCACACAATATTTCAGGGGGGTTTTATACATGTTATTTTAGGGCATAAGCTGAGTACTATACCCCCACACCCCATCGAAAAAGGAACAAAAAAATCCCAATTTTACCCTCCCCCAATAATCTAGAAAACCCTCCCTTCACCCCTGATGTACAAAGTGTATGCGCACTGTGGCATTCTACCAGCCACACAAAGCATGCTCCAACAGATGTCACCAGTTCAGTCACCCCATTGGCATGGCAACAGGCAGGTTTACGGGATTTTTCCCAATAGTGGTTATACACAGTCAGCACCACTGTGAATTTTGTGAATTAGGCTTTGAAAAAAAAGTGTAACTTATGGATTTGGGATTCAAAATGAATCATGTTGTATTGAGTTTATCCAAGACAAAGGGAAAATGGGTTGAAACTGAAACTTGGTTATAGATAGCTTGGTGTCCCAATTCTTCAAATATAAACCAACTCTCTAAATTAAACCCGACTTCATCCACAGAGAAATGGATAATTTTCTAACCTCAAGAGCAACCAGCTTGTTACATTTTCCCTATCCTGTGGCAAGAAATGTGTAGAAAAGTATCTCAGTCTAAATGCCATTAAGACCAGAGGTCAGGTTTCTTCCTTTCCAAACTCCTAAGGTCAAAGTTTTTTCTTTTCAGGGGAGCTACTGGTGACGCAGGCAAAGAAAGAACTGTTCGGACCACACTCATTCTTCAATACAGCAACAATGGCCACGTGATCTTTTAGAAAGCTTTCCCGCTGCTCCTTGCTCCTGGTATGAAATTCTGCTCTTGCCTTTCTAACACTCTCAAAACAACTTTCTAGACTGAAGTTTGGTTAACAAAAAGTATTATTCCCTTCCCCAAACAGTACTCTAAAATCCACTTGTTACTTGAATGTTCATGGATTTAAAAAAAGAACCATTAAAATATGTGTTAAGTTCAGTCTAGCTGACCATATTCACAAGAGTCAAAAACTTTACTGGAGTACAACCTCCAATTCCACTCTTGATTTGTTATCTATAAGAAAATGCTATTTGAACCAGGATCAAGAATTGAAGTATTAAATTGAGGATTAAACTGGGGCAAACCAGTTAATTGTGAAAAAAATCAACATCCAAGCTCCTTCAAGGGAAATCAACTATTATTCCTCAAGATCGATTTCCACTCATTACCTCCCTAAAGGAGAAAACACCCTTAATTTTCCTTTATGGAATCAATATGGAGTGGAGCTAGGAAATGGGGGAGATGTTTTAGAAAGCAGGACAGATCTACCTACCATCACTGAAATGAAAATGTATCCTTTGGGCCCACTCCATCGACTCTGATCTGAGGTGGAGGACTAACAGCAGCAGCAAGTTACAGACAGATTGAGTAGGATGTCAGCTATGTCTAGCTGGGGAGGTGGGGTCTGGAAAAAAAGAATCTTAAGAACTAGGATGTAGTGTCAGTCAGCATAGCTGCCGAAACCTATGTCGTAAAGGGAAACCTAGCAGAGCTAACATAGAGAATTCGAATAACACAAACAAGCACCTTCAAAGTTAACATCCCACTTCCTGAGCACTGCGAAATAAGACAGTGAACGCTATTGCCATTTCACCATAGGCACACTAGAAAAAAAGAGGAAGTTCAGTCAAAGGTGGTGCCAACGGCCAGTCGCTATTGGCTTACAGCTCCTAATGTTGTCCTGACATCACTATCGAGCCTGACTATTGAGCACCTGTTTCCAGTTGAGTCACCACAACCATCCTCCAATTTGCATGCAGGATTTGAGGGGAAGACTAGCGTGTTTTAAATCATCAATAAAAAGTGGAGAAAACAAAGGTTATTCAGAGCCTGTCTCACTCGGGGACAAAGATCCTCCTGTCCAGTCTATTAGAAATACAGAATACATTTTTCAATCTAATGAATTAATTTTAAAAGAGACCCTAAATAAGAAGCTCAATTAAATGCACACAAGTAACCTACAAGACATGATTATCTCTAAAAGATGTGCATATATCACAGAGATGTTAGTGCAGATTAATATATTAAAGAGACTGTTACACAAAAAAATCTGAGGCTGAAGTTTTAAGAGCCGCCCCCACCCCCAATCTTCATGAAACATAACCTAAGAAAAGCCCCAATGTTACTAGGAATGTAAGACAAAATTATAAACTCCTAAAAAATAGAAGTGCATGGTGGAAACACTGATAGGTCTTTTACTATATGAACATAAACCTTTTTGTAATGAATACCTGAACAAACCCACTTGAGCAAATGATGAATCTTTAACACGCTTATTACAAAGTTTACAACTATGAATTTAACCATCATGAAAGAGAATCATCCAACTGCTACTTATGTTCAAGCCCTGTATTTTTGGCCACGCACTAAAAACTCCTTATGCATTCTTTAACACACAGTGCAACAGTGAAATGACTCTGCCACTGGGTGTTTGAAAAAATCAGAGTGAGAATGATCCTTGAAGTGTCTTAAAAATCAGAGTAAAAATAATCCTTAAATAACCTTTAGTCCTAGGATCACTTGCAAGAAAGCCATTTTGTCTAAGAAAAATATGCTGTCACTTAAAAGTAAGAAAGAAAACCACAAAGTAGGATGTTAAGGAAGCAAATCTAGATTAAAAGGCAGGAAAAAGGCAGAAGTTAAATTTCACTAATTTTTCATATTTATGAGCATACTAGGACTCTTAAACCTTGCTCCCGTTAGCTCATGGTGTCAGGATGTGGCGGATCAAATCTACAGATCTCCTGACTGCTTTCATAAGGCATGTAAACTGCACACGTCCCACTTATGCAGCTGATCCTAAAAAATCCTAAAATGCAGGATTTCCCTAGTCCCTCTCTCCTGCTTGAAGCAGCATGAGCAGCAAAGCAGAGGATTGGGAGAAACTAAAAAGACAAGAGTAAACTGATTAGGAGCAGCATTTAACATACTCCGAACCAAGGACAGAATGGGGAGGGAAGAACAGAGCCAGGAAAATAGTGTCCTACAGTAGAGTTCGTAGGCACCAGGGCTAGGGTGTGCAGTGGTGTCCCATGTAGCAGCAGAAAGTGGACAGATGTACTTCCTACCATGTTTCTATGAAGAAACGGGAAGATCAGGATACAGAAAGGAAAATGTTCCATCCCCAAATAAAAGCAGAGCATGGTTCATGGAATCTGAACGCACATTTTATGGCATAAAAGAATTTCAATTCTTTGTTATCATAAAGGAAAAATCTCAACTCTTTGTGATTGAGTTTCACATTAACTGGAACTTTATTTGCTTAAAACCTAAACATTGTCAGTTTGAGAAGAAATCCACTGTGATGTGTAGACTGATCTTGCCAATTAAATTCTAGGATGATTTCATTTTGGGGGGGATCCTTGGTAAAATTTCATCAAAAAAAAAAAAACCAGGATACATATATATATATTTTTAAAACATGAATCATTAGAGAAAGAAATGTGAAATCAAGAGTGATTTCAGTTTAGGCAGCCCCCTGCTCTTTCTTTTTTTAAGCTCCTTAAAGACCGTTGCAGGATAAAAGGATCACTGGCTCCGAATCTCTTTGAGATAACAAGTGATGAAATAAAAAAAGAAAACGCACACCCTCAAACAAGGTCAGGTAACCCCATTCCCCACCCTCCCCCCAAGGTAAAAAATATGAGTACTTTTAGTAACAATTCAGAATTCTTTTATCTCCTACCTGCCTCATCAGTGGAAGTTTAAGTCATGACTTTTTTTAGACATTTATACTTGTGTATATAGACATATAAATTCATATTAGATGACAATTGATTTTTAAAAAGTCCAGGTAGAGAAAGAAGCAATCATCTTCAACTAAAACCTTTCTACGGTTTTGGATTACTATTCAACTTGCTATCATTTAGCAAAAAGCAGTTTCCATAGTGTTCATCTCGAATCTTATTGCTGCACAACCGTGGTATGCCTTCCATTAAGAATAAAAAGATGAAGCAGTCAATCCAGTGATTAATTGGACATGGCTTTCATTGGGAAGGGGTGGTGGTGGCAAAGAGACCAATAAACAGAAAGGCAACTTAAACACTTAAACATACAATGGTTTTCTTAAAAAAAAAAAAAAAAGAGAGAGAGAAAGCGAGTGAGAGAAAAAATGTTACTTTTAACAAATGGAAAAAAGCACTGAAAGCCCATGAGTCAAGCCATAGCCAAAACCATGTTCTATCTTAAGCAGGTTCTTTTTTTTCTCCCTCTTTTTTCTTTTTTTTTTTTTCCTTTTTTTAATAAAATCTCTCCCCAAACCATCATCACTTTTAATCCTCCCCAGACTGGGCTTCATCTTCGGACCCTTCGTCCCCAGACTTCTCGGGTGGGGGGCTTGCAGATGTTTTCTTTTCCGGAGGGCTTTCTGGTTCCTCGTCATCTTCTTTGGGAGAAGGAGTCTTTTCCTTTGATGCCTTTGAAGCTGTGGGGCGACCCACTTTCCCTTTGCCTTTCACTGGACTTGGTGTCACTGAAAGTAGAAAAATAACAATTTGGGGAAGGGAAGAGAAAAAATGTCTTTAATGAAAATCAGCTACAAAACAAAACAACATCCAGACTTACTAAAATCCAAAGTGGGCACCAGGATACACATTTATCCCTAGATAAATCTATCTGAATTTCTAAACTGGTCATGATAAATTACTGCAATATGCTGTAGTGATTTCCATCAGTTTTTACCAACACTCTAATGTTATGTTAGCAGTAATGCTTATAACGAAGAAACAAGATGCTAGAGAAAATGTCCATTATTTTTAATGGTTTGTGAATCTAAAAGTTGTTTATGATAAAAGTTGTTTATCTTTAAAAGGAGGTCAAAAGAGGGAAGGATAAGACTTAATCTGAGTAGAAACTGAAGCCATCAAATAATAGTTGATAGTTCCATCATTCCCAACAGTAAGAAATAATGACCAAAAGTTTAAAAATCACTAGTTCTATTTGCCAGAATAAAATCACTCTTACAAGAGCCAACTGATTTCTGATTTAATTAACAAACTAGCTCCAGCTAGAAGAATATCTGGCAGAACCCATTAGAAACCAGAGAAAATGAATTCATGTCATCAAGTGTGGTCTTATTCTGATAGCACAGAGGATGGGGTAGAGATCAGAACATGGAATTTAAATACATTACTGTAGGTTTGTGCATTTTCAGTTTCAAGTCTTTGCTAGCTGCTGGGACTGTGATACCAGCAGGGGTGGGGGGTAAGGCAGTAACTGCTATGTTGATGCAGTGTTTCTATCATTGTGCCTGCAACAAAGAGGCCATTCCCAAATCTTGCTTATGTATGGCAGTAGTTTAAGAACAGGGCTAAACCCACCAGACTCTTGGAGGGCTTATTAATAAGTAAGTTATACTTCTAGATGTAGAAGATGGGATCCTTTTACATTTTTTGTATTCCTGCTAAATATCAGGTCAATGCCAATGCCTAATAAAGAAATTCTGTAGAGAAAGTATTGGTTCTCAAAAATTTTAAAGCAGTACATTTAATTTCACTTCTGCAGAACTTACCTGTAGCCTTTAGCCTGGGTTTGGGCATTTTCTTTTCTTTTCTCTCAGGTTTTGACTTCTTAACCATCTTTTTGTTTTTCTTTTTTGAACTGCCATAGTCACTATCATCATCGTCTTCCATTAGGAAATCTTCATCACTGCCGGAATCTTCTGAGAGGAAAGAAGAATAATGCCCAACTTAAAGTACACATCCTTCCAAGTGAACAAAGGAAGACAGTGCTAAGAATGACTGGAGGATGGGATTTGGGAGTCCAACACTCTTGGACTGTATTTGTAGCCGCACTACCAATCGGATAGGAGTTGTCACTGACCTCACCTGTAAAATGGGTTTAGCGAGCACCTCACATGAGAGCTACATGACTAACTTGTTTGAAGGGGAGGCTGGAAACAGGAAGGGTAAGACTCAATCTGATTCACACCTAATGGGTACAGTGCACACCATCTGGTGATGGACACACACATAATTTGACTCAAACTGTACAAAAGTAATTCATGTAACCAAAATGTTTGTGCCCCCATAATATTCTGAAGTAAAAAAAATTTTCATCCATGATAAAAAAAAAATTTGCTGAATGAAAGAATAAAAAAACAAAAAACACTCAGTCTGAATAAAAACTGAAACCATCAAACAACTTTTGGTAGTTCCATCATTCCCATGTAGTACTGGTTGAGATCAGGGAAATGAAACTGAACTGATCTGGTATTTTTGGTCCAACTACGAATGAATGAAACAAGAAAACTATGCACAAAGCAAAAATACATATAATTAACTCATCTAAATAATCTGCAAAATACCTAAATCCTGTTATTAACATTTTTTTGTTGGGGGAGAAGGTCTACAACCAGGCCACCAGGCCAAAATGCAAATTTCAATCACAACATCCTACGTAACTGTTACTTTAACAAAGGTTCATTCAGTGTTTGGACATGAACATCATTAAAAAAAGAGTGCAACCATTACAAATGGTAGATAATCATGGGCATCTCTGAACTTTTAAAACCTAATGAGTTACCAACACAGTCATCTCTTTTAACAGGGAGCATCCACCTAATATAAGGGACTGGTTGTAGTATTTAGCATTACAGAAAATGCCAAAATAATCAAGTTCACAAACTACAATCATAACCAAATGACCAAAGCGCACAAGCCAACGTCACGTACTCTCCTGGAATGGTGCCTCGTCCTCTTCTTCTTGTTCTTCCTCACTGCCCACATCCTCCATGAGCATCTCTCTCTGTTTAGAAGCTGCTTTGGATGCTGCTTGCCGTTGCTGGCGCACATTTTTATGATCGTCCTTTTCATCTTCGCTGTCCTCTATAATATCAAAGGTATCATAATACAATGATTCGAGAATTTTATATTTGACAGCTGACTATAAAAAGACAACACAGTGGACAATATGGGATAAACCTGCAGCTTTATTTCATTCTAAAAGGGAAAATTCTATCCTTAAAAGTTTCCACAAAATATATAAATGGGGAGCTAAAATTCACAAAGGGTGAGCTTGAATAAGACTATGTACCCACGATTACGTGTAAAATAACTTAGGCATGTAGTTTAAACAGAAACAAAGATGAATTAAAGTGTGAACACACGCTTCCTATAACATAGTTTAAAGTTATGTCATTGCTTTGTCTTAAAATTCTTAATTACAGTCAAATCCATGTTTACTGTTTTTAGAAGCTAACGTTAGTAAGCTAAGTTAGAGGGGGGAAACAGGGAAAGAATGTCTTGCGATGATCTTTATTCTAAGATATAAAACACGTGAACCTTAAAATAATGTCAAACTACTATCCTTTACAATGAATGGGGCATGACCGATTCAATTTAGAGGGGATTGAAGGGAATCTTTCCAACACATTTATTTGTTCAATTAGCTAAAGACCTTTGGACAAGCTTATAAAAATTTACTTTTACATATAGTCTATTAATTAAAAAAATTTTGCAATACACAGTTATGTTTGTGAATAAATTTGGTTAAAGAGAATTTGGCAGTAGGCTGCCAGCCTACTGGATCTAGACCAAGATATATTTGCATTCGTCTCCACCTATAGACCTTTTCCTGGACTTTTGGGTTCCCTTATTCTGTTACGGTTTAGCTGCCACTCATCTGAAAACGTTCTCAGTCTTACGAGCCTTGCCATGGTCAGCGTTCAAGTCATCACTTTCACGTCCGCAAACCACATCTAGAGACAAATGGAGAGTAATGCTGACCTTGGTAGACCCCAAACTAAACCCACCTGGGAGAAGTTGTGGGTTCTAACTAGTACAGAATTATAAATGTAAGAGATTCAAATTAGGGCTTATAGAGCAAATGAATGAAAGTGTGTATTTTATTATCATAAGATCACTTAGATAGTGCAAAAGGTTAATATAATTTCCTTTCAACTCAGGCAGCCAGATAGCATACATGAGTAGGAAGGAAAGCAAAACAGCTTAGGAGAGTGACTTTAGTGGAACTTTGTCTACTCCTTACTTCTTAGCTAAACAGCAGTCTCATTCAAAGAGAGATCCGAGAAGACAGTAGCAAGGGAATGTAGGTCAAAACTAAAGTGGCTGGAACTAATATGGAATAAAACTCTCCATTCTTAGAAAAGTTAAATTTAAAAATAAATACCAACAACAAGTCAAGTCATCAGGATTGAACATTTTATTTCATGTGAGGACGCCTCATTAATTCATATTAATTCTTTACAATTAAAATTCTTACAAAAAAGCTTTCTCTAAGGCTACTGCTTCAAAAGACTATGTCCCAGCTAAAAAGAGTAGGAATAAAACTAACCTTTGTTTGCTTTTCAACCCAGAGTCAATCACTCTCCCCTTTTTATTATCTTTATTTCA
>NW_012151541.1:633247-636668 GCF_000956105.1 Propithecus coquereli | reverse complement strand
AGAGACTATTAATCTTCGAGCACCATTACAGCAAAGTCAAGTGAAAGCTGAACTTTTAAGTAGAGACCAAAAATAATCAACATAGCACTGGTCTGAGAGAATAAACATACAAGTCATCTATACAAATGGCAATAAAAACTCAATCATTCCTGACACTTACAATAATAAAATCAAATGATTACAAAAAGAAAAAATTTAGGCTAGATATAATTACATTGATGAGACATAGTAACAGTCCATGAAGCAGCTGATTCCTAGGAAAAACATAATAACTGAATATAATGAACAATAGTTCTGTATTGGAGCTCCTACATTAAACTGTTTTAGGGATATACTATGAAACTCTGGAAGACTCGTTTCTCAACAGCATAATTTTGTATTATTTTTCCTCAAAAGCATGTTTCTAAAATTCTCCAGCAAAGGAAATAGTAAAGGTTAGCAAATAAGCAAACAAAATAACAAAATATATTAGGTAAATGCATGTATTTTATAGTGATTTTCGTGCTCCAAAGTTCTTAGAAGAACCAGGGAGAAATATCATTTCTTTTGAACTGCTCATTCATTCATAATAGTATCATTTGGAAATGGTATAGCCTTATGGTTAAAAAATGGACTTTGGGATTGGGCACAGTGGTGCACACCTGTAATCCCAGCTACTTGGGAGGCCAAGGTGGGATTGTTTGAGCCCAGGAATTCAAGACCAGCCTGGGCAACATAGCAAGAACTTGTCTCAAAATAAAATAAAATCAAATAAAACAATGGACTTTGGAATCCAACAGACATGGTTTCAAAATCTGTTTGTCCATTTGCTGAGTAACCTTGGTTAAATCACTGAACTTCTCTAAGTTTAATATTATTTATCTATTTATCCTAATAGATGAGTTGTGAGAATTAAATGATACTGTATGTAAAGCACATAATAGAGACTGGCACGTAATATTCATAAATGGTAGCCATCATCATCATCATCATCATCAAGGAGGCCTTAAAAGTTATCCAACACTGAGTGTGAGGATGTGTGTGTATACCTTTAAAAAGAGGCAAAAGTTACAATATCCTGGTCTTATGAGGCAAAATTATAGTTAAAATTATTACTCACATGAACTCATTTGTAAAACTAAGGGCAAAGAAAACACCCAATATGATTAAATTATTTAAACAAAGGAAAATTGATTATGATACAGTAAAACTCAGCAGGCTATACAACTTAAGATTCTACAAGCTTTACTTATAAGTCTGCCAGTGATAAGTGACTGAATGGGACAGATCACTTATTTTTTGTTCTCACTATAATAAAAGTATCAATACTAACCTTAGGTAACAAATTACATGCTTAAGCACAGCCTGAAATAATATGAAATAGGCAAAACATTAAGTGGACCATAATTACTTTTTAAAAGTATATGAATATTTCACCAATTTAGAGGTCAGAGACTGTCCGTATCTCAGAGTGGAGACAGTGGAAGCAGGAACAGAAAGACAATGCCTCTTACCTATCTTCCTGTGAATTCTTTCCAGATCGCCTCTTATTTTTAGCTTCTCGGGGAGATGAGCGAATTTTCTTAGCAGGAGGGCCCGAATCTCTTCCATAATCTTCATCTAAACAGAGCATTTTGCAAATTCCATTAACTATATTATGATTTTTACATGTTAAAATCACCACTGTATTTACTGACATAATTATCTCTCATGCTGTTTAAATGGCAAGAGGGACAGGATTTCCCAACTAGTTTCTTTCATTTTTTAAAATTAAATTCTTTTCCATCCCAGCCCCACCAGCTTAACTCTATTTTTGCATACTACCCTCTAGTCCTCATGTACACATATTTCATATATCTATAGCTAAATGTCTCATCATTTTATAACTTACCCTTTTGATTAATAAAAGATTTTTTCATATTTTAACATCTTCAAATTTATTTAAAAATTATTATAGGAATATATTACAAGCATTTTAGAAGGTAAAGAAACTACGATTCTACGTAATTATTGTTATCGAGCAAATTACTTTTAAACTAAAGTATTAAATACAACATACTCTGGCACTGGAAGAAACACTTCCAATTTCAAAAGCTCTATAAAACTAAAGAAAATGACTCTTCCTTAAAAGGCAATTACTTCCAAAACTGTTTACTGCACTATATGTACATAATGGGGAGAAGCTGGAAGAATCTGGAGCTTCAGCAAATTATTAAATGGTTGGATATGTTATAAATTCCATTATGGAATATTATACAATCATTAATGGGAATTTTTCAAATAACTCTTAATAACACAATAGAGATGCTCTGAAGTAGGAGTGGTATGGGAGCAGAATCCAAAACTATAGTAAGACTTCAACTATATTTTTAAAAGGAAAAAAAGATAAATGACTTAAGTTAACAAAAAGGTAAAAATAGCTATTTGCTGACTAAGAGAGCCTGAGTGTTATCTCTGCCTCAGTTTCCTTAACTATAAAATGGAAATAATAATAGTACATACCATATTAAAAGGATTTTTCTAAAGAATAAATTATTGAATACAAACAAATGCTGGCATGTAGCAAGCATTTAATAAATGTTAGTATTACCTCTGGGAGGCAGGATTACATATTACTTTTTTTTAATCTTCTTTATATCTTTCTGCATTTTATTAAGCTTTCCCAAAGGGCACATATTACCTTTATAAAGTAAAGTTAGATTAAAAAGAAAAAAAGAATAGTAAATGCATCTGGAAAATTAGGAGACAACTCTAAAGAAACCTTTTATGGCTAAGATTTAAGGCACACCACTCATGCTATGATAAATTAGTTCACAAATCAAAGTTGTTTCACAAAATGGGCACTTATCTTAGTTGCTTTATTATGCAAAAACCTTAAATACTCCCTAATACAAGGTACAAGTTTTATTATAATAACAGCAGGAGATATTATAAGTAATAAACACTATATCAGAATTATTGAACATTTAAACTTCAGACTCCAAAACCAGGTAAGAAAAAATTATTTAAGTGTTTATTACCAATGATTTACTAAGGAAAAGTTAAAAATCCATGGAAGTTCAACTTTGGTTGACACAGATCATGACATAATTTAGATAAATATTCTAAAAATAAAAAATAAAACTCATTACAAAAGCATGATAAAAAATACATAATAAGCTGGCGAACCTACACTGGTCAGTCCAACTTACGATTTGTTGAAACCACAAAACTTACCTGCATCATCAGATTCTTGAAACTGTGAATAATCAACAACCTTCCTATTTCTGTAGAAAGAAGAGACTCTAATTAAGATCAGAAAAATGTAGGACTTTTCTAAGACATCAGACCACACATTTCTATTTCATAAACAGAACTGAACTAGCTCTTTGAAAATTATTTAACAGCCTCCACTTCTGCCAAAATACTTCACATTTTGTTACAAGAAAGTACAGTTTAAACC
>NW_012151541.1:620355-631409 GCF_000956105.1 Propithecus coquereli | reverse complement strand
GCTCAGAAGTTCAGGACCAGCCTGAGCAAGAGTGAGACCCCATCTCTACAAAAAATAGAAAAAATTAGCCAGGCAGGGTGGCACGTGACTGTAGTACCAGCTACCCAGCTACCTGGGAGGCTGAGGCAGGAACACTGCTTGAGCCCAGGAGTTTGAGGTTGCAGTGAGCTCTGAATTTGTAGGCATAATAATTCTAGTTTATCCCATGCTTGTGGGATGGCAATTAAAATATTATTCGCCAATTTCTGGGTATCACATAATAATAGATATATTCTATGAGACTATCTACAGGAGGAGAACCAAAATGGTGAAGGGTGTATCATATGAAGAACAACTGAATACACTGAGAATATTTAGCTTGCAAAAAGGAAAACATACATATTAGCCACTTTAGGGCTTTGAGATGAAAGGAGTAGTAAAGGTACCTGCTTAGCTTTAGTGTTCATACTAAGTGTGGATTCAACATAAAGAACTTTCTAACAGTTTCCTTAGACTATCACTAGAAACATCTAAGAAAGGTATTATATAGTAAAAAGTACAGAATCTTTGTTACTAGGAATTCTGGGTACTGGTTCTATAACTTCAAGCAAATCATTTAATTTCTCTGGGCCTCAGTTCCTCCTCTGGTGGAACTGATGATCTAAATTGCTTGACAAATCTAAAAGATATGGCATAAAATTAATTATTAAAGTTTAATGAAAAGGATTACTTTTTCTATTGCAAACAGTCAACTATCCTTGTGCACACTCCACATCTTATCACATACTGCTATATCATTTGTCTTCTTCACTTGGAGGTAAACACCATGTCTCATATATATATTTTTGGTACAGAGCAAGGTAAAAGGTAGGCACTCAAATATTTTCTGAACTGTCTGCTCTTAGGGCCAAATATAAGAGTTCTGCTAGAAGCTTGATTTTACATTTTAGAGGACAACATCCAGTCTCCTTAAAGCCTTTTAAGATCTTATCTCTTGCTATTTAACAACCAAACAATCTAGGAAGTTTGTAATTCCTTCAATCCTGTGGTTTCTTACCCCTTGGTCCTGCTGTTCCTCATTCTAGAATACTGTTCATATCACTCCCACTCAGATCAGATACAGATTACCTCCTCTCGACACCTTTAATCCTTCATTTATACTATATAATCTACTAAATGTCTGTCTCTCCCACTGAATGCAAGCTTCTTGTGGACAGGGGTTATCTCTTCTTCATTAGGAACACCAAATTCAAGAAATGTGTTTGATGAGTGAGTAGACTTGGCATCTGCAAAGGATTAGGATGGGAAAAGGCATCAGTAGAGAGGATGTCTACAAGACTGGCATTTTCAGCCTATCAGACATTTAATTAACTACCTTTCATTACAAAAGAAAACTTAGTTTCCTCCTAACTAAATTACTTGTTACTTTAAATCTAAAAAATTAGAAAAGATACTATTTAGTACATTTTTTTCTCTCCTGGTTTCCAACAAAGAGAACTACAGAAATGTCATGTAGACACTATTGACATTACATAAGAAATTAAATTTCAAAATTAAATTGAAAGACCATCCCTTCCTTTGAAACAAAATATTTTAACTTTCAATGATCTGAAAACAGCCAGAATTAACAGAATTTTATATGTCATTTATCACAAAAACTAAAAAATGAAAGTAAAGCAAAATATGAGTATAGAAGCAATTCTGTCTCATTAAGAGTAACTAGTCAAAATCAGTACTCATCCACAAATGCCAAACAGGGAAATAAAAAAATAATTTAAATATCTGTGGTAACAAGGGCCTTTCATAATTCATTGTAATGACATAATAATTTGGTTCTTTCCCAAACTATGTCCTGCCTTCTAAGATGTTATTCAAAACAGCATATTAATTCTACCACCTGGAAATTTGCCTTGTTTAGGGCTGAAATACATTTTTGATGAACTTGATCCTATAAAAACTGGAAACTGAGATGATAGGATAGAAGCCCAGCACTTAAGAGTAATATTAAGTCCCAGGGAATGGGAGGTTCTATTTCTAGCTGAAAATAAACATTCTTAGTCCTCAAAATACAGCAATGTGCTGCATAGGGACATTTCAGTCAACAATGGGTTGCATATGTGACAGTTATAAGGTTATAATATATTTTTACTGTGCCTTTTCTATGTCTAGATACACAAATACATACCATTATGTTACAATTGCATACAATATTCAATACAGTAACATGCTGTAGTTTATAGCCTAGGAGCAATAGGCTATTCCACACAGCCTAGGTGTACAGTAGGCTAAACCATGTGGATTTGTGGAAGTACACACTCTGATATTTGCATGACAGTTGCTTAATGATGCATTTCTCAGAACCTATCCTCGTTAAGTGACACATGACTGTACTATTACTTAAATGCCAAAGCTAAACTCGTCAGTGTAAAATGGGTATCAACAGCTAGAACTGGGAGGCCAATACAAGATTTCAATACAGCACAGAGGTTAAAAACGCGTATTTCTGAATTAGATTAAAATCCTGACTCTGCCACTTACTAGTTTTATGTCCTTGAGGAAGTTACTTCCCTCACTGAACTTCAGTTTCCTCACTTGTAAAATAAGAGTAACAATACCTATCTCTCAAGACTGTTGTGAGAATGAGTGCTGGGTACATAAACTATTCAATAAATAATAGCTATCATTACTTGTAAGTATTAACTTGTGTCACCCAGAATACTACGGCAATTTTGAACACATAATTAACACTCCTATTTGGATAAGATGATTAAGTCACACCATTAAAAAATATGTAGGTCTTATGGGAGTATTGGTTCCAGTACCATCTAGAAAGATTGTCTTAAAAAGTTTCTTGTTCTTTTCAGTAATATGCAATAATTTCAAAATACTTCCCTCTTTTTATATTAAGTTATTAATATTTTCCACTTTACGGCAGTTTTCAGGTTACCACTTAGGCCAGAAAAGTAGCAAGTAGTAGCTATTTAAAAGCCATCAAATGAGTTACACCAATTTCCTTCATTCAAATCAACTGTAGTTCTATCTAAACAAGTTGAAAAGTTTGCACTAGAAAAGGGAAAATGCAACCCGATGATGTTAAAACAAAGTACAGGAACATAAAAAAAACTTCAAAACTTCAACTATATGCCTGTTCTTACTTTAAAAGCAGATATAATCTCTAGTATTTAGATTCTAAATGTACCCTGGTCACAAAGAACCAACTAGTGGACAATCCCCATAGGACTCTGAGATGGGAAGTCTCCATTTTTATACCTGGTTGAAGTACAAAAGTGAAAGGTAAAGTGGGGGGCTAGACAAAAAAAGATCTATTTGGCACCAAACACGGATAACTCAAAGTAGTTTAAAAGCAATAGGGTTTTATTAGTCTGCTCCTAATCATCGATTTCTTTCTACTAAAGTCTACTCAAAGAATAGTTTTTCTTTCTTACAGCAGACAAAACCAGCAATATTCCTGGTATGTGAAACCAACATTCTGAAGAGCCAACGATCATACACAGTATTTTAGAGACGGAAATTACCACACCTCTGAAATTCTCATTCAACCCCCTTAATTTTACAGATGAGAAAACACCGAGACCGTACAATCCAGCTCTACTTTGTTACAAGCCCGCATATCAAAATATAGACATAACAAGTAAACTCCAGGTGAGCAAAGTTGAATAATGAAGTGGTTAAATAGAAACTTATATTTAATTACTGATACCCTAAGCTTTTAACAAAATCATTTAAAAAAAATGAAACCCAAAAAACTTTGAAACAATCTACTACATTGTTTAGCCCAATTAAGGCTAACTGCCACTTTTACCCTGATGAAATTATATTGTTCTAGTCAATGCTGGGAAGTAAAAAAAAAAAAAAAAAAGCCATCTTGCTAACTTTCTAGAATTTAACAAGTTTTTCAGTAGGCACTTAAAATGTTTTTCAAATCTTGAGTTTTAAGAAACCCACAATAGCCAACATAGCTCTTTTTACTAATCACCTAGGTAGTAAACATGTCACTTCATCAGATGAGATCCTATAGAAAAAGTTTTCCAATGTACAGGCCATAACCCTCACTGGGTCTTAAAATCAATTTATTGATGTATAACTGCCATTTTATTTAATGGGGGGGAAGCAAATAACAGAGAAAATTCTACCTAAATAACCGTAAGTTCATGAACTTGTTTCAGGTGTTTGTGTTCTGTGTGCAGCACACTGCAACATAATATACATATATACACATATACACACACACATTCTATTTTTTTTTTTGAGACTTTTTTTTGCTCTGTCACCCCAGGTAGAATGCAGTGGTGTCATCATAGTTCACTGTAACCTCAAACTCCTGGGCTCTAGCAATCCTCCTGCCTCAGCCTCCGCAGTAGTTGGGACTACAGGCACCCACCACCACACCAATTTTTTCTGGTTTTGGTAGAAATGGGGTCTTGCTCTTGCTCAGGCTGGTCCTGAGCTCAAGCAATCCTCCCACCTTGGCCTCCCAGAGTGCTAGGATTACAGGCATGAGCCACCGTGCCCAACCGTAAAATGTATTTCTCATTGGAACCCCCATCAAAAAAGTCTGAAAGCCACTGCTTTAGTATAGAAAGAAGATTTCCAAGGTAGTCTTTCGTTTTACCTTTACAAAAAATAATTGTTTTTGACCTGTGTATAGTCACAAAAGAATGACAGCCTTCCTATCTTAGTCTCAATTTTTTTTTAAATCGCCTTTTCAAGTTTAAGCATTCATAAAGCCCATTAAAGTCTGATGGCGGTGGTAGTAGGAGAGGGGATATAGTGGTACCAATAATACTATAAGTACCAGAGCTATTGGATCTTGGACAATCTAAACCAACCTTTAGCTTGTATCTTGTCAATAAATATCCCTAGAAAGGAATGACTAAGAACCTCATGAAGGCAGCCTATGCTAAGGAAACTCCAATAATAGGTCTTTACAATGACATGAAATCTGCCTCTAATGTCCACTCATTGGTTCTATCTAGGGTTCCTGGAACTAGAGTTCCTTTGAGCATTTACTCATACTTCAAGTACCCTCTTCATGCTCTAGTTCAGGGGTCCCCACCCTATGGTGAGTTGTACAATTATTTCATTATATATTACAATGGAGTAATACTACAAGAGCACAATAAATAAAATGTGTTTGAATCATCCTGAAATCATCCCCCCCTTCCCCGGGTAGAAAAATTGTCTTCCATGAAGACGGTGCCAAAAAGGTTGGGGACTGCTGCTTAATTGCTTTCCTCCATACCACTTGGGATTTAGTAAAGTCTATCAAGCAGTGTCCAGAACTAAACATAAGATGGTTTTAAAAAGTTGGGGGTGGGGAGCAGATCAGTAATATGACCTCCCTCTTCCTATTCTCTACATTTCTAATGCAATCCAAGATCTCAGTTGCCTTCTGGGCTGTCCCATCCTTCAGTAGAATTCATACTGCAATTCCAATGACTAAAACTTCCTTTTCTATAACCTAAAAACTTTTGGTATCCTGACCCTGCCATTTCAACATATTATTTATCTTTCCCAACCTTCGTATCATCTGTAAATTTAATCAGCATACCATCGATGTCCTCATCATCCATGTCATTAATAAAAAGTCTTAATCCTTTACGGCACCAGCAGAAACAGTGTTCCAGGATGACATCAATCTATTAGCCCTCTCTGGGTCTAGCTACTGAGGCACAAGTCCATTACACTGAACCATTACTCTGCCTATATTTCTCCACAAGTACCTCATGTGAAGCTCTGTCAAAATCCTTGTTGAAATAAAAATCCAGTATTTTCACAGATTTTGCCCTAATAAACTTTTTTAAAAGGGAAATGAGTTCATTTAAATCAGTGATACTTAAACTTTTTAGCAATAAACACTATTTGTTCAAACAAAATCTTTCCAGGAACCACAAAGTACCACAAAGTAAAACACAGCTAATTAAAAGTATAAGCATTTTAAGAGTACACGTTTGTCTCATCACATTAAAAAAATTGTTTCATTACAGGATTTTCCAACCTGTATTCTGTCAAAATAGTTTTTCTAAGGGTTTCTTGGTCAGATCAATTGGATATCATCAGTATTATCGACCCTTTAAACATTCAAAATGAATATTAACATGTGAAAAGTTGTGAAAAGCTTTGAAAGTTCCACATTAAAGGAACTGCTTAACTTTACCTGCAAAATTATATTTTAAAATAAAATTTGAATGGAATGTTTAAGATAACCCTGAAAGCCAGCATTATGAAGACTACTGATCCACGCAAATTTTTTTGTGAAGCCATGACTTTTATTCATAACTACAACAGCAGTTACTTTGCCCAAATTCTCATTTAATTTTCACCCAAGGAGCAATTAACATTTCACTTTTCTCTAACTAAACTAGTTCTCAGAAAAGCTAAAAAACTTTACTACAAGCCATTAAGTGATAAAGGCAGGTTTCCAATCCAACTCCATCAAACCCTATAATCCACACGTGCCATTGCTGATCTAGCCTCTCAAACCTTCCTTTCCTAAGTGTTTGCAAATAGACTTTCCCAAAGAACTGATGCCATTAAAGTCACTGCACATCAACTATTTGCCTCCCTTTAATACTTGGGACACTTAAGTCTCTCCACTTTTCTACCCCTCAAAGATGATTAAGAAACTTCACATGCCAGATTTTCTCAGGATATAGAAATGTTAGTTGACTGAAGCCAGAATGCCTGAACTGAATTCAGGGTAATTTCTTACAATTGCTTCACTTATCTTGACCTTCAAGTTTCTTTTGCCTTATATTGTTTTGATTGTATTGTTTTGACTGTATCACTCTGTTACTTACGTTTAAAATATAAAATTCAAAACAAAGTCACAAGATATAAAAAAGCAAAAAAAAAAAAAAAATCAGGAGAATTATAGTAAAGAGCTTCTAAGTTTTTGAAATGGGAGAAGTTTCTAATTTCTACAGAAAAGAGAGGGGGATAAAGGTGTTCTGAATGATGAGCTGGACACATTTACTAGATATATGTCACAATCTCCTACTAAGTATTTATATGTTTTTTGCCATAGCACTCCTTATTCTCAATACTCATTATTTTACTCTACAACTTACTATATTCAGTTCCACCATATAGGAAAATATTTCCTTTTAAAGTCAGTGAGTGTAATAAAAGTATTTGATAAGTAAAATTGGTTAGAAGATTTTTCCCTGTTTAGGTTTAGAGCAAAACCTACGCAACTGGGGACAGAGAAACCTCAAATGGTCAAAACTGAAGGGGTCTCAGGTATGCAATTGTTGAGTCCCAGTCTGCAACAGAGGGGCCTGAAAATCTCAGTGGTATCTTCCAAATTGTCTAACCCAATCACCAGGGACAAACCTGGAATCTGACAAAGTTAGGTTTATTGACTCATTACAACAGAGAAACACATCAGAGAAGTTTCGGGAATCTCACATAAAAGAAAAAAATTATAGATTTGGGGGAAAGATAGAACTAAGGTAAACGAAGCAGTGTCTTGATAGTGTCTCTGCCTCTGTGTTAAAGGGGTCAACATCAGGTTTGGACTGCAGAGTGAACCTAGGGTCCTACCGGGAAAGAAGTTTAAGGCAGATGAGGAATTTCGTGGCTAGCAATCCTCTCATTTGAAGCTCTGAAGTTGTAAATTGAGGCTAGTTCTTTGTGTCAAAATGACTTAGAGCTTCATTCTAACCGATATAATTCCAAACAGTAAAGTTTCTGACAGTCTCTGATTTTAGGAACACCAAGTTTCTCTGTAAGAAACTAGTAGTTGCTCAAGGGGGACGGGGATGGGGGTGGGGGTGTTATGAATCTTTACAGCTACAGCATGTCCTTGGAAGACAGGTATTATCCCAGCCCAAAAACAGCAGGGTGGACTTCTGCCTTCTCAGTAAAGCTAATTTTTAGTTTCTCAAGTAGTTCATCTTCTAGGTCATTTTATCTTGATAGAAGGATTCTACCCTTCAACCAAAGGTAGCTGGAAAGGAAATCTCCCTGAAAATCACCCTGCTTAGCAGATAACTGAACAGGTACACAATTAAAAAATAGATATGCACTAAGCAGCACCTGAAAATTTCACTACCTAGTTGAAACACTCTTTGGCAGCCTGTGGTCTCATCATCTAAAGCATTTCAAAGACCTGTAACTAGTTATTTTAAAACATGGCAATACAATCCTATAACAATCAGTTCACTTCCTAGAATCTAGATAGTAATAAATTTTTCACAATAAATCAAAGGTTTCCTCCTTATTGTGTACAACATGGGAGTTTTCTAGGTGCTGTCTCTAGTCTAAATTCAAAAAGCTACTTTTGAATTGAGAGTAATGAGGGCACATTTCTCTACGCAGCTGTTTTTTTTAAATGCAAATTTAACACTTTCAGCATGCTCAATACCTTTATTATTAAGTTAAAAATAATCAAAATTTGCAAAGCAACCCGTGTGGCTATGCAGACTGTATATTATACAACTCCAGAGGAACAACGTTCACATGGACTACAATGTGGACATCCCAGAGTTACACAGTATGGTGACCTTGTTTCACATTCCTGAGAAAAACAGACTAAAAACTCCAAAAACCAAAAACCTTTATTCAAAATTAGCTTTGTTTCTTAACAAATTGTGTTTTTAGAGCTGGAAGAAACCAGTGAGAGAAAGCTTTGAAAATTGTAAAGTGCTTTGTAAATGCAAGGTACTGTTACTCCAATGGCATTCAACATCTCCATTATGTAAATCTTTAAGAGGCTGAAAGGCAAGTGTCCTGATACCTAGGGTTTCTTTTGCCGTGCCAGGCTACGTCCCCCCAGGAATTAGTTTCACCAGTAACTGAGACTTAAAACACTAAAAACTCAGCCGGGCATGGTGGCTCACGCCTGTAATCCTAGCACTTCAGGAGTTCAAGACCAGCCTGAGCAACATAGTGAATCCCCGTTCTCTATTTAAAAAGAAAAAAAAAATACTAAAAACTCAACCACTTACCTTAGTTTGTAACCTCTGTCAAGTTAAATCAATTCCTTCTAATTTTAATGTTAATTTCCTTCTACTTTTAATGTATTTTTTAAATAGGTGAAGCTTTTTAAAATGCCATGGTTTTTCTTTTAGTCTTTTAATATGATGAATCACAGCGGTAGACTGTTTTCTTCCTAGGACAAACGTTACTTGATCACATATATTTTTAATACAGTAAGTCTTCACTTAACGTCACTTAACACGCTTTTGGAAACCATGAACTTAAACAAAGAATCGTATAATGAGACTGATTTTTTTCTCATTGTTATGACAAAATGAACTTATTTAAGGCCTGCTATACAATCATTTCACTTGAAGCTGCAGTTTCCAAGAACCTATCGATGACATTAAGTGAGGATTTACTGTACTCACTGGTTGCAGTTAGCCAAGCCTGTTTGGCATTTTTGCATCAATTTTTATGTAAAATGAACCCGCAATTTTCTTGTATTGTCCTTTGGGTGGCTTTGGAATCTATTCACTTAGTCAGGGGGAAATGCCCTCATATTATGAAATGTATAAACGTTCACATTCCCCCTTTCCCTCAAAGGCTCACACTAAACATTTTGTTGGTTTTTCCTCCCATTAGGTGTTACCATTCCTTTAATCCCTTCAGTCTATTCTTTCCCCCCAAAATTGTCCTTTTCTTCATTCCCCTGCCTCCCCAAAAGCTCACCTTAAATTTAGTCCTCTCCACAAAAGTCCCGTTATGAATTATAACCCACTCCAGAGACAAAGTGTGCTACCACCACAAGAAAGAGTGACACCCTGTGCCACTGTCATGCGGCTTTGGGTTGCTCACACTAGGATTCGAATTCCTGCTTCATCTCTTAATAGTTAGGTAAACTATGCCAGTTACTTTATCCAAGCCTCCAGACTCACATATGAAATGGGGATTACATACACCTTGCTTGAAGAGTTTTTGTGTGACTTTGAAATACAAATAAAGTATCTGGCAGAACATTTGGCACCTAAGAGTTACTCAGTGGTAAGTGTTTTGGAAGTGATTTTATTTTTTTCAACTTATGCTGTTAAAGGTCCACAACCCCCAATCCACAATTTAGAAAGCCAAAAAGTTCTGAAAACAAAGTTCTTCCATAACTTACAGGGTAGCAAAACTTGACCTGTGAGGCTTTTTAGTCTTAAAACACACATGGCTCCAGTGGTTTTAAACTAGGGATGTGGACTTGTAATACATTCTCTGTGGAATCAAACACTGCAAATATAAATTTAGTAGAAAAGAGGTTAGCTAAGATTCATATGGTCTGAATCCAGCTCTGCTATTATCTCTACACTTTTGATTCCTTGGGTTTCAAATCGTCACAGGGCGACTGAAGAACTGGACTTACTCTCTCAGGTTCTTTCTAGTTTTTTAAAAATACTTTTAATTAAAAATTATCTCCAAAAATAACTTTGAATATTGAGTTGAGCAAAAATGCTCACATAAAACATTTTGGCCATGTTTTCCCTAAAATTTTTTATAGAGAGAGCTAAAAGCCCATGTATAAATGATGTACTCACCATTGAAGAGATTACTAAATAAAAAACATCTGACCATGGAAAGAATACTAGCCTTGTATTCAGATCTGAGTTCAAATCTTGGTTCTGCTATTATAATTCAATAACCTTGAGTAACGTATTCTTTACGCTTGATTTGTCATGGTATATGGTGATTAAAAAAATACCTAGGTTACAGAGTTGTAGTAAGTAAGGATAAAACATAAAATGAAAGCCTCTAGCATAGTACCTGACTGCGTTTTTTCCTCAAATATTTGTTCAGTGAGCTCGCATTTTAAACATTGTATTGTACTTTTCAGCTTAATTAATTACATGTATGTTGAGCAAAGATGAATAGTGTTCTTATAAAATTAACTACCCCATTATTCAAGCATTATAAATAATATGAGATATCTTTGATGACAAGTATTTGAAGGTAAAGTCTACCAAAGGAATTATGTTTTTTTTTTTAGAGGAACGTGACATGTAAGTAATAATAAAATGTATAGATCCCATGTTAATAAAGTAGCACTTTTCTCTCTCTCACACACACACACCCCCGGGGGAGTAGGGAATAAG
>NW_012151541.1:614696-619300 GCF_000956105.1 Propithecus coquereli | reverse complement strand
GGGAGGAGGATCTCTGGAGAGTATACCAAAGCTGAATTTCAAGAAACCTGGTTTCTATTCTGGGTAAGTCAGCTAATCTGAGCTTTCTTTCTCACCTTTTACAAGTAATGGCATTTTCCTTCCTTCTTTGCAAGATTGAGAGTCATGAAACCACTTTGAAAAGTTAAAAATGTTACACACTATGTTTTTTAATTGACATTGATAACATTAATCAGACAGAAAGTAAAGTGACCAACAGGGTGGGGGTGGGGGTGTGGGTCTATGAGCCAGAACCGAGAATTAAGAAATCTCCATTCTAGGCCCAACCTTGGCACCTGCTAGTGTGTGATGCAAGGCACTTCACTTGCCCAGGGCCCCATTTAGGTCTTCTTGTTAACTAAGTTTGCCTAAACTTCTTTTTAGCCCCAAGCGTATAATTTTAAGCTATTAATTTGAATCCAAGCTTTAAAATATTTGAGCTCTCACTTACAAGCCAGACACTGTATAAAGTAAATATAGCAATCTTGTATGAACAAAGTTATTTAGATATCATGTGCTAGACACACAATATGCAAAACCATGCTGTAGCCAATAGGTCTCTCATACCATTCATTTGTAAATTGATGTCAAGGCACCACTAGTACATGTAAATGTTTAGGTTCATATAAAATGAGTATTTACAGTAAAAATGAGAACCAGAAAAATAGCTAAATTATACACAGGTCTGACGGCAGAAATGTACCCCAAAAGAAGATATGCTGTGACACTGACATTTTCTCTAACATGTGCTTTTTTAAAAATTTTAAACAAGGCTTGTCATTCTGAAATCAGGTCTATCATTATTTTTTGGTTAAATGTCCTAAGGTAATATTCATCAATTATACTTTGAAACAATAGCATTTCCTTTTTTATTGCAAAATTTAACAAACCACCAAACTCAAGTTTAATTATTTCTGTTTTATTATTGGTCATGAATATATTAAAGACTTATTTTAAAATATTGTTACAAAGAAACTTTATGACTAAAATATAATCAGAATCCAACTTACTCTGAAATAATTTAAAAATGACAAAAAAAAAAAAGCCCACAATATGTTAACTTCACTCTTCAATTAAGGGAAATAAGCAAGGTTAAAATTTAACAATATACTAAGAAAAAATTTGTGCAGAAATCCCAATGCCTCCAAAAAACTGATAGAATGTGCTTAATATATTTATCCCCACATGGTAAAATTAAAAATCCAAGTTCTCCAGTAAGTAAGTTCTGTTCGTGTTCCAATACCTAAATCTGGGAAAACAAATTCAAGCAAATGAGATAAGAAAGTCACTACAATAAAGTCATCAAAACTTAGTGAACTCAAGTTTAAATGCAGAGAAAAATAATCTAATTTAACCACACAGTAATTACTTCCAAGAGACAAAAGATCCAATTCAGATAAAAGAAATCTTTATTATAATATTGTCTTTACCTGATCCTAAAGAAAATATTCTACTTGAGTTGATGGGATACATCGGTCAAGTTTCATGCCAAAAAAATTATGCGGAGTATAATCTGAAATAGCTATTCAGATTCCTCGACAAAAGGCCAGCAAAACTTTCACAGTAGAGATAGTGGGTTATTAGAAAAGAGGGTTGAAACTGAACGGCAGAAAAGCAGTCAAGTAGTTAGCTCATCCTCATTCCCGCCCCGTGCGTAGGAGTACGCCGTCCCATACCATCCCCAGTTGGAGGAGAAGGACGATCTACTCAGGAGACAAAACGGTGTAGAACAATACCCAGTACCCCTTTTCAGGGTCCCAAATCTCTCTTTAAAACTCTAACTCAAGATACTTCCGTTTCCCACAAAACTTGGAATGAAGAATGGGAAACGACAACTGTTAAAAACATTTAAAAACTACACCTTTTATCTATTTATTCAGAAAACACTATGCAAAGTAGGTAATTCTTTACATTAAAAGTAGTATTTATTTGCAACAGCCCTCCTTTTTAAGGCCTCAACAGATTGGACTAAACCACACCCCTCCATAAATGGCACATTCCATACAATAGCCTCGATGGCAAAGGGCGATTCCACCGACCGCTGGGGGAACAGCAAACTTGTTGAAATTCTGACAATGAAGTCTAATGGTTAACCGAACCGAGTCCCTTTATTACTAAAGTCACTGCGGGCAAGGAGAGGGTTACAAAAATATCCCGAGACGTGTACGCGGGTGAGAGTGGAACGAGAACTACACGGGATTTGGGCCGTGCCGTTAACCCGCGCCTCCCTGAGCACGGGCATTTCCCTGAGGAAGGACATTTCTAATCGGAGAGAAAGAGCGAACTTTGGGGTTAACTCTATCAAAACTCCGAAGTGGGGGAGAGGCAGCAGTCCATAATTTTCCAGGATCCAGTCCCGAACTCTCACTTTTGCCCAAGGGGAAAAGAACGGGTTCCGCCCACGCCCGGCCCGATCCGGGAGGCGGGCCCTGCAGCGACCCGGGAGGACGGAGGCGGGGACGGGTGGGAATACTGCCCCTCCCCCGCTGTATGGAACACCCCAGTCCGCCAGAGAAAAGAGGCCCGAGTGCCCCCCACCGCCACGCAAGTCGCAGAGGAAGGGGCGATACGGGTGCTGCCGCCCCTCCCTACTAAAGGTGGGGAGCAGAGCTCGAGTCCGCTCGTCTCCCCTGTGGGCGGTGAGAGGCCGGCCCCAAGGAGGTGGGGCCTGCTCGGGGGCGCTGACTTCACACCCCTCCCCCTCCGGCCGCTGGCGGTTCAGGGACACCCCGCCCGCTCCAGTGCGGCGGGTGGGGGAGGCAGCACAGCAGACCGGAGCCCTGCAGCGGCGCGGGGCGGGGAGGGAAGCGCGCACAGGCGCGCAGCCGCCACCCCCGCGCGCCAGCAAGGCCCCCCACGCTCAAGGGCGCGCGCGGGCCCCGAAAGGAGAAGGCCGCGCCTGGCACCCGGTAGGGCCGACTCTAGGCTTCTGTCCCCCATTCCATCACTACTCACCCCCAGTCCCCCCAACCCGCTCCAGGCCTCGGACTCCGCACTGACCTGACAGGCCGCGACATGTTCGCTGTTGAAACAGGACCGAGTCGAGAAGCCAAAGACCAGGACCCCCCCCACCCCGCGCGCTCGGCGCCCCACCCCCCCCGAACTTCGGCCGATGGGGCCGCTGCCGCCGAACCCCGAGCTGCTGGCCTCTCAAACTCCGCCGCTCTTTGGTTCAGGGCCCCTGGATCAGACGAGCCCCCCGCTCCCCCGTCTCTTCAAAATGGATGAATCAAACCAGCCGAAAATGCGCCAAAGCCGCCGTGCAACCAAACCCACTAGGGTTTGTGTGCTCCGCCCCAACATGCCCGCTCATTGGCGACTTCTGCCAGATGCGCCCAGCTCATTAGTCCATTTGAATCATCACGTCTCTCAGACCCCGCCCTACTCTCTGATAGGCTCCGCCTTCTCCGTGGGGTCCTGTTAGTCAAGATGCTTTGAGAGCGCACGGCCGCAAAACAAAAATGGTCGCTGCTCAGCCCGCCCCCTGGCTTCCACTCCAGAGTTGCAGATTCGTCTCAGGTCGTATCTTGGAACGACTAGAAAAAAAAGATTTATATTGGGTTTAGCGTGACTCAATGTTAGTTTAATGGTGTTTCATTTCGCTTGCCTTGATCACCTAGAAAATTCACTAATAGCAGAAGCCGTGGGATAGGCATCAGATTCGTCACTAAGGGGCTGCTACAGAATTGGAGGGAAATTCCTTAGGTTCAAAAAATTTGACCTTAAGCCTACAAACCCCTTACCCTGGCTTCAGCAGCCCTCAAGGGCCCAACCACACTGCTGGAGTAGAGAGGCAGAATCATAGTCAAGGAATATCTTCACCCTCACTTCCCATTCTCCGTTCTGGACCTTGAGATAAGCTTCAGGGTCATTAAAGTCCCAGTCTCCGCGAAATTACTATTTCAAGAAGAGAGAGTCAGGTGTGCAATGATTAGGAACATGTGAACTCTGGGACAACAAGATGTTTTGGTTGGAACCCCAGGTCCAGCACTTAATAGTTGTATGATTTTCCCTCTCTGTGCCTCAGTTTTCTCATCTGTAAACTGGGAAACAATGGTACCTACTTAATAGAGTAATTAGGATTAGTTGAGTTGATATATCAAAAGCCTTTGGGACAGTCTCTGGCTCACAATAAACACTGTGTAAGAGTCTGTTAAATTCAATTTTTAAAAGATGATCCATCCCTGGGGAGACACGAACAGGGCTGGCTCAAGACTCTTTCAAGTCATATAACTGAGGGTGACTCATATCATTCCATTTAAGCCCATAAACATTGGTTGGATGCCTGCAACTCTCAGAGGCAGAGCTCAGACTCCCTGTGGGAACAAGCTAAGGCTTACCCCACTATTGTAAATAGACTTCAATCCCTGCCACAGGCAAGGTGTTAATGACCAATTGAAGGTACCCTCCCCAAACAACAACAAAAAAACAAATCACTATCTGCCTCCTGAAAGTCTCCCTTTGTAAAATGTGTCTTCTCTAAGGGAAGAGAATAGCACAGTCCACCAGGAAGGTTATCTTTTGTCTCTTCCATGTTACTCCACCCTCTCTCCCCAAATGCTTTTTTTAATTGTGGTTAAGAATAT
>NW_012151541.1:614096-614541 GCF_000956105.1 Propithecus coquereli | reverse complement strand
CTCTTTGAAAAGAAAGTAATCTGGAATCTTGGGAAAGCTAATTCTCAACATTAATTATAAACATAGCAAACAAGAAAATAATTTTATATCAACCTGTAAGAGCCTATGCTTTCACATCTAAATTTTCAATAGTTAAGGTTCCTTGCAATCTCAAGTATTAAAAAAAAAAAACCAAGATACCGGGTATACTTATATTACAAAGAGGAACAAATAGGTTGATCTCGGCCTGGAGTGGTGGCTCACACCTGTAATCCTAGCACTCTGGGAGGCCAGGACAGGAGGACTGCTTGAGCTCAGGAGTTCAAGACCAGCCTGAGCAAGAGTGAGACCCCGCTCTACTAAAAACAGAAAAATTAGGCAAGTGTGGTGGTGCGGGCCTGTAAGTCCCAGCTACTAGGGAGGATGAGGGAGGAGAATCGCTCGAGGCCAGGAATCTTAAGTTGTT
>NW_012151541.1:450658-603404 GCF_000956105.1 Propithecus coquereli | reverse complement strand
GTCTCACTCTGTTGCCTAGGCTGGTCTCCAATTCCTGGGTTCAAGCAATTCTCCTGCCTCAGCCTCCCAACATGCTGGGATTACAGGTGTGAGCCACCGCACCCAGCCTTAACTGTTTCTGTATGTTCAGTTCCATGGCATTAAGTACATTCATTTTGTTGTGCAACCATCTCCACCATTCATCTCCAGAACTTTTGCGTCTTCCCTGACAGAAACTTCGTACCCATTAAACATTAACGCTCCACTTCCCCTACAGCCCCTACAACCCCTGACACCCACCACTCTACTTTCTGTCTCTATAAATTTGAATGCTCTAGGAACCTCATATAAGTGGAATCATACAGTATTTGTCCTTTTGTGACTGGCTTATTTTACTTAGCATAATGTCTTTCAGGTTCATCCACCTTGCAGCAGGTGTCAAAATTTCCTTTCTTTTAAAAGCGGAATAATATTTCATTGTATGTATATGTCACATTTTGTTTATCCATTCATCCATCAATGGACGCTTGGGTTGCTTCCACTTTATGGCTATTGCCAATGGTGCTGCTACACACATGGTAGTACAAATATCTGTTTGAGTCCCTGCTTTTTCTTATTTTGGGTATATACCCAGAAGTGGAATTGCTAGATAATGTGGCAATTCTGTTCAATTTTTTGAGGAATCACCATACGGATTCTCATAGCGGCTGTACCATTTTACACTCCCACCAGCAATGCACAAATGTTCCAATTTCTCCACATCCTTGCCAACACTCGTTATTTTATTTTATTTAAGAGACCAGAAAAAAAAAGAGAGAGCAAGCCAAGGTCTTGCTCTGTTGCCCGGGCTGGAGTGCAGTGGTGCAATCATAGCTCACTGCAACCTTGAACCCCTGGGATCAAGCGATCCTGCAACCTCAGACTCCCGAGCAGCTAGGACTACAGGCATGCACCACCGTGCCTAATTTTTAAAATTTGTTTTTGGGGGCAGGATCTTGTTATGTTGGGCAGGCTGATCTCAAACTCCTGGCCTCAAGCACCTTAGCTTTCTAAGTACTGGTATTACAGGTGGGAGCCACCACAGCTGGCTCATTTTGTCTTTTTGATAATAGCCATCCTAATGAGTGTTCATATATGTTTTGAGTAAGTATATTATTATCCATATTATTGTCAGAATGCCAGTGCAGAGACTTGGGTGGTACAGTGATCACCAAGTAGCTTTGCTGGAGGCTGTTTTATTAGGACAAATTGCCTTTATTTTAATAAATACCATTATTTGGTATCGTGAGATGAGGCAGAGGGATTCTTGTTACTCATTTATTAGGTAATGAATGGAACTGGCCATAGTCAACATGTGCAGGCAGGTGGAAAGTTCAGAATAGGGCTTCCAGACCTTGGCCTGATACTTTAGCTGAAGGTCAATATACAGATGGCCACTGAATGAAGACTCTTCCCCCATCCAGGGTGAGAATCATATCCTACCTCTCTGTTCACTGCAGCTCCAGCTAACATCTTCCTTCCATTTCTCATTTATTCACTGGGTATTTCAGCTACCACTGTCTCTTAGAAAGGAAATAAGACTTGAACTTCTAGTTTACTTTTTAGTGGACAAGTGCAGAACTATGCTTACTAGAGCCAAGAGAACCTGGAATGCAATCTCCAAGGTCAGTTCCCTCAAGCCCGTCCCAAATGATCTGCCCTGTGTACCTGTCTCAACCACAACCACTTTGTTGGAAACTGAAGAGAGACACTAACCATATGATAGATTAGGTTTTAGAAGCACCATGTGATAAGCCTGAAGGGACAATATATGTAATGAAACCGTGAGAAACTATGAAAACAAAAAAGGCTCAGGAGACAGAAAAGGCAGTTCTTTCTCTTCTTGGAAATGAAATCTGATGGCCTTTTTATCCCAATGCTTATTTGCCCCTGTGATTTAATTTTGAGAAGTAGCCTTTTCCTTCTCCCCTGTGTATGTTAAAGACGGTAAGAACTGGCAGGGCTGGGATGGTACCACTGATGATTCTTCCATACCCCTAACAAAAACCCATTTCCATCAAGGGCTACCCAATAGCAGCTGGGAGTTTTATAACAATTTTTCAGTACTTTATGCTGGGTGCTTCCAGTACTGTCAACTCATGAAAGTCAGCCACCCAAGTCTAAAGACAGACCCTGCTTCTACTGACCACAGGAGCACAGAAGGGTATTGATCTTTGAAGACCCTGCCTGGAAGTTAAAGAAAGCTTCTCCCAGTCATCTTCTTCTTCTTTTTTTTTTTTTTTAAACTTCTACCTCCAACCTGCTGGGTCTCTCTGCTCCACCACTCTATAAGACAGGATGGGACAGAGAGCTGTGTGTCTTTGGTTAGTCTCTCTACAATCCCAGAGACTGCATAGCCTGCTTGGAGATAGGTTCATGGTTAAAGAGGATGCTCCCTGTCTTCATTTTCTCAAGTGTATATATTTCTTTGCTCCAGAATTTCATCTTCTTCTCTACTTTGAAGAATGTTAAGAGCTAAGCTTAGGTGAATTTCTGCTACTAAAACAATAAAGATGTACAACTTGATGTCCAGTTTAAACTGAAGAAAAAAGCCAAAAGACTAACACTTGCTGTTTTGCTGGACACCAGTAAAATGCATAGAAAACTTGTTCTTGGAACATCGGAGATGCAATTTCTTCTATCTAAACCAGTGACAAACTCTGTGATGCTGAAAGGAGAGGCCCCACGGTGTAACAAAAAGAGCACTGAACTTGTAGTCAGGAATATCTGTCTCTGAGCTCTGTAATTTACTACCTAGGTGACCTTCAGCAAGTTTCAAACTCCCTGTGCCTTCGCTTCTCCATTTGTAAAATGGGGATAATTATATTGGTCCTTACCTACTTCACAAGGTTAGCATAATTACAAGAAAAAAAGGGGCTCACTTGTGAATGTAGTTTTTACACTGTGAAGCACTGTGGGAGGTAGAATGGGATCACGTTGTCTTCTCTAAAGGAAAAAATCCAAACTCCAACAGCTGGTTTATTCCTCTAACCCAACACGACCACCCCTAAACCCTGGGAAGGGAGTTAACAAAGACTGCTCACAGCTTACAGACGGAGAAAAGGTCGCAGTGAGCAGTGATGACAATCAGCTTGCAGCACTGTCAGTGTCCAAGTTGTTGTCTGTCTTCCTTCATTACCTCCCAGCTACTCCTAGAATTCATCTACTCCAACCACGACCAGGATGGGTGTGATTCTCCCAATGAGTGCCAGTCTCTCTGCCTTTCTGTGGATTCCAGGCCAGTATCCCTAACTGCCTCACAGACATTTCCATTTCGATGTCCACAAGTTCAAATTTATGCCAAACAAATCACCTTCCTTACCCATATTCTTTTCCTGACCCTTCCATTTCTGTCAGCAGTGTCATCTTCCCTACTACCCACCCCCCTGCACAAGATTTACTGAGATATAATCGACAAATAAAAATTGTACAAGGTGATGTTTTGTATATATTATGAAATGATTACCACAACCAAGCTAATTAGCATATAAATCACCTCACCTAGTCACTTTTTAATTTGGTATAGTGAGAATACCTAAGATCTACTCTCTTAGCAATTTCAACTATACATTATTCTTAACTATAGTCACTGTACTTTAGGTCTCCAGAACTTACTCATCTCATAGCCATAAGCATGTACCCTTTGACCATTATCTTCCCATTTCCACCACCACCCGACCCCTGGTAACCACCCTTCTACTTTCTTTGAATTCAACTTTTTTCAAATTCTACATACCGTTAAGTGAGATCATGCAGTATTTGTCTTCCTGTGTCCGACTTATTTCACTTAGTATAATGTCTTCCAGGTTCATCCATGTTGCAAGTGGCAAGATTTCCTTTGTTTAAGACTGAATGACATTTTGTATATACACAGCACACTTTCTTTATCCATTCATCCTTTGACTTAGGTTGATTCCATGTCTTGGCTGTTGTCAATGCTATGATGAACTGGGAGTGCAGGTACCTCTTGAGGTACTGAATTCATTTTCTTTGGTATATACTCAGAAGTGGGATTGCTGGGTCACATGGTAGTTCTAGTTTTGATTTTTTTGAGGAAACTCCATACTGTTTTCCATAATGGCTGTACCAACTTACATTCCCACCAGTGTATAAGGGTTTCCTTTTCTCCACATCCTCACCAACACTTGTTACCTTGACTTTTTGAGAATAACCATCCTTACAGGTGTGGGGTAATATCTCATTGTGGTTTTGATTGCATTTCCCTGGTGACTAGTGACGTTGAGTGCCTTTTCGTATACCTGCTGGCCATTTGTGTGTCTTCTTTGGAAAAATGTCTATTGAGGTCCTTGGCTCATTTTTTAATTGGGTTATTTGGGGTTTTATTTGCTACTGAGTTGTATGCATTCCTTATATATTTTGGATTTTTTTTTTAAGACAGACTCTTGCTCTGTTGCCCTGGGTAGAGTGCAGTTGTGTCATCATAGCTCACTGCAACCTCAAACACTTGGGCTCAAGTGATCCTTTTGCCTCAGACTTCTGAGTAGCTGGGACTACAGGCATGCGCCATGACACCCGAATAATTTCTGTATTTTTAGTGGAGACGGGGTCTTACTCTTGCTCAGGCTGGTCTAGCACTCCTGAGCTCAAGCAATCCTGCCACCTCGGCCTCCCAGAGTGCTAGGATTACAGGTGTGAGCCACTGTGCCTGGCCTACTTTGGATATTAATCCCTTTTTAGATATATGGTTTGCAAACATTTCCCTCCATTCCATAGGTTGCTGTTTAATTTGTTGATTGTTTTCTTCCTCTTAGCCACCTGAGCTTAAATCCTGGTGCTACTAACTCCACTACTTTACTATTAGTCTTCAACATGGAAACCCCTTGATTCCTCTTTCATTTCTCAAATTCGTTTTTCACTTGCCATTTCTATTGTCACCACTTATGCTTAAATTACCATAATAGATTTTCTTCTCTTTTTCTGTAATCCGTAGTAGATATAACAGACAATACTACCTTCCTAAAGCACATCACTCATATCATTCCCATACTCAAAGTTTCAATAAGTCCATATAGCTTCCACAGTAAAGTCTAAACTCCTTATACTAGCATTTAAGTTACTACCAGAGAGATTTCTCAAGCACAAATCTAATATAACTCTGCTTAAAATCCCTCCATGAACTGGAGAAAATATCTGCAATACGTACAACAAAAGGTTAATGTCTTTAATATACAAAGAGCTTTTTAAAAATCACTATGAAAAAGACAATAAAATAAAAACAGACAAAATACAAATAGGTGACTCATAGAAGAAATAAAAATACTAATACATTTAAAAATATGATCACTTGTAACAAAAGAAAAACAGAATACTTTCACATTTTTTTCACTTCTCCGATTGGTAAAGGTTGAAAACTGTCTTCTTAAGAATATAAGGAAACTGGCCTCTCACACCCGATTGGTAGTAGCTTATATTGGGACATTTTGGAGGGAAATTTGGCACTACACGTTAACAAAGTATGTATGCTCTTTGACCCATTTCTAGGTGTTCCTAAAAAAGTTTCACATAAATTTATGAATATATAAAGATGTTAGTTCTTACCACTATTTGTAACAGAGAAAACATGAATACTCCAAGTATCCATTAATAGATAACTGATTACATACATTATAAAACACCCATATAGTCCTGTACAACAACTGAAAGGAATGATATAGAACTGTATGTTCTTACATGGGAAGATATCCAAGATACATTAAAAAGAAAAAAACAAATTGCAGAGAGCCTTAGATAAGGCTATTCTTGTTTTCTTTTTTTTTTTTTTTTTTAAGGGAAGGGGTTCACAGCTGGTAGTTTATGTATAGAGAAAAACCTGGAAGAATATGCAAACTCTTAATCAAGTTATCTTTCAGAGATGAAATCACAGCAGAATTCTATCTCCTTTTCAAAAATGTATTATTTGAATTAAAAAATGGATGTTTATTCTTGACTCTACTACCAACTAGCTGTGTGACCCTGGACAAGTTCCTTAACCCCTCTATCACTGTTTTTCCATCTTTGGCAGACACAGTAATGACAGCCTCGCCCCCCAAAAATGTCCATGCCCTAACCCCTGGAATCTGTTCATGTGTGAAGTGGGAGTAAAGTTGCTATTCAGCTGATCTTGAGATGGGGGAATTAACCTTGATTATCCAAATGGACCCAATGTAATCACAAGGGTCCTTTAAAGTGGAAGAGGGCGGCAGAAAAGGTCAGAGTGATGAGACGTGAGAAAGACTTGACCAGCTGTTGCTGGCTTTGAAGATGAAGAAAGGGGGCCATAAGCCAAGGAATGTGGGCAGCCTCTAGAAGCTGGAAAAGGCAGGAAAAGATTCTTCCCTGTAGTTGCCACTAGAGAGGAATGCAGCCCTGCCAACAGATTGACTTTAGCCCAGTGAGACCCATTTTGGACTTCTTTTTTTTTTTTTTTTGAGACAGAGTCTTGCTCTGTTGCCGGGGCTAGAGTGCCGTGGTATCAGCCTAGCTCACAGCAACCTCAAACTCCTGGGCTCAAGCGATCCTTCTGCCTCAGCCTCCCAAGTAGCTGGGACTACAGGCATGTGCCACCATGCCCAGCTAATTTTTTATATATATATTTTTAGTTGTCCAGATAATTTCTTTCTATTTTTTTAGTAGAGACGGGGTCTCGCTCTTGCTCAGGCTGGTCTCGAACTCCTGACCTTGAGTGATCCACCCGCCTTGGCCTCCCAGAGTGCTAGGATTACAGGCGTGAGCCACCGCGCCCGGCCCATTTTGGACTTCTGACCTCTCGAACTGTAAGATAATAAATTTGTGTTTTTTTAAGCTACTTAAAAAAAGAAGTAATAATGTTTACGTATTTTTCAATAAGAAAAAAAAATTTAAAAAAACCCAACCCCTCAATCGTTCTCTACTAGAAGATGATGTCCAAACCACTTCAGGATGGCATACAGAACTCTCCTTGATTTGACCCTGCCTCCAACCCCATCTTCTCATCTCTCCCTCTGCTATGGTCTGAATGTTTGTGTCCCTCCAAAATTCCTGTGTTGAAATCTAATCCCCAGTGTGTTGGTATGAAGAGGGGGGGCCTATGGGTAGTGACTAGATCATGAGGGTGGACTCCTCCTGCAAGGGATTAGTGCCCCTACAAAGAGGCCTGAGGGAACTCGTTTGCTCCTTCTGCCGTGTGAGGAAACAGCAAGAAGGCACCATCAATGAAGCAGTGAGCTCTTATCAGACACCAGATCTGCTGGGGCCTTGATCTTGGACTTGCCAGTCTCCAGAACTGTGAGCAATAAAGTTTAGTTGTTTATAAATTACCCAGTCTAAGGTATTTTGTTATAGCAGCCCAAAGTCAACCTTACAGTCTCTCCCCACCCACTCCAGCTACAATGAATATCCAATATTGTCTGAGCAAGCTCTTTGTTCGTTGCATGCCCTCATGCCTTTATTCTCTTTATTCTGTCTCAAATGCATTTCCTCCTGTGGTCCTCCAGTTGTCAAACTCTTATCCAGCTTGAGTTCCCCCTCTTTCACAGGCTTTCCCTGACCTCCTCCTCGTCCTCCATCACTGTAAGAAGTAGAGATGTGGCGCTCCCTGCACTGAGACACAGTTCTTTACTTGTCCATCTGCCTCTGGAATGCCCTTCCTGGACAGGAACCTTCTCTTCCCCAGCCCTGCATCCCACACACCTAATGAAGTACCTGGCACATGATAGGTACACCACTATGACTTAAATTAATAACCTAAACAATCTGCCAGTAATCTTCCCAACCTTATTGCCCACTGCTCTGCAGGTAAATCCTTTGGTCTCCTAGTTACTTCCCAAACCTGCATAAGAATTCCAAACTTCCTTTCTTCCCAACCTGAAACCCTCTCCCACCTCTTTTTCAATTTTTATCTATCTTAAAGCCTACTTCAAGAATTCTTTCTTGATCTCTTTCTTCTTTGAACTTCTATGGCACAGGTCTTTATATCCCCTATAACTGCTACTGCAATACTGGATACATAAAAGGTGTTTAATAAATAAAAGTTTCACTTAACTATGAATACAATTATGTGAAACAACTCTTTGCATTAAAAATTAATTGAAAGCAAACTTATTGAAATGTAAATAGAGATTTTGTTTGGGTTATTGGGCTCTGGGTGGTTTGGATTTTTCTTCTTCATTTTCCTTAAAGAGCAGGTGTTTTTGTTTTGCTTTGTTTGAGACAGTGTCTTGCTCCATCACCCAGGCTGGAGTGTAGTGGCACGATCATAGTTCACTGCAACCTTGAACTCCTGGACTCAAATGATCTCATGCCTCGGCCTCCTAAAAGTGCTAGGATTACAGGTGTGAGTCACCATGCGCCAAAATGAAAGGTTTTTAATCTTTCATTATAAAAGTATTGGAAAATTTGTATACCTATTTAATAAATTACTCTTTGTTTCCACCATCCTGAAAACGTAAGTGGAAAAACTTCAAGGATTCCACTACCAAAGCACACACATACAAATAGGAGGCAGTGTAGTGTAGCAAAGGGTCCAGTTCCTGGAGCAACATTGCTTAGGGTTAAAAAAAAAAAATCACAGTTTGCCACTTGCTAGCTGTCTAACCTTGATCAAAGACTTAATTTTTTGTTCCTCAGTTTCCCCCTATATTCACCTGATAGGTTGCTGTGAAAATAAAAATCTATGTGAAGTGCTTAGGAAAGTATTAATACTTGGTTTACAGCAAACACTCAGATTAACATCAGATACTGGCAGCAACAGTTGAAAATAGAATGCCTGTTAAAATCCCTGCACTTGCAAACAAAAAAGCTGATATTTAAAATTAAATGGCAGTCACTTTACTTGGGTGCCACATCTTGGTAAGTGGAACCTGTCAATTAAACAGCTTAGGGTATGTCTGCACTGCATGCTATTCAAACTGCACCTAATTTGGCCCCAAATTTAATTACCCACATGTCTCTACTCCACACATGAACATGTTCTCAAAGCTATCTAACACAAACCAAGAATTTCAAACCCCAAAGGGCTCAGTTCTGTTTCACTAAGTGTCTGGGCTTATTTTCTAAAATAGGTTTTTCAGGCCAAATGTTTCCCAGAAACCTAAATGACAGAATGGAGATGGGGAATTAGAGACTTGCAGTTATGTCTTGGCTTTATTACAAATTCAACCGGCTGCTTTTCAGTCAGTCAAATTTTGAGACATGTGTTCCCTGAAACATAAAATGGGAAGAACTGCTTGCTTTCTTATTTCAAAGATAGTGTAAAAGATATGCACAACTCACAGATTTGAGGGAAGAGTATCAAATGCTGGTGTCCAGTGCTACTGGGCTTATATGATAACTTATAAAATACGGATCTTATCTCCTTCCTCTACCTGCTTTCTCCTCTAACGTGTTATTCCCACTAACACGTAATTAATTCCTAATCAGATGAACCATACCTTGAATGTGAATCAAATTAGAGTATGAAGAAAAGGAATCAAAACAGTGGCCTGTCACTCAGTAAGTACTGTTAGAGCATGTGATGGTTAACTTTATGTATCAATTTGACTGGGCCACAGGGTGCCCGGATATTTGGTCCAACATTATTCTGGGTGTTTCTATGAGCGTGTTTTTGAATGAGATTAACATTTAAATTGGCAGACTCAGTAAAACAGATTGCCCTCCCTAATGTGGGTGGGCCTCATCCAATCAGTTGAAGGCCCGAGTAGAACAAAAGACTGTCTTTCCTCAAGTAAGAGAGAATTCTCCAGCCTGCCAGCCTTTGGAACTGAACTGAGACATCAGCTCTGCAGATTTAGGACTTGCCAGCCTCCATAATCGTGTGAGCCAATTCCTTATAATAAATACATGTATTTATATATCTACATATATCTCTATATATTTATTTCTATCTCTATATATCTTATATGTATTTATAATATCTATATCTCCTATTGGTTCTGTTTCCCTGGAGAACCCTAATTCAGAACAATACCATTATTATGCTGAAACTCTTCAGATAAATTGAGAGAATTCAGATCATGCCCGAAAACTAAAGAAAGGTCATATATATATTCTGAAGTCTCTGGTATTTATGGGCTGAATCAAAAATATACATAGAGTTCTTTCCAACATACATAATTTTCTAGTGACTTCCAACCTATTCAATCAGCCTGCAGCTCTGGGGATTATTTGGCTTTAGATGAGTCACATAGCTGAGAAATCTTCCTATCCATAGTGAGTCAAGAGGGGTGGAGGGGAAAGGGCACTGGGGTTTTTTTCCTTGGGCAATTTGGTCACTGGATTTTATAGCATTCCATGGAGATTTTTTACATCCTCTAACCACAGCCTTAGATCATGTCAAAAGCAGGCCACTGCCTATAAAAGGACAAGGACAGGCGAGAAAAGCCTCATGTTAGATGGGAGAGTGTCTTGAGGACAGAAGACAGACTATCTAAAGAAAAAAGTTAAATCTGGAGATAACAGAAAAAAATGAGGAACCCTATTATACCTTAGTAATAGCTAGACAAAGTAAATTACGGAAATCACCTTGGAGTAATTTTGGCTCAACAGTAGCGATAAAACAGCAAATCATTATTTGCTGCTAGAGGGCCCTCCGACCTACGATCTCTTTCTCCCCACTTACTTGATCACTCAGCTATTCTGTTCAAAGACGAAAGCCAGGGCAGTCACTATCCCACAGCTGTGTTCTCAGCCCTCCCCTGGGTTTCTCTGAATACCCTGTAGGGAATTATGTTTTCCTTTTGGCCAAAGACCAACTCAGTAGTTAGATGGGCATCTTGTCTCAAATATAGAACCATCTCTAGGGAAGGGCTACAACGATATCCATGCTCCAAACAATTTTACCAAAGGGGTAGCATCCAAATGATAAGATCTAATTATTTTTAGTATAATCACATTTCCATTCATGTAAATATTTCATTTTTCCTATCTTAACTGCTTTGCTTTATGGATAAGGGCATGGAGAGGAATTAGTTATATTTCAATTCCTTCTTTAATTAGTTTCAGGCCTGTAATGTTCACCCACTGGGACAGAAAATTCAGAAGGGCTGTAGCAATGCTTGAAGAGGCAGGTAAATCCTGAGTCAGCAAAAGGGAAACGAAAGCACATTCAATTTTTTAAAAAGTTCACAGCTCCAAGCAGTATTTGGGATATTACATTGAGTATAGAATTGGTACTAGGCAGCTGGATCTAAGTAACTGGTACTAGTAAATTAACAGATATGCAGAATAATATTTGCCTTCATTTATTTTAAAAGAAGGCATTTAAAAAATAAAGTCTATGTTTCTACAATTCTTTTGAACTATCAGTATAAAATAGCTCTTTAACAAACTCACATTAAAGGCCAATAACTACCACGAATGCAAGACTTAGTTCCCATTTATTTTGTGATTTTGCAGGGTTTCAAACCAATGGGAAAAAATTATCTCTTCACATAAATGAAATTTGCTACTCCACTATTATCTTCAGAATCATTGTAACCAAAACCCTGCCTGAAAATGATAATACAGAAGAGAACTATAAGGTCTCAAAAGATTGTGCAAGTTATAATAACTGGCATTAAAAAAAATTAACTACTGAAGGCTTGGCTTCCCTTCTCTGATATTTGGCCTCTGATCTCTTTCTTAGGACAGTGATTTTCAAAGTCTGGTGGTGTGTATCAGGATTCTGGAGAGCTAACAGAGCATACAGAAACCCAGGATCATTTAAATAGGAAGGGCCTGGGTCTCTGTATCTTTTTTTTTTGAGACAGGGTCTTGCTCTGTTGCCTGGGCTACAGTACAGTGGCATCATCATAGCTCAATGCAACCTCAAACTCCTGGGCTCAAGTGAGCCTCTTGCCTCAGCCTCCTGAGTAGCTGGGACTACAGGCACACTAACATGCCTGGCTAATTTTTAAATTTTTTGTAGAGATGGGGTCTTGCTATGTTGCACAGGCTGGTCTTGAACTCCTGGCCTCAAGCAACCCTCCCACCTTGACCTCCCATAGTGCTAGGATTACAGGCATGAGCCACCATGCCTGGCCTGGTCTCTGTATCTTTACCATGTTCTCTAGCAAGCTTCCAAACCAGGCTGGTCAGAAATACCTGGGAAGCTTTGAAATACACACCACCACATTTCCAGGCTTCATCCCTAGAAATTGTGATTTAGCAGGTTTGAGGTTGGGACCTCCAAAAATCTTAAAACATTTAAAAAAATTTTAACAAACTTCCCAGGTAGTTTTGATCATCCAGATTTGGGAACTACTGATTTAGGATACTTATTTAAGGTCTATCCAAAAAACTTCAGGCCTCTGAGTTCACTAAGGATATTTGTAACTTTGGGTAGTTATAAATTACCAGCCTAGAGAGAATTTAACAAATTAAACTGTCTAGAAGTAATTTCATACTAAAATACCTGCCCAATTTAGTACTTAAATTACCTGATGATTTTCTGTCTATCCATTCTCCTCCCCCAGGCCAAGGCCTGCACATAATATTTGTTTCCCATGGCTAAGTACTAGCTGCCCCCGGTGCTCATAAAGTTGTTCTGCTGGATTCTGTTCTGTTACCACTCCCTTTTCTTCTTCCGTTCAGATTCCCAAAGCTGCGAGGAACAGACGTATTTTAGAGTACCACAGCCAACTGATGTCACTTGCAGCATTATGTATCAAGACATCAACCCAGAAACTTGCAAACCCTGCTCCCATTCCACTGGTAGGGAGACACTAAACAACCCTAATGTGAGGATTAAGTTCTTGGTGGAAGAAAATGCTCTCACCACGCACAATAGTTTAAAAGCTTGACTATTCTTGAAGCCAAGACAAGAGAAAGTTAATTATAACTTTAGAAGTTTCAAAAATACAGTGACTTCTGGGTCGCCTCCAGTAGCCCCAAACCCATTGATGTCTAGACCCCCTCCTCTGCATCTCAGAATTAGTAGATGCTTAAATTCCAAGACAGAAAGAATCTGAAAGCAATGGCCTATAAGGAATTTGGGGAATAACATTTGATCTCATTTTCCTCTCAATCTGAAGTCATGATATCAGTGTACATCAAATGGAAAAATAAGCTTAAAAGTAAGTGAGGATCATACTCCTTAAAAACACAGATGTGGATTTCTAATCTTTCCACAAAATTCCAGATCAAAAATTGAAGGATGAGATGATCTTTCTTATACTGAAGGCGCTAACTAGTCACATGAGCCAGCAGCAAGTCAAAGCCGACACCCAGGAGATGCAGAAATGCACCTGGGTCCCAGGTGTTTTTTCTAAGTGATCATGGACCTCCTTACTGGACAGTTGGAAGGAGACAGTTCAAACGTAATTAATAAAACTGCTAGGTGAGCAATCAAAGGAAAGAGATGGAAAGACCTCCTAGAACTGGGATGGAAAACAAGCCAAACACTATTAGCAGCAGGCCCAGCTGGAGGAGGACTTGGTTTGTAGATTGATGTAGTCCCCTTGGGTGGACAAAGACATGATATCTTCTCTGGAATTGCTCATCATCTTTTCAATGAGGACTCTAAAAAGAAATAAGAAATAAGCCTGAGAAGCTAGATGGAGGAAAAGGAGAAATGGCAGACATTGTCTTCTCACCAGATAGCATTCAGTAAAGCCACAAGGTTTAAATGCCCCTTTGTGCTCAGTTATCTTAGGAGAGAAGACAGTGTCCCTGACCTTCAGGAGCTGGCATTCCAGTGGCTCCGTCTGTTCTTGTTAGCTCAGAAACAAGAAAAGAAGTTCCATAGGGCTTCAGTGGAAGATGGATAAATCTTCATGCCTATCCCCATAACAGCATGAGATACTCACCTCATGGCCTCGTTAATATTTTTGTTCTCCTTGACTGATGTTTCTGTCCAACCTGTGAAACCGTTCTCTTTACTGAACCGGTCAATCTGGTCCCGGCTCACTGCCCAAGGTGACAGATCACACTGACAAAGAGAATAAAAGGCAACACCATAAACTTCCTGGAAACAGAAATATGGCTTAGATGCCTGTGTATTTAAGACATTTTTCTACCAATGGCTAAGAATACACCAGCATCTAAAATCTATAGTCAGCATTCTTCCCAAAGAAAGTCTCACCCTCAACATCCTTTGAAAGGAGGAAGAGATGATTCTGCTAACTTGAGAAGGAGAAACACACGCCCCAAATCAGAGAGCATTTTAGATATGCTTACTCTCTGACCACAGATAGAGGCTAGGGGCCATTTTCTTAGGTTGGCCACATACCTTGTTGGCCAAGAGCAGGCAGGGCACGGGCTCTCCATTGGGCAATGTGAGCTTGCTGTCCAGGTCCTGTTTCCATCTCTGGCTGTTGCTGAAGGTAGTGGCATTGGTAACGTCAAACATAATAACACAGGCAGAAGCGTCCCTATAGTATAGTCGTGTCATAGAGGTGAAGCGCTCCTGTCCTGGGGAGAAAGAGGAGAGTTCCTGAGGAAGTGATCCTAAGAACCAATCTCAGCACCCTCTCTGACACATGTGGCAGAGGGAGCCACTCACTGTCCCCCTCTACCTCTTGGTTTTCTATCTATCCCATAAAGGGATAATTAAGCCCCTTCATCTCCAAGGTAGATTCTGCACCCAGATTGCTCAAGTCCAAATCCCTGCCCTGCTGCTTAACTATCTATATGTCTTAGGGCAAATCAAGCTCTTGGTGCTTCATATTTCTCATTTGTAAAATGAAGATAAAAGCAGTAGTTTTATGATAGACTTGTTGCGAGGATTAATGAATCACTGAATTTAAAATGCTCAGATGAGTGCTTGGCACATAATAAGGGTTCACTATCATTATCTATTTTCTGGGGGTCTTGTTTCTCACCAAGGTCAGCTTTAAACCTAGAAAAAGCACCTTTCCCCTGCTCTGGGAGCATCCACCTATGGTCTGGACAATCCACCACCTTGCCAGCCCCGCCACCCACATGGACTGCTCCAGATCTATTCAGGGCAAAACATCTACAAAAGCTCTATGTATCCTCAGATCAGCCCAATCATTTCAGCTTCAGAAACAATAATTTCTGGTTTTGCTGCCTCACTTTTTCTCTGAGAGTTTGCTGGTTAAACCACAATTTCTTCCCTTGTTCCTACCCAGCCTTCGCAGCTTACCTGCAATATCCCACAGCTGGAGCCGCACCACCTCTGAGTCAGACCACTGGAGAACCTTCAGAGCAAAATCCACTGAAAATACATACTTTAATAAAATTTCCCTTTAAAAATTCCAGGGATAAACTCAGATCAAATATGAAATTACAACCCTAAGGACATACAACTCCAATCCCATTTATTTATTTCCAAGCCCTCGACTGGCTGAGATGAGCCCACACTCACGTATCAAGTGTGGGACAGATCACTCATACTTGCTCTCCAAAGGGGTCTCCAGCTTTCACTCTTCTGTCAAGCAAATTTATTTGCTACTACTTGTCTCCAAGGCTGGGGGCAGGAAGATGGGAATGATTATGAAAACAATTCCTATTCTCAGGTTAAACAGTTTCTGGGAGATTTAGGGGGTTTTTCTTAGGGAGGAGATGAGGGGGGAAAAGGGAGAAATGAGATAAGTGTGGTCACTTTTGTATCTTCCACATTCAATTTCACTGTTGGTTTCTAATCAAATTGTATTATGAGAAAAACACACTCTGGTGAATTCTACATTCTCCATAAGGCTGCAAGAATTAACTTGGGCAGGAATAGGATAAATGGAAAGGGTCCCAGAGGATTCCCAGAAGAAGACACTGCTTGGATGATGCTTAAGAGCTGCGCTGGATGTAATCTAGTAAGTCTGGAGATGCTGAGACTCCGTGAGCTAAGGCTGAACAAGTATTCCAGGGGGAAAAGCTTTTGGATACGGACAGAAATAGAATAATTTCCGAGGTTTGGAAATACATTCTTATACTTCTGTGACAGAAATAAAAGCTAGGGGAAATTTAGAGGAAACACTGAAAAAAAAATTAGCCAGAGTCAATTATATTCTTTACTAAAGGAAAACTAGAGCAATTGCTAAAAATTAACTAGCAGAACACTTTTAACCCAAAACCATGAAATAGGCGTGGGGGGGCAGAGTGGCGAGAAAACAGTCTTTGAAACTTTAAACTCTTAATTTTGCTAGATGTTCTTAAGGAGAATGTTTTAATTGCAATGTAAATGCTTCTTAATTTTTTAAAAGCTTCTATATGAACACCAGCACACATTTTCAAATTTTCTATCAATACAAGGTTTTTTTCCCTTTAAAACAAGTTCTTTTAACAGAGGTAAAGTTTTAAGTTACTCTCCCCTGTCACCAGCTCTTCCCAAACACCTTCTAATTAACAAAAATGCATTTCTACCTCTGAAAAAACAGTTGAGTCCAAAGGCCCCACCTGGGGAAAAAAATGAATGAACTCTCGGTGTTCCCTTCCTCCTTCCCTTCCTCAGTTTGAAGGGGAAAGGGGTGGGAAGAGAGGTCAGAGAAGTGGTATATTTCACATTCTTCCTAGAATTCCTAGGTTACTTTTATTTAAGCTATCAATGGACAAAAGCCACAGCTCATCAGCCCTAATGGGCATCTAATTGCATAACCAAGGAGCTCCTTTGGAGATTTTGTGTCCCCCTACCCACCTACATCACCATAACAAAACTAGAGTCCTTCAGACCAGTTCTGCTTCCTAGGTTCTCCCCGTGAAGCCAAGTTAAACACCTTTCTGTTCCTTTCTCAATGGCTGTCTGTAACTCCCTGGAGAGGCCGGACAAAAGCCCCAGCGGGCTCCTAACCAGGCCCTACAGAGTCTCCGTCGCTTCTGCTGATTGGATAGATTTGTCCCTGACGGCTTGGAAAGCTGCAGGAGGAGAGTTGAATTCAGAGTGAGCCGGCGATAAACAGCAATTGCTCATTCTCATCCTCCCGTCCCTATTTCTCATCTTCCCACCTTTGCCCCATCTCTTTCCTGGTAGTCGGCTATGGCTGGGAAAACCTCACTGGGGAAACCTGAGAGAGGTATGCAAATCAAACAGCCAGCAACTACTCCCTCTAGGATCCCAGACTCCTATGACCCAAGGAAGGACCCAAAGGACACCAAATTCCCCTTCCCCAACCCGCTTGGGTCCACAGCTCGAGTCCGCATCGGAGCCCCAGTCTACCCCTTCCGCCTTCCCGCCTCCCCGACCCCCGGCGACGTCTCACCTCCCACCGTGGACTTGTAGTGTTTGCTGAAGCTGTCCTGGGAATATCGCTGCACCAGCGACGTCTTGCCCACTGCGGCGTCCCCCACCACCAGCACTTTGAACAAGTGGTCGCGGCTGCCCATGGCTAAACCCCAGTGTGTGTTTTAAGGAGGCAAGAAGTAGGGGGAGTCGCTTTTTTTAACCCTCTTCAAACTGAAGCTGGGCATTCCCACTCACCGCCTGTTGGTGCTGCTCTGACAAGAAAGCAAAAAAGGAAACTTTGCACTCAAACCTATACGCGTTTCCTCCCCGCGCGGCCACAGCTTGGGTGGGGCTCAGGGCGAGAGCTTCCCGAGCCCCCGGCTGTTCGCACCTTCCCCCTCCCTCTTCCAGCCCGGCTGCCGGGAAACGAGACCAGGCACCAGTCCCCCACCCACCGGGACTTCCCCCGAGCAGCTCCCCTGGGCGACTGACCCCGGGCCAGCTCACTACACGGCTGGAGCCAGAGATAGCGCCCGCCCCTCACCGTACAAACCAAATTGTGGGGAAGGACCAACGCACACCTCGATGCCCTGGACCCGTCCCGCCCCCGACGGCGCGGTCCCTCTCGCCTTCCTCTACAAGCGTCACGTGCAGCGTCGCTTGCAGCACTACATTTCCCAGCTTACCTCGCGGTAAAAAGAACCTGCCGATTGTGGAGACTCCCCGCGAGGCCTCCTGGGAAGTGTAGTTTCCTCACTATTAGTGTTTTAAGACACCCTACAGTTTCAAGGCGTTCAAATTCCTTCAGCTTTTCTGAATCTTATTTTAAAAGCATTCTGGGTCAGTAAAGATTTCTTTCTTTTTTTTTTTTGAGACAGAGTCTCGCTCTGTTGCCTGGGCTAGAGTGAGTGCCATGGCGTCAGCCTCGCTCACGGCAACCTCAAATTCCTGGGCTCAAGCAATCAGCCTCCCAAGTAGCTGGGACTACAGGCACGCGCCACCATGCCCGGCTAATTTTTTCTATGTATATTTTTAGTTGTCCAGATAATTTCTTTCTATTTTTAGTAGAGACGGGGTCTCGTTCTTGCTCAGGCTGGTCTCGAACATCCTGAGCTCAAATGATGCACCCACCTCGGCCTCCCAGAGTGCTGGGATTCCAGGTGTGAGCCACCGCGCCTGGCCAGTAAAGATTTCTTAAGAGGAGATATGTTCAACATGCTCTCACCTGCCTAAATCCATCCCTAGATAATTTTCTCCTATCTTTAAAGGTTTTATTGAGTTAAGATGAAAAATTATGCCATTAATAAAAACCCAAGCCTCATCCATCATGCTCAAGTGAAGTCCATTTCTTATTCCTTCAAATAGATAGACAAGTCCAGGACCTTGTGAACATGATTCATATTTTCCATATGACCCAATACCAGGCAAGTGTAGGCAATCTTGACATAAGAGACCAATTCTTAGGAAAAAAACCTATGCCAAAAGTTACAGCATTTAATAACTAGCGATAGCAATAAAGACAGAAAACGAGAGACAGTTCCTCACTCACACTTCCACAATTCCCATTCTAGCCACACCACTCGTCATTTGAGCTGGAGGCTAATTGGAGTACATCGGGAATCCTCCTGCACGTCTCGCTGCTGTTGCTCATGAATATTCATAAAACGACAGTCTGGCAAATAATTTTAATTTTTCAGCTTGAAACTTTTCTGACCTCCCTGTCCTTTATGGAGGAGGACCTTGGCAGAGCATGAGCTCAGTGGCAAGCGAAGAGAGTTCCATTTTCTATGCCTTTTCCAGGAATAGAAGAAGAGAACCAGCAGGGCCATGGGAAAACAGCCCTGGGCTTGACACGTTCTGTGAGGAAAGAACATCATCGTGGTTCACAACATATTTAGCCCAAAACGTTTGTTCCCTAGGTACAGGAGCCTAGGCTAGGATACTCATCTTTAAGGGTCCAGTTTTCTCAGTTCCTATTTGCTGTGACATAGTTGACCAATCCTTGACAGTTGTTTCCCACATGGCTTCGGTGACACTGTTCTTTCTTTTTCACCCTCCCACTTCTCTGATGATCACCTTTTTCTTTCAGGTTTCTCTCCATCCTACCTCCCTCTACGTATTTCCTACGGCTTGATTCTTGGTCCCTGAGTTGATCATTCTATAAACTCTTTGGTGAATCGCCCTTGGATTCACATATCTGTCTTCACTTTATTCATTCTTTATCATTAATCAAGTATGTTCAACTTCCAAAAAGGCACCTCCACTCGGACGTCCTGCCATATCCTCTCTCTCACTTTTATCACCACAAAAATAGCTCGTCTTCTCAGCTTTTCTATTTCTGTCACTGGTCTCGTCATTTCTTCCCGCCATGTAGACTTCAGACTTCAAGCATCATTAACATTTCCTTTTACACACATCCCTCTACAGCCCCTCCCCTTTAAGAAAGTCATTTACCACAACTGATTGATTCTTTCTTCAGTAAAGGTTTCCCCCACTTATCCTCTCTGTTTCCCTAGCACTCTGGGAGGCCAAGGTGGGTGGATTGTTTGAGCTCAGGAGTTTGAGGTTGCTGTGAGCTAAGCTGACAACACGGCACTCTAGCCTGGGCAACAGAGTGAGACTCTGTCTCGAAATAAATAAATAAATAAATAAAAGTTTAAAAAAATCCTCTCTGTTTCATATCCAGTGACACTTTCCTAGTTTAGGCTTTCATTGTCTCGCACTTGGATTTATTGCAATAACCTGTTCATTGGTTTCCCTGATTCTATTGTTTTCTCTTTAATTGATCCTATACAACTGGCCAGGATGATTTTCCTAAAATGTCATTGTTTGTTGCCTCATTGTCTACCAACTATCTTCCAAAAACTAGCCAATTTCCCTGAGCTTGCAGTGTCCAAAGCTTTCTATGCACCTGCCCTACTCTACCTAACCAACTTGATCTCCTTTGATCTCAAATGGGAATTTGCCACCTCCATCAAGGTGAGGTTCCTTATATTCTTTTTTAAATTTTTTTTGAGACAGAGTCCTGCTCTGTTTCTGGGGCCAGAGTGCAGTGACATCATCATAGCTCACTGCAACGTCAAACTCCTGGGCTCAAGCAATCCTCCTGCCTCAGCCTCCTGAGCGGCTGAAACTACAGGTGCGTCCCACTAAGCCCAGCTCATATACTGTATTCTTACAATAAAGTAAGCTAGAGAAAAGAAAATGTTATTAAGAAAATCACAAGGAAGAGAAGATATATTTATTATTCATTAAGTGGAAGTAGATCATCATAACGGTTTTCATACTTGTTATCTTCATGTTGGGTAAGCTGGGGAGGAGGAGAAAATGGAGAGGTTGGTCTTACTGTCTCAGAGGGGCAGAGGCAGAAGAAAATCCACGTGTAAATGGACCTGCACAGTTCAAACCTGTGTTGTTCAAGGGTCAACTGGTCTATGTTTGAACAGTTTTTTGGAAGCTGGGGAAAGTGGTCAGCCTTGCTCTGTTGCTGTCACACTTCCTATGGGTGCCTGCTTCTTTCTTTTTTACTTTTTACTTCCTATTTTTTCTTTTGAAACTTTCCAAACCCATAGAAAAGTTAAAAGAAGAGTACAATGCATAGCAGTATGCCCTTCGGCTGGATTTATCAGTTACTAACATTTTGTTACATCTGTCTTGTCTCTTTGTGTGTATGTTGAATTATCTGAAAGTAAGTAGCAGACACTTCATCCTTAAATATTTCAGCATAGAGCTCCTAATAATGAAATTCTCCTACAAAACCAAAATACCCTATCACACCTAAGAAATTAACCTTAATCCAATAATGTCATCTAATAAACAGTTTACATTTACATTTCTCTATAGCCCCAGAAATATTTTTTTCTCATTTCCCACCTACCTCTGATACAGAATACAATCAAGCTTCGTGCATGGCATTTGGTTATTCTATTGCTTTGAGTCTCTTTCAATCTAGAACTATGCCATGTCCAATACAGTAGCCAGTAGCCATGTGTGGTTATTTACATTTAAATTAATTAAAATTAAATAAGCTTAAAAACCAGATCATCAGTCACCTAGCCATGTTTTAAGTACTCAATAGACACATTTGGCTAGCAGCTTCTATATTGGACAGCATAGACATAGACTGTTTCTATCGTCACAGAAAGGTCTATTGGATAGCACTGGTCTATAATTATCCCCTGCCAGTTTTTTGCTTTTTATAACATTGACTTTTGTTTTTAGCGTCCATGCCAGTTGTCTTGTAAAGTCCCATATTCTGGATTGTCTGATTGTTTCCTCAAGATTAGATTCAGAAAAAACATTTTTGGCAAGAGCCTTACACAGAGGATGTGGTGTACATCTTAGTCTGTCGCTAATGTCAGATAGCGATTGGTCATGCTTACGGTGTGAAATCATTGGTCATTTGTTGAAGAAATAACCTGGTGCCAGACAATCTCCTAAGGACGTGAGAGCTTAACTTCAAATAGAAGAGACAAGAGTTTATACGATCTCCAGAGTCTCCACCACTGTCCTGGGAATAGAGTGGAAAAATGCTTTGTGACACAAATTGAAGACTGAAGTGACACAGGCAATGGCCCCCCAGCACGGAAGAGAGGGACAGGCCGGAGAAGGGTGAGGCCTTGAGGCTAAAGCTATTCCTCAGCCCTAAGCTCTAGACTCACTTCAGTGATCATAACTTCATGGTGATTGCTTTGGGGAGGGGACACAGCTTGGTGAAACGCCTGTGACCCAGCTAAGCATTCAGCCGGAAGGCTCTGCCGCAAGGTGCCCAAGGAAACCCTCTAGAGAGAGAGGCTGGCAAATTCTGAGAGCAACCTGCCGATCACTCCTCTGCTGGCTCATGACCAAGGGGCCAGGGCTAGTTTTGAGCCTGAGAGTATCTAGGGAAAACATCAAATTATAGCTTTCTCTGCTTTTGTTGCCACGTTTGCCTCCTTCTGTGGATACCCTTCCTTTCACCCCAAATAAAGACCAGGGAAAGAAGAGAGGGAAGGAGTGGAAGCTAGAGAGAAAGTTTAGGTTTAAAGAACTGAGTGTGTGGTCCCAGCTGTCAGTGTGGCACTGGGAAAGTCCCGTCTGTAGAGTGAAGGAGTTCCCTTCTAACACTGAGATGCCTCTGTTCTAATTTCCTATGTCCTTTCCCCTCTCTAGGAGGTGAGGAAGGCAGAGATGATTGTACCGGTAGTCCCTCCTTAGTTACCCACCGATAACCTCTCCCCCTGCACCCAGAACTTGGAAATACCCTCGTCCTCCCGGCCCTCTCGGAGTTAAACTCTAAAGTCCACGTGGAATAAGAGGTGCCAGGCAGGAGACGGCACCGGCTGAAGGTATAAACATACCTAAAGAATGAATGCATTGATCTGAAGGGAAGTTGTTAATCTTAGAGGCAAAGAAAGGAGACTCTGAGAGGAGAATTCTGGCCACACCTCTTTGGGCTCTGTCTGGCACAGGGACCAGAGTCTTACAAGAATGTCTGGCCCTCTGTCAGGTATCCCTATTGTGGAGACTCATGCAGCCAACTAACAAGGCCTAAGGCCATTGTACTTTTGAGTGTTAAAAGTAACTTCTCAGCCAGGTGCAATGGTGCATGCCTGTAGTCCCAGCTACTTGGGAGGCTAAGGCAGGAGGATCACTTGAGCTTCGGAGTTCAAGAGCAGCCCGGGCAATATAGCAAGACCCCATCTCTTAAATAAATAAACAAACAATAAAAAACCCTAACGTCTCTGTTAGGATTCCAGACTTTCCAGGTCCCTTCTGATCATTTGTCTTCCTATGCTGCTTGCTTCCGGTGAGTGACTATGCTGGTTAGGCTGGCGTCTGTCCAGCGCACTCACCAGTTGGCATCTGGTCTTATGCATGGGCCTCCCTGAGTGAGAGGATGTCTGGCTGGGACTAGGTTTCTGAGCCTCTGAGGATGAGGCTGGGCTCAGGGTCACAGTGTGTTCACCCGATAGAGACCGTCTGTGCAGCGGGGTGGTCCGCCTCACTGCTCAGCTTTGTCCAACTTCACAGGTGAGTAAAACCCAGGGTAGCTCTAGGTCTATCAGCTTCCTCATTCACTAGTTCCTTCATATTATCCTACACTGCATATTGAGAGAATTTCTCTTCTCATTTTGCTACTACCACCAATTCAACTCACATTATATCATCATCATCATCATCATCATCAAAGCTTCTATTTAGTGGATCTTCTGTGTGCCCAATAACCCCACAGAGAAGACTGTATTGTTCCATTTTGGGGATCGACAAATGCTAATTATGGCGACCAGCTGAGAGAGCTGGGATCTAAATCTGCGTCTGTCTATCTCTAATTATTATTATTTTTAAAATTAAGCTCTGTGTGTGTGTACGTGGCGGGGGGACTAGAGAGACTTCTCAGGAGAGTGTATACCCTCAGCATGTTTTCCAAGAGTTTCCTCATTGTGAGAGCAGACGACAGGGCCCCTACTTACTGAAGTAAGAAAATAAGAATCTGCCCCGATTGGCGACGGCAGCCTGGCAATTGCTTCTGGTTGGAGAAGTAGGAGAATTCTAGGTAGGCCTTGAGGCCTCCCAGAGGATTCTGGCAGCCAGCTTTGACCTGATACAGGAAAAAGATAACCTAGATGTTAAACGAAGCAAGAGATTTAGACTGTAGAAGCATGAGTGGGTACACGATGGACTATTCTGTCCTCCCCAGCAGGGGAGCTATGAGGGAGAAAGACCAGGGGCTGTGCTCTTGGCTTGGGAGAGGGTCCCCTCCAAGAGCACCTCGGGCCATGAGGACATCTCCCCCAACTTCCTGAAATGGTATTGATGGGCAGTTTGGTTTTTGGCCTGCCAATCAGAAGGCTATAGTTAATATTCTGGCACTTGGGGTGGGTGAGTGAACCTCTTAATGCTTTAGTGACTCTTTCCATGGATTTCTAACTCCTAAAAACCAAATACTTCATTTCTGAATAATTTGTGAAATAGGCAACAACTTAGGTAATATGCTTGAAAGTTATGCACGTGACAGTCTGTAACAGAGTCAAGGACAGATAAACATGTGGTCGACTGCAATCTGGAGATCCCTTAAAGCAATATTCTCTACATATTTTTTCAACATTCCTTTCCCTTAACATTTGAATATAGTGAAAAATATTTATGTTCAAAATAATGAATTTATACCATATAAATATAACTGAATATGCCATAATATTTAAACTTATTTGGACTTGTTTTTTGTTTAACTTTTTTTTTCAGATAATAGTATCATTTAACTTCTTAAAAAAATCACCACAAGCTAGATAGTCATCCACACTTAACTAAATATAAATATAGTCTAAAGTCTTTCAAATTATGTTCAAAAGTTCTTTTTGGTTGGCCAAATTTTCCTCACTTTTCTGCAATTTGTTTCCTTTCTAGTGTGATCCTCCTGCTTTAGCCTCCCGAGTAGCTGGGACTACAGATGTGAGCCACCATGCCTGGCTCTAGAGTTGGATTTGTTGTTGTTGCTGTTTTTTTAATCTTCAAGCCAGACATTTTCTTGGGAGCCATATTAAAAGATTCTATATTTAGATAATGTGATAAAATACAGTACGGTATGGTAAACAGCACTATTGCGTGCATTATTCAGTTTCTAAATTTCAGCTGAGGGAGACAACTAACTTCGGGAGACCGTCGTCAGCTGGCTGACCTCAGGGTTGGTAGTACTGCCTGTAATTATGTTGTAAAAATATCATCAGAGATAGGCCGGCGCCTGGGAGGCATGATTTTAAATGTCCATTGGAAAATATTGTCTATTTCAGTAAACACCATTTTGCAGTAGGCGAGGTGTCTCATGAGCAAAACTGAGGTAACAGGCACTATATTTTTGATCGTTTTAGCAATGTTTTGTGTTCTGTATGGAGTGGGACCCTGGTTAGTCGCTTCACCTGGCTCCAGGCATGGAAGGCAGGCACTGGGCTGAGAGACCCGGGTGGGAAGTATGATGTTAGGCAAGACATTTAACTTCTCTGAATCTCAGCTTTTCTCCTGTAAAATGGTGATAATATCTATCTCATAGTTATTAGAGATAATACTGAAGTTGTAAATGAGGCTATTATTACGATTTAAAAAGTATACTATGTCGTATAATATACTGTATAGTGAAACACCATATAAATAATTAACAAGCAATTATCCTCTTTCTATTAACCCTTAATAGCCTTATTAACATAGTGCTGCTTTGGAGAGTCAGTCCTAGAGCACAGACTGTCAATTTCTGAGGCTGGCAAATGTTCAGCTCAGCATATGCCATTTCCTTTTGCGACGTATCCTGTGGGGTTGCGGTCCCCAAGCCCCCGTCTGGTCCCCTGCCTGTGAGGGACCCGGCTGCAGAGCTCTGCCGCCCCTCACCCCCTCGGTCTGTGGAAAAATTGTCTTCCATGAAACTTGGGGGCGCGGGGAGGCGCACAGCAGGAGGTGAGCAGCAGGGCGAGTGAAGTTTCATCTGCGTTGACAGCCGCTCCCCTGCGCTCGCATCACCGCCTGAGCTCCGCCCGCCCCACCCCGTCCCTGGAAAAACTGCCTTTCATGAAGCCGTCCCTTGTGCCAAAAAGGTTGGGGACCGCTGCTGCGGGGGGACTTGTCCTAGGTGGGCAGTGGTTCCAAGCATAGGCTTTGGAGTCAGACGGACCTCTGACTCTGACTGCCATCTCAGAAAAATTACCTCGTCACAAATCTGCATGTCTCCTAAGCTTGCGCCATCGCACTCTGCGCGGCGAACGCCGGTCCTGTGAAGTATTTGCGGTTCCCCCAGGAATCAGGCTCATTTCCTGGCTCAGCCCATTGCTCCCGCTGCAGGACGCTCTTCCCCGCCCACTTTCTGCTAGGCTGGCTCCTATTCTTCTCAGCTTCCGCCGAGGTTTCCTTGACCCGTGAGACTTGGTTAGGTGCCCTTTGCGTCTGCCTGCTCCCTTAGCCGCCCTGGGCTTACCCCTGTGGCCTGTGTATCGGCATTGCCTCGTCATCTCCCCCACTGTAGTACTGATTAGGATTTTTGGGTGTAGTATGTACCGGGCATAGAGCTTAGTGCTTTATGTCATAACCATCCTATAAAATAGGTATTAGTATAGATGAGGAAACTGAAGCTCAGAGACGGTAATCGATTTGCCCGAGGTCATACAAATACAAGCAGAAGAGCTGGGATTTGAACCTAGGGCTGACACCAAACCCTTTGCAGTCAATTGTAAATTTCTAAGGGCTAACAGGGCACGGGGTTGAACACAGTGAAGCTACGTAGTAAGTACTCCACATGTAACAGTTATTACTAATTTGGCCCAACGAGATTATAAGCCTCTGCAGGGAAGGAACTGTTTAGGAATCCCCTAGAACAATACTCCAGCTGAGGCTGAGTTAATGAGTGGAGACCAGAGTATAACCTTGAGAGTAAGGACCCTGCATCTGGCTCCTGGAATATGCCCCAGAACACCACTGATTGTTTCTCAATAAATGATTGATGTGGGTTTTTTTGTTTTGTTTTTTGAGACAGGTCTCACTCTGTCACCCTGGGTATTGTGGTGTCATCATAGCTCACTGCAGCCTCCAACTCCTGGGCTCAAGTGATCCTCCTGCCTCAGCCTCCTGAGTAGCGGTGACTGAGAAGCTCCTGACCACAGGCATGCGCCACCATGCCGCCCGGCTAATTTTTCTATTTTTAGTAGAGACACGGTCTCACTTCTGCTCAGGCTGGTCTCGAACTCCTGTCCTCAAGCGATCCTCCCACCTTGGCCTCACAAAGTGCTAGGATTAGAGGCGTGAGCCGCCACACCCAGCCCGGATGTGTGTTTTCTGTTATAGAATCTCTGTATTTAAGAGATGTTTCACTTCTTGTCACCCTTAGGCCCCTTTCTGCTTCTGAGTGAGGAGAAGGTGGGACTCCAGAGGGGCCCAAGAAGAAAGCTGAAGCTGCTTTTTGATGAGCCACACAGGAACCACCAACCATCTAAATAAACGTCCTCTTTATTTTACCAAATATAATTTATCAGTTAAGTTGACATTTGTCAATTCAGTTATAGTAACTATAAATAATTCTCTTAAGACACAGTTCTGTAACTTTTTAAGGATACAAGAGTAAACCAATATTGCTCCTTACAGCCAGGCCAAAAAGTACACGCAGTTGGTGCAATCAGGGGAAAAGAAATCTTTCATGAAAGTCAACTTCATTGTCTTTCCCTCTCACCCCACAGTCCTCCTCTGCTCACACGCTCAGGGCCTGGGGCATGCCTATCTTTCCTATTTTTAGGCAGACGCTCCAGAGTCTTCCAGGACTCCCTGGCTGAACTCTCGAGATGAGGAAGGAGTGAATGATTGGGGCAGGGGTGGCTGGAGGTCACAGGGGCACAGCCTCGGGGGCAGAGGAGTCGGTTTGGTGCCTGTACAAGGAGAGTCTGTGTGCGAGTATGTTTTGAGGTGGAAAAGAAGATGAAGAGGAAAGAAGTCCAGAAGGAAGAGTAAAAACAAGCCCAGGCTGGTGTTAATGAGCTCTGTTGGACACAACTCCAACTAGATAATCTCTACAATTCCTTCCAATTCTAAGGTTCTATGATTCCAGAAGGTGGCCTGGGTAGACATGGAGGGAGAGAAGAATCTCTGGAGACTAGAGCAAGTTCCCGGGATAAGGCATGGTGTTGGCAGAAACAGGGTCATTGCCTAAGCCTTCCCTTGGAGGTGGGCTACAGAGGCGAGGGCTTATGGGGAGGCTTCTGGGAGGCTAGAAAAGCCTACACCCAAATGCCCAGATTCGTACATGTGTGAGTGTGGACAGATTTCTGAGCTGTTCAGAGCAATGTGTGGGGAAGAGGCAGAGGCTCCAGTTTTCTCCCAATTTTGTGCTAGGCAGAGAAAAGTAGAAGCAACCAGTTGGATGTCCAGCTTGCTAGTTCTAAATCCTCTTTTGGGTGCTTGGTGAGGAGGAGTGGAGGGAAGGGAAGGGGAGGAAGGGCAGTTTAGGGAAACGAACACTGGCTGGGCGATGGGGCTGGTGGCTCTAGCTGTGGTCAGCTCTGCAGAGTTGGGATCTAGGCAGGAGAGATAGGCACAACCCGGGTTGGTGAAGTAGACGAGAATACTTACAATGAGGAAACTCTGTCTGCCAGACTGAAAGGGGCAGATGGCCTTTGTAACCTGGGGAATGAGGGGCGGTTAGAGCTGTGTTTCCCTTACCACTGGCTAGTCAGTGCCTGGCATAGTACCTAACACGTAGTAGGCACGCAATAAATATAATTCAATGAATGTTTCAGATCATGCTGCAGAAGAGCTCATCCTGGGGAGGCTGCGTATTTGTTGAATGAGTGAATGAATGAATGAATGAATGATGACTGTGGGCAGAAGCCAAGAGGAGGAAAATTGACCTTCACGGCACGATAGGATGACTGATTTTAGGAAGTGACAGAGTCCAAGGTGACCACATGATTATGTCCTCAGGAGAAACAGCAGCAATGAAACACCCTTGGTTGCCCTCAACCTCCAAATCCCTCTCCAGATACCCATGATGCCCCTAATCTCAGAACCCAACCTGGTGAGCTCTGGGGAAGGTAGTGCTTGGAGACAATTAGAGATAAAGGTTGGATGGAGACAAAGAATCAGTCCTCTGGGCCCAGGAAGAATGCGAGTTTTGGGAAACCTATGGGTGGACATGGGTCAACAGGGAGTGAGGCCATTGTTCATTTCTTCCTGGATGTGATAACTAACTGAAAAAGATCAGAGAGAGGGATTAGTGATGTTGACCAGGCAATCGGGTAAGAGGCATGGGCACAAAATGCATGGTCACTCCACCTTAGTCTTTCTGAGAGCAGAAGGGCCTAGGTCCAGAGGGCAGAGAATAGGGCTGGGATTATTGAGGGGTGGGGAGGGGTTGGAGTGGCTGTCTCCTGCCCAGGGCTTTGAAGTTGGTCTATGTCTACAAAAACGTGTGTGTGTGTTTGGGAGTGTTACTTATTCCTCTGTTCGACCAAGAAAAAGAAAAAACCAAAAACCAAAACCCACTCACAAAGGGTTTCTCATTAGGACCACGACTGAGGTTGCTAAACCCAAACCAAATGTCCCCAGACCCCAGACAAAAGCCCCCCGCCCCAATCCACCTCACCTGGAGGCACCCACCATGAAATTGCACTTGGTGATTGTCTCAAAAATCTACTTGTACTGCTTATCTCAGTCCATCTGTCCCTCCTGAATTCTTGCTATATAAACTTGGCTCAATGTATAAAAATTCCCATTGAAAATAATGAGAACTTGGTATCAAAGTGAAGTCCTAGAAAGAGGTGGGAGTGTGGGGTGGGGTAGGGACAAGGGAACAAAAGAAAAATTTCAAATAGAAAGTGCAGAGGGATGGGGAGAAGGTTGAGTGACCAAGCTAGTCCCCAACATCCGTGTCTCGGTCCCCGATGAGCCAGAGGATATGGAAGCTGAGTGCCAGGAGCCCTGTGCCAAGCAGGTCCCCCAGCGCAGTCAAGTATGGGATGGAGAAGTTGTCTGGGTCCAGGCCCCGGCCCCACATCCAGTGCACCATCCAGTCTGCGATGTAGAGGAGAATCAGCACCTGGAGAGACAGAAGGGCCCAGCCTGCAGCCACCCCCTCTCTCCAGGGGGAGCCAGAGGCCACGCGATCAGACCTATTCCCGTTCAGTGCAGCGCGAGGCTTGGCTAGCTGCAGTCATTATCTTTTATCTTCCTCTTTCTATCCCACAATTACCAACCTGAGCAGACAATAGGCAAAAGGGCTCTTTAGAGGGGAAGACGTTATTACTACCTGGAGTCACCCACGTCGGCATTACGTTCTGCTCCCAAATTTACCAAGGAAGGGGCTTCCTAATTTAAACCCTACTTGTTGCAGGAATTCAGCCCTCTTGACTCTAATTCTGGGTTGCTTCGTTCTTGAGTCACTCCAATTCCTGCCCTGCTGGCCTCTCCCAGAGCCTGGTGTTGCAGTCACCTTTCCCTAAAGGGATTTCTTCTTTAGGCAGAGTGGGCTAAGGACAGTGTTTGAAGCTGCTGCTGGCACAGTTGTCTCAGTAATAGTTGATTATCCCAAGCTGGCTTTCTCCTGACTCTTTCCATTCTGCTGTTGTGGGCTCAAAGAATGCAAGTTTATTTTAACGTGAGTCCTAATAAAATAGAATTGTGAGTAAGTCAGCTAATAATGCATACTGATTCAAAATGCATTTTAGATTACCTGCTGCTGTGATTTATCTGTGCTCTTGCTTACCTTCTATTACTACAGATAATTAAGAATGATCTGGATCAGAATCTTGCTAGTGGCCCAGGACCAGTAGGTAGCATCAACAACAGCTGGAAGCTTGTTAGAAATGCAGAATCTCAGGCCTACTCTGGGCCTGAAATCAGAATCTGCATTTTAACAAGATTCACATGCACTTTTAAGTTGGAGATGCACTTGATCTAGAACACTATGGTACAGCAGGTCCTGCATCTTCTATAATCTGCACAGTGCTTGACACTTGGGCTCCCTAAATGACTGTATCTGCGTGAGAATGAAACGGTGTCCAATGGTTAAGCTCCAGCATAGTCATTTGGGAGGTTTTACTCTTGATTGTATGTTGCAAATAGTGTGGTATGAAAATTTTGCCCTAAGGGGCCGAGATGCAGGAACCAGAGCCCTTAATGGATCCAGAAGCCAGAACTGACACCTATTTTAAGGCAAACTTGGTTGCTTTTCTGTCCTCTCTCCAAGGAAGCCAGAGGTTACAGTTCCAGCACCCTTCACATTCCCCCTTGCCCTGCACACAGCTGCTCTGTACTCCCACGGCCTTGGCCCTCTGTGAGGCCACCCCCTGCATAACTTCACACCCTTTCCAGCAGCTGCAGAAGAATCCCAAACAGAGTGTGGCCAGGAGGCCTTCGGGACATGCCCCAGGAAGGGAACAGCAGCAGCTGTCCTCACATTCTAGCCACCTGAGCTGGTCCCAGGACACATGGATGGGAGGAGGTGGCAAACGGATCAGGGAGAACCTTTAGAAGGCATCACGTGCCACACTGTGACCCTCTGCTGATCTAGAGAAGAAAACGGAAGTGAGAGTGTCCCCCGGGGTATTCATAGTAGGTAATGGAGCCAAGGTTTTCCTTCCCAACCCAGGCCAAGGGACGAGTTGAAAACCTCCACCACAGACCTTCGGCCTGCCCACCCCCTGCCCTTTCCCGCCACGTGCTGCCCTTGAGCCCACTCGGAAGGGAACGTGGGGACCTGGCTAATTGCTGCAGGGCAACAGCATATGGCTGATTCTCAGCCCAGCCCTTGCCAAGATGTCCTGATACAACCTTTCTAAAGCTGGGGGTGAGGGGGGTGGAGGGATAAGTGTTCATCAATACGAGACTGGTTAAATAAAATTAGGGAACGTCTGTAAGAGAATAGAATGCAGCCATAAAAAATCAGGGTGTTCTTCTCGTTACATATTAATATGGAATGACCTCTAAGACAAACTGTTAAGTGAAAAAGGCAGGGTGCAGACAGTTGTGTGTGTACAGTGTCCTACATGTGTGTAACGAAGGGAGGAAAATAAGAAAAATGTATCTGTTTGCTTGTGTAAGTTCAGAGTAAGGCTGAAGGACACACAGGAATGGGTAACACTGATGGCCTGTGAAGGAGAACACTGGATGGCCGGGAAGAAGACGGCAGAGAAGACGTTTCACTGAGGTTGCACTGTGAGTATGAACCTGAAAATATTTTTGAACTATGTGACTGTTATCTATTCAAAAAACAAGTCTATACAAATTTAAAATGCAATAATAAGGGTGGGTGTGGCCACAGAGTGGTAGCACATGGGGGCCTTGCGGTGATAGTTTTCTATAATTTGATTACAGCAGTGGTCACACCAATCTCCTACACTTGTGATAAAACGGCATGTAACTACACACACACACACACAGTGCATGTAAAGCTGCTATAATCTAAATAAGTACTGTGAATTGTACCAATGCTAATTTCCTGGTTTTGATATCATACTATAGCTATGTAAGATGTTACCAACAGCAAAAATTAGGTGAAGAGTATATGGGATCCCTGCACTTTTTTTTTTTTTTTTTTTGAACTTTTTGTGAATCTATAATTATTTCGAAATAAAAAGTTTAAAAAATGTAAGAATACAAGAAGGGAGAAAGTGTCACGGTGTCACAAAATGGCAAGGCCAGACGGGATCCTACAGAGATTATCCAGTGCAGTGGTTTAGATACTTTTTCACACTGTGGACCCCTTTACGCAAATGAAATTTCCCGAGGAAGCCCAGCATGCAAAACAGAGCCAAATGGAGCTCTGTGGCCAGGCCAGTGGGGGTGGCACCCAAGGCCCACCTGCTCAGCATCCTACAACCACCTGCCTGAAACCACCACTTCTGGTTCATTCCTCTCAATTTATAAATATCACCAAGGCTGAGAAGTACAATAACTGGGTCAAAGTCACACAGCATGTGAGTAACTGCTGGAACCTGTCTGTTCTCCTGAGCCCCGTCCAGTGTTTATCAGCAGCCCTGACACACAGAGAGAGGTGGCAGAGCATCCGATGATACAGCCTGGGCCTCCTCTCCCATCCCTGTAGGGCATCCCAGCGCCTCCCCATAGCCCTGCTCCTGCCAGTCCGTACCTGGAGCAGTGCAGCTGTCATATAGAAGATGATGAAGATGAGTGTGAGGGTGGTGTGCCCGCCCTGCATACAGCTGATGGTGTAGAGGAACACCAGGTGTCCTGGGACCACGAGGAGGAAGAGGACCCGGGCCGAGCGAGAATTCACATCTGGGACCAGGGAAGAGAGGGCGTGAGAGGAGAGGAGGAGCCCTGGGCCCGGAAGGCCTTTCAAAGTGAGGAGGGACTGCACCATACCCCGAGGCAGCGGACACCTATTTCTACCTCTCCAGCCAGTGGTCTTTAGCCTGAGGGGGTCCCAGGAAAAGATACCCGTCGTGCCTTCAGAACAGCCGGCACAGCCCAGTAGAGAAGGAGAGCTGTGCATCTGGGCCCCGGCTGTTTCTTAAGTGAGGTTCACTGATTGGAGGCCCCCTCCCTCCAGGGCTGGAATGGGCCTGGGAGGCTGAGCATTACCAGGACTGAAGAAGGTGGTACAAGGACTGGGACAGCGGCGAGGAGCTTGCTCGGAGTTCTCCCCTGGCATCCCATTCATGTGCAGGAAGGTGGAGATGCGGCTGGCCTGCACTGCCACCAGATTGCCCCCAACACCTGCAGAGACATATAAGGGCTTAGACACAGGGGAGCAGTGGGAAGGAAAGATCTCGTTCTTTGTCTTTTTATCTTGGAGGCACTGTCCTCTGTCTTCATTTAGGGTCCGTGTGGGCATCACCCATTCACCAGTCCCCAAGAGAAGAGTGAGGCACTAAGAAGGAAGACAAAGACACCCCCACCTCCAGGGGACTCTTCCAGGCTCCTCCATCCTCCCTTCTATGGAGACGTGGCAGTCCCATGTGCCCCTGGCACGGCTGTGAGAGTGCTGGAAAGGACATAGGCAGATCTGCAGACTCAGAAAGCCTGACTTTTCAACCAGCACGGCGTGTGCACCTGCCTTCCTACACAGCCAAGGGGACAAAGCCCTGCCTTGCCTCACCCCTCTCCAGTGCTCCGGGCAGACCCAAGCACCCAACGCTCATGTGCTGGTTCCAGTAACAGTTTCAAGCGTCAGGTTTGAGCTCCAAACTCTGGAATCCAGTATCTGTCCCTGAAACTGTGCTGATTATTCTGTTTGCGCTCATACCCTAATCTGGTCTCTGCTCTTCTAAGGCTTGCTCTGAGCCCTAGGGGACTGACTTCTACAGACTGAATCACCCAGCCTCCCTTGCTGGCTGCTTCCACCTGGGTTTGTTCAATGGGAGCCACCAGCAGGCAATCAGAGGGTGGCGGGGGGAGGGAGAAATCAGGTATTTCTCTGCCGTTTGGCAGTGGCTGACCATGTTTGGATGCAGCATGAGGGCCCCACCAGATGCAGCCACCTCATCTTGAACTTCCCAGCCTTCAGAACCATGAGCTAAATAAACCTCTCTTCTTTATAAATTACTTAGTTTCAAGTATGCTATTATAGCAACAAATAATGGACTAAGACACTCCACTGGACCCTTCAGGACTAAAGGCTTCCCGCTGTTGCTAATTTCTGGGTGCCTCAACATCCCTTGTTCGTCCTTTTACCCCGCTCCCACCTCCATAAGCAGTCCCTTCACTAAAGTCTTAAACTATCTGAGCTGGATTCTCTTGCCTGCTTGGACCCTGGCTGATACAGAAACCAACCCCCTAAGTCTTCTCCTTTTCCCCCTGGAAGCTGATGCCAAGACCTCACCATTAATCACAGGCGTGAAGACAGCCATCCCCGCAAAGTTGGGATCTGAGACAGTCTTGTCCAGGATGAGGCCTCCCACACTACAGAGACACAAAGACAAAGGACATAAAGATCAATGAAGGGTTCTGCTCTGGTTTCTGTGATGAGGGGTACAGGAGCTAGCTTTGGGAAGGGAAGGAAGCATGATAGCTCCCAGGAGTTCCTTATTTTCTAGTCCTGGCCTTCCTTGTCAGAACCAGGTGCTGCTCATAAAATTCTGACTTGGCACGGTGCCCACAGGACAAGCTGGTGGTGCTGGGTCGGGCAGCCGCCTCCTATACCCACCCTCCAAGTTGGCTAGAAGAGCTTCCCACAGGACCACCTGCTTGGGAGGACCTCTATTGTTCTGCCTGCTCAGCATCTACTTCCCTTTCTGGTGACAGCACTGGACTCCTCTCCAGGGAACGTCCTCTCCCAGGCTCAGTCACTGGGGCTCAGGTGACATTGCTTCAATGATGGCTGGGCTCCAGGCCCATCCAATCAGAGTATCGCATCCCCAAGGCAACAGTGATTGATTCAGGGATAGTTATGTGACCAGATGAGAACCAGTGAAGCTATTCCGGGACTCTGGAACTGTGGGGAGAAGGATCTCTCTCTTTCGACTGGAATTGGTAGGACTAAGAAAAACACTAACCTGGACTGCAGGCCATCAGAAAGAAAAGTAGAGCTGAGAGGGGGACAGTACTGGGACCCTGATATTACGTATGTTCCCAAATCCAGCTGTTCCCTTTTGGTTTTCTAGGCCAATACATTCTGCTTTGGAATGAAACCCAATTCAGATGGTTTCTCTCACTTGCAACAGAAGGGAATGTGGCTAATACACTACTGAATACATTTCTAGGGTCTCACCCACAGCCTCTCTCTCCAGGGCTTAAAAGGGAGTCTGTGACAGGGTGGGGGTGGGGCGGGGGTATGTACTCAGGGCCTGAGCCTACCTGCTGATGGCCATGGCAATGATGACAGGCTCCCAGCCCGAGTACAACACCTCCCTCGTGGCTGGGCTCTGTCGGGCCAGCACCACCCAGACAGGCAGCAGGGCCACAAAGAAGGCACACACCAGGGGGTAGATGTATCTCCAGTGATCTGAGAGGGCAGAGATCAGAAGAGATGAGCATTGTGGCTCCCCTCTTCCAGCTTCCTCCTGGCTGAGCCTGCAAATGTCCCGACAGATCAAGAGCAATACTATACTAAATGCCTGTAAACCTATTACCTCATTTGATCTTCACTGTAAGTCCAGGAGGTAGGTGTGGCCAGCCTTTTTCATTTTAAGAAGAGGAAACCAAGGTAGAGAGCTACCCAGGTACTGAATTTATCACAGGCAGGGACCAGATGCTAGGTCTCTTGATGTGATCCCAGAAATCACTATCTCCCATCCCTTCCTTCATCTTGCAAGCAGATTCCAGCCTTCAGTTCCTTTCCTTTACCCTCTCCGCCTCACCCCTCCAAGGGAAGCAAGAATCCACAGGACTAAACAGGAATATATTTCTAATACTTCCCCGCTGCCCCTGCCGCCTGCATGAGTTTGAGATCAGTACTTAGCCTCACCTAAGATCAGGAGTTATCACAACCTGTGTTCAAACCAAATAGTTAAGAACACAGAAGAAATCCCTGCACATTTGCAAAACTACTACCATCTCTCCCCATCCCGCCCAGGGGTCCACCCAAGCCACACTCCTGGTGGCTCACTCAGTTCCAGGTAGAGTCCCCAGCTGATGCCTGAGAGCAGCGCCAAGGTGATGAGGTCGCCCAGGCTGGCAGCAATGGGTGTGGCCACGTTGTCTGGGTTGATCCCAATCTTGCGAGAGCCAATGATGACTCCGATCATGATCATACCTGGTGAGGAAGGGGAGGAGGGGCCAGGAGGGTGAGAAGAGATAAAGGAGGTGTCAGGTGCAGTCAACACCTCTGGGGCAGCCCTCCTTACTCCTCTGAGCACCCCCCTTCCTTACCCAGTACCAGGGAGGCAATGAAGGCTGTGGCCACGCTGCTAGCACAGAGCAGGAAGGCATGCGGGATACTGAAGTGGCCATCAGGGATCCAGCCAAAGACGACGGCTGCGATGGATGCCAGGAAGCCCACCACCGTGGCCTGCACCTGAGGAGAGGAGCGGTAACTTGCAGAACCCAGGAGCGGCGAGCTTCTTAGATGAGGTCACTGAGCACTTGGGCAGACCTCTTCCTGGCCCTCAGCAGCCCCAGGAGGCAGGCTGGACTGGACCGTCCAGTCCTTGCAGGCTGGATGGATGTCTTTATTTATTTAGTTTCACACCAGACACTAGTACCGGGCAGTGCACCCTGCGGGAGCCCAGGACATGTTACTGGCTGAATGAGCGTTCCTCTGGGGATGGGAGGGAGGTTCAACACAGCCGGAGACTTCGGTCCAGACTCAAGGCCTGCGGCTCAAGAGGGAAGATTTCCTGTCTGGAACCTGAGTGGCCTCATGGGCAGGTGGGATAGCAGCGGCACAGGACACTTCAGCACTCCTGAGTCTGCTTGTACTGCCGGGATCTGTGGGCACTCAGAGGCCCCTGTGCCACCAGGAACTGAGAACTGACGTGGGCAGTGCTGAGCCCCTCCCCATCTTGGCTGTTTTCCTGGGTGACCTGGTTACCTCCTAGAGCTACCTTGGGAGAGTCCAACTCAGCAGGCTGCTGGGGATTCACTCAGGAGCCAGCTGGGGCTGACCTAAGCCTTCCAGAGATTCCTGACTAAGGGGGACGCTTAGTCCACCCTCTCTGGTGCCTGCCTTCTTACCTGGATGAGGGCCATGTTCCCAGTGATCATCCGCCAGAGCTCCTTGGGTGTGTCCATGTGTCCGATGTTGGCCTGGGAGAGGGAGGGCAAAGGGCTGGAGCTCCAGGTTGGAAAAGGCCTGTAGCTCCCTTCGTCAGGCCCCTGCCTGGATCAGTAAGCAGTACATGTGGCCTAAGACTCTGGGACCAGGATGTGAAAGTCCTGGAGAAGTAAAGTATGATCAGGGGTGCTGGGCTGAGAGGGAAGGAGCTAAAGCTGAGCTCCTGCAGCTGGGTGGGGGTGTGAGGGGGCTCCCAAGGCAGCCCCCTCTTCTCTCCTCTCAGGAAACCCGCTAAGCAGAGGCAGATTCCATCCTCTGCCCTGCTTATCTGGGCAGCCCATTCCCGCATGGGTCAGGGTGACTCAATCCCTAACTCTGAAGCCAGCTTGCTATCCCAGGGAAGGAAAGGTCAGCTGCTGGCACATAAACAAGGTTGTAAGAGTGTTTGGGAAGGAGTGGGTGGCATGGCCCAGGAGTAGGGTGGGCCAAGTTGGGGTGGGTTAAACTGGCTGCCACTTCTTCCCCCTGCCTTCTCTAGACTCTTGGCTATACAGGGACATTCCTGGCCTCCTGAGTTTTACTGCCTCCCATCCCAGGGTGCTGTATCTGGTTCAGTTCCTGACTCATCATGGCTGATCTAACGGTAGTGGGAGGTGGGAGTGACGAGCAGCCCCTCCCTGTCTACTACCTTAAAGAAGAACAAGCTGCCACGGGGAAAGGGAATGGGATGGGAGGGGGCTGGGAGGGCCTGGCTCTGCTCCTGCCCAGCTGCAGAGCAGGGCTGGAGATCAGAGAAGGCCCCCATCTGTGCGGGTGGAGGAACCAGCATGATGCCTGCCTGTCAAAGCTGCACAAACAGTCACGAGGCGGGTTGTGAAGCAGGGGGTGGGGCAGGAGTCCAGGGACGGCTGGGACATCCAGAAACCAAGCCTGGGAACCACTCTGGGCAGGGAGCCTCTGCCCAGGCGCAGGACACCCAGCCGGGGATCTCCCTACACCTGCCCAGCCAGGCCCCCGCTTCTCACCCCAGCCCACGCTCCAGGCCCTGGGCAATGGAGAAGGGCCTGTAGCGATCGCCCAGTCTCTGGCTCTGTGCCGCCCAGCGTCCTCCCTGTGCCCCCCTCCTCTTAGCCAGGACACTCACTGCGGTCGAAAGCCTTGATGCCAGGGTCATTTCCAGGTTCCCCTTGAGCCCCAGCAGCGCAGGCACCAGAATAAAGACCTCTGTCACCTTCTGGAAGACTTCCCAGTGCTACAAGGTGAAAACAGAACCCAGGAATTTCAGTGTCCCAAAGGGCTGGCATTGAGGTTCAAGACAGAGTCTGGGATCAGGGGCTTGACAAGGAAATGGAGTCAGCAGGGAGTGAGCACGCCAGCCACCTCTCCTCCAAGAACCCTGGAACCAAACCAAGCCCACAGTTCTCCAAACAATGCAGCCCCCCTTCCTGCCACCTGGAACAGGGGAGATGGAGAGGGTCTCTGCCAGTCACGAGACCCCTAGCCCAGCTCTACTTCCTCTGCCTGCTTTCCTGGAGCCGGTGGGGAGGGTGGGGGGGAACCCACACAGCTGAGCTTCCCCAGGCTGCCCTACACCCCAGAACTCCTTGGCAATCCCCCCTCAAATCACAATCCCCGGCCCCTTTGCCTTTAGTCCAGTTGCTCTGTGGCCTCAACCTCAGGTGGTGTTGTCTCAGCTGTGGAGCGCTGGGCTCCGCGGGGCTGGGGCTGGGCTGACATTAGAGAGTTTGTTTGGTTTCCATCTCCAAGGGCCTTGGGCCACAGCAATTCTCCTCAACAGGCTCGGGATTGAGACTGTGGCCCCCAAACCTCAGAATGCTTGTTTCCTTCTGCACTCCCTCACCCCACACACCTGCCCCAGTCTCTCAGCTAGCAGAAGCAAGCGGAACTCGGTAGGAAGAGCCCCGGACTGGGAGCCAGGAGACATGGGTTCTAGACTCCAGACAGTCGGCCCTGGCTCTCCCACCAGTTTCCTCGGTCACCATCTATTAAGTACTAACTATCTGCTAGGCTAAGCGCTCTACACGGATTTCCTCATTTACCCATCTCAACAACCCAATGAGACAGGAGCTATTTTTATTCTCATTTTGTAAATGAGGAAACCAAGGTTCAGGGAGTATCATACTAGTTAGTGCTAAGAGTTTGAAAATATGTAGGATCTGGGACTGGCTATTTGAAAACTCCTTTAGTTGCAACTGAAACGGAGGATCTGCAAAAAAAAAAAAAAAAAAGCTGGGATTTTTGTCTCCTTCCCTGGCTTGATTGGCAATGCGGTTTCCTTTACTTATTTTAAAAATGAAAAGCCTCCAGGATGGTCTGAGTGCAGTGGTGCTTACAACTAATTGATCACAACCAGTTACAGATTCCTTTGTTCCTTCTCCACTCCCCTGCTTCACTTGACCAGCCTGAAAAAAAAACAAAACAAAACAAAAAACAAAACAGCTTCCAGGCTGGGAGAGGCAGGAGGGGCGGGTGGCCGGGCAGATGTCCGCAGGTTGTTCTGGGTGTTGCGGTTGGGAGGCAGAGTGCTCTGATGGGCACCGGCCCTGCACTGAAAGCCGTGTGTCTCCTACAAGAGACCGTAGGGAGGGGCTCATGCTATCTCCCCAACATGCCTCCTGGCGTAGACCAGCTGGAGACCTTAGACAAGTTACAAGTGCCTCAAGCTCCTGACTGTAAAACGGTCAACTCAGGGGCCAGATCAAATGGTTTCTAAAGGTGATTCCAGCACTGACACTCTATTGTTAAAGATGAGCAAGGCTGCAAATCGAAACCCCAGTCAGGGTATCACCTCCCACCCATTAGGAAGGCTACTATCAAAAAAAAAAAAAAAAAACCCAGAAAATGATAAGTGTTAGCAAGGACGTGGAGATTGGAAGCCTTGTGCACCATTGGTGGGATTGTAAAATGGTGCAACTGCTATGAAAAATAGTATGGCAATTCCTCAAAAAATTAAAAATAGTACTACCACGTGATCTGGCAATCCCACTTTTGGATTTCGATCCAAAGAATGGAAAGCGGGGTCTTGAAGATATTATTTGTATGCCACGTATACTGCTACATAATACATGTCTATTGGATGAACGAATAAACAAAACATGGCAAATACATGCAATGGAATACTACCCAGCTTTAAAAAGGAAGGAAATCCTGTCACATGCCACAACATGGATGAACATGTCCTTGAGGACATTATACTAACTAATCCAGTCACCAAGACAAACACTATGTGATTCTACTTACATGAGGTAGCTAAAGTGGTCAAATTCATAGAGATAGGAAGTAGAAGGGTGGTTAGGAGAGGCAGGGGGAGGGGCAAAGGGGAGTTCGCCTTTAATGGGTAGAGAGTTTCAGCTGGGGAAGACGAAAAGTTCTGGAGATCTGTTGCACAACCATGTGACTATACTTAGCACTACTGAACGGCACACTTACAAACAGGGCAGTAAATTTTATGTTGTATGTTTTTTTACCATAATGAAAAAAAAGATGAGCATGGCTAGCAGAGGGGGCTGGCACCAGAGGAGGCTGGACACTGGGTGCCTATAGACAAGGGCCTCTCTTTCCTTGTCAGAGTTCTCTTTGTGTGGAGAAAGGGGGCACTAACAGGACCTTGTTTCACTGGGGCCAGAGCGCACGCTTGTCTGACCTCCTGGCCTGGCCAGGACCTAAGACTCTCTTTAGGGGAGCCCCTCTGCAAGGACTAATGAGGGGAGGAGACACACTCCCACCTCAACCACAGTTGTTGAGCTTTCAGGGAGCCACAGAAAGAGCCAGTCCCTTCCAAACACCGCTGCCACTGAAGGGATGTGAATCCCTTGTCACCCCCGGGGAGTCCCATCTGCCCTGGAGGAACACAGGGACTGCTGCTCTCGGACATGCTGGTGCACCCCTCTGGGCGCCAGCTCTCTGCAGTCCCGCCTCCAGCTGCTTTGCCTCTTCCCTCCTCCCAAACTGGACAAGCAGCTCCAGGGATGGGAAGAATTCCCCTCTTCTCCACCTGTGGGCTTTCGAAGCTCCTCTCAGAGCACAGCCTCGTATCCCATCTTTATCCCAAAACAACCAACCCATCCTGCTTCCAGCTCCATGAAAATCCCAGTTCTGCAGGTAGGCGTATGTAATGTGTATACACTGGTAGAGCGAAAAGGCCTGGAAGGAAATACTCCAAGCGTATGCAAGTAAATACTTCCTGAATTGTTTGGAAGAAATATTGCTGGTCTTTATTATTACTTAAGGAAAAAAATGTATAAATCTCAGCTAAATTCCTCTGGCTGCCACTATATCCCCAAATTTCTCCACCTCCCAACACATGCTCGCCCTCCCCTTTTTTTTTTTTTGAGACAGAGTCTCACTGTGTTGCCCTGGCCAGAGTGCCGTGGCGTCATCCTAGCTCACAGCAACCTCAAACTCCTGGGCTCAAGCGATCCTCCTGCCTCAGCCTCCTGAGTAGCTGGGACTATAGGCATGTGCCACCATGCCTGGCTAATTTTTTCTATATATTTTTAGTTGTCCAATTAATTTCTTTCTACTTTTAGTAGAGACGGGGTCTCGCTCTTGCTCAGGCTGGTCTCGAACTCCTGAGCTCAAACAATCCGCCCGCCTCGGCCTCCCAGAGAGCTAGGATTACAGGCGTGAGCCGCCGCGCCTGGCCTAGCCCTCCCCTTTTAACTACAGGAGGACCTGCAAAGTATGGGGTTTTAGAAGCAAAGGGATGAGAGACAGACAGGCAAGGAGAAGGAGCAGTCACGGTAACAGTCCCTATGCAAAAGTCTTCCCAAGCCTCATAGAACGCTGCCTGGAACCTCACTCTACCTGAGCCCCAGCCCAGCAAAGCCCTGGGCTGGCACTTGAGTCAGAGTAGCCAATTCCTACACACATACTTTCTTCACCCACAAAACCCTCTTAAGGATGCAGCTCAGACGGGAGCCTCTGACACGCGGGCACGCACAAGACTCTGGGGAGAGATGCTGGAGGCCGGTGATGTGGAACCCAGCCCAGAAACTGGGGCGGCCCTGGGGCCGGGGGTGGGTAGGATGTAGCAGGGGAAGACAGTGAGTAACTCTTCTTCCTTCTTTGGCGTAATTCAGGCCCATCCTGTTCATCCTGGCTGGGAGTATCTGCCCCTGAAGTCAAACCCGTCAGCCAAGCCGCCAGCCAAGCTGCCACCCACGCCTTCCTGCTCTGCAGGGGGTGAAAATGGGCACAGTCCAGGAAGCGCTGCCTTGCTCAGGGGTGGGGAAATAGCTACGGATTTTCACTGCTTCTCAGAAATGCAGCCTCTCTTCCTCTTCTTTCTCTATCCTTGGGGTGGGGCCTCATTGGTCCCTGATATTCTGGGGGTGAAGGATGAGACCACTTCTCCCACACTCAAAACTAATCCTGATTCAGAGCAATTGCCCTAAGTCTTGAATCTCAGTGGCCCTGCTGCTACCTCTTCCTTGTCCTTCCAACCTACCTCTTGCATCCCTCACCTCCTCCAGCCTCCTACACTGACCCCCGCCTGCCTTGTGTTCCAGGAGGGTAGCAGCAGGGAAGAAAGTCAGAGCCATGAAGAGATGGCATCAAGACATTAAGATTTAGATTCCCAGATACAAGCTCTAGGCACGAGGCTATGGGAGAACCTGGAAAATTGGGCTGAAGTTGACCTTTTGGGGTGAGCACTGAGTTAGATTAGATTACAGTAACCCCAGCCTTCATCTGTCTGAGGCTTTCCCCAGAGGCATCTTCTAGGTGTCCAAGCAGCAGGGCCTCAGGGCAACACCTGGATGTACAAGGCTGTACAAAGAGTGAGAAAAGCAAACGGGTCGCTGACAGCAAGCAAGGGGCAGAGATAGGAAAAGCCAAATGGGTGGCCAAGTGAGACCAAAACCAAGTGTCCTGCCCAGGAATGCCAGTGGCCATGGGAGCAGACCAGCCATGAGAGGAATGCTTCCTTCCCACGCCACTTCCCCAAGGCCATGCTTGCTACCCACTTTCCTAGTAGTTGTAATAGACTCCTCTACGCAGGGCAGAGAAGCCAGAGGAGGATATATTTGGGAGGGAGAGGAGGTGTCTATTTTCCTCGAGATCCTTCGCAAGTGAGCAGAAAGTTAAAATGAGGACCTGAGATCCCACCCGTCTTAACCTAGCTGGGGATTCCAGCGAAGACTGGTGCACTACCTCCCGGCACACCCCGTCCTCACAGGGGCTTGCAGAAAAAGGGAGTGAGACACCCCGTGGCAGTCCAGGACCAAACTGGGGGCAGGGGCACAAGCGGCTGCAGCAAAGAGGCTCCCACATGCCAAGCCCCTTCAGAAGCCAACACTGGGCCCAAATGCCGCAGGAACTTTTGGCCATGGGCGGGGGCAGCTGGAGCAGGTCACGGTCCATTTGTCCTTCTCCTGCCTTTGGCTTGTAGGCCAGCCCCTTATTTCACTGCAGCGGCTGCGGTGCTCGTTGGATGGAGCGGAGGGCAGATAAGAGGAGAGAGAAATGGGCCTTTCGGGAAGAGACTGGGTCTTCTGTAGCAGTGGGGAAAGATGGGGGCCCTGGACCAAGGGGACAGCTGCACCCGCCAACACAGACTTCTGCTCACTTGTTCTGAGACACTGGGGGACACACTCCAGCCAACTCCTCCAGATGGCCCAGTGTGACAGGCACTTCCAGACTCTGTCTCACTGAAGGCCATCTCAGCTTGTGAAGGGGGAATACAGGTGTGAATCCTTAGAAATGGTCCTGCTCTTCCTGAATCTGAGACCGTCAGGCACCCCCTTCCCTCCTGTGGATGTGGAATGAGAATCTCCCTGGTCCTTCTGCACCACCCCATCCCGCGATCTCACCACGGCCAGCAGCAGGGCCTGCTCCAGCCCAGCTGCAGCAGGGAGGCTGGGGGAGGAGGCCAAGGACAAACCAGCCATTGTCATCAACACCAACTGGCCCCCAGCTGTGGGGTGAGCCCAGATGCCCTAGGTGTGATAGCAAGGGCAGCGCCAAAGCTTCCCCACCTACGCCGCTCCACATCTCGTGGGTGTGGGGTGTGGGTGGGGCAAGACATCAGAGGGCTTTTTCAGCTCTGGAATCTGAGTGTGTGGGATGGGTACGGGTATGTGTGTGTGTGGGGGGTCCCTTCCTACCCCCTCTAAGAACTTTTGTTCTCGGCCGGGTGTGGTGGCTTATGCCTATAATCCTAGCACTTTGGGAGGCTGAGGCGGGAGGATTGCTCGAGGTTAGGAGTTCGAGACCAGCCTGAGCAAGAGGGAAACCCTGTCTCTACTAAAAATAGAAAAAATTAGCCGGTCATGGTAGCACACGCCTGTAGTTCCAGCTACTCCGGAGGTTGAGGCAGGAAGATTGCTTGAGCCCAGGAGTTTGAGCTTGCTGTGAGCTAAGCTGACACCATGGCACTCTAGCCTGGGCAACAGAGCGAGACTTTGTCTCAAAAAAAAAACAAAAAAACTTTTGTTCTTGCTTATATCAGAAGATAACTGCAATTATTCCAGATTCCAGTCCACCCTGCTCTACAGGGGAAGACAAAGAGAGCAGGCTCCTCCCAGAGTCTTTAACCAACTGGTGAACCAGGGCCATAGTGAAGGCCACAGAGGTAAGTGGTACAGGCTCTGGGGTCAGATGAACAGGGACAGGTTACCTAATCTCTCTAAGCCATATGTTCCCTATCTATGAAATGGAGACAATAATGGTTCCTATCTCATAGGCCTACAGAAAAGCCTCCAAAATGCTTCCCCACTACCATTATTGTTATCTAGAAAATAAGACAACTTTCTCCCAATTCACCAGTGGATCTTGGTTTGGCAACCCTTTGTAGGTACCAAACCAGAACTCAAAAACTCTAAGAATGAACCAAGGCCGCAGGATAGGGATAGAAAAGGCAAGAAAACTGCTACCCATCTCATTTCTCCTCCCCCCCTCCCCCACTCACTGCCCTAGGGAGAGGGGCAGCCACTAGAAGGAGGAACCCAAAGCTCTGGGCTGGCTTCCTAACCTCCATGTAGGAACAATCTTTAAGGTAACAGGTTTGGAGGGAGGGGAGGCAGTGCAAGGCACTTTGGCTTGACACAAACACCGTTCTCATTAGCAACCAAAGGTTCTCCTGAAGGGCTCAAGTCAAAGTGGTCCAGATGGACACTACAGAAGCAACCATTGAGAACCACCAACCTTCAGTCCCTTGGGACACGAGCATGGCGAGACCTACAAGCAGGACTCTACATCACTACATGCATGGTTTGTAGGGTTGGCTTGGCACAGGGAAAGTGATGTTGAGCTTCATGTCCTTCTGGGAGATGTCATGGTCAGGGAACACTGAGGGGTCCCAAAAGGCAAAGGCCAGATCTCCTCCTGCCTTGGTATTTCTCTGAGTACCTAGGACAGAGCCAGCACTTAGCAGGAATTTGATACGTACTGCTGATCAACTTAGATAAACCCAGCACCTTCAAAACGCTCTGTGTGCCATACTGTGCTTCAAGAACTTTTACCTAGAAACAAAACTTTATCTCTTGGACCTGGAGGTTCTGCATAAGCCCTAACTCACAATGAGCTAACATAGCATGTCCCTGGCTCTTATCTTCCAGGTCCTGCTGACTCTTATCCTTCATTCTACCCAGTAGCCTTATAAAGAACCATCTTTGGCAGGGTGAGGTGGCTCACATCTGTAATTCCAGCACTTTGGGAGGCCAAGGGAGGAGGATTGCTTGAACCCAAGAGGTGGAAACCAGCCTAAGCAACATAGCGAGACCCTATCTCCACAAAAAAATAAATAAACAAATACAATAAAAAAATAAAGAGCCTTCTTTGCTCAGGGCAGGTTCATGAAAGACAGGTGAGGAGCAAAGAGGAGAGACAGTTCTGCCCAGACCTGGTTACATTGTGTCCCCATTTATGGCACATAATTAGCACTTTAGGTTTTGTTATGCCAACTCCCCAAATCATGCATCAGATAGCATGTGCCCACCCTATCTTGCAAGGAGACTGTGCCAAGGTTACAGGAAGATAAACAACACAAAATGCCTTTAAGAGCCTTTCCACTTGATATGAGACCCTCTTGGCAGCTGAACAAATTCCTGCCCAGCAGGGGAATGGAGGAGAGGCTTGAAACTGAGCTTTCTACTATGGGTATCCTTGAAACCTCAAGTGAAGGGAAAAAAAGGCATAAAGAAGAGACCCATTTAAACGTCTCCTACTGAGCTGGGCTTGGTAGGAATGCCCAGGAGGAATGGCAGGCAACAACCCTGCTCCATCTCTCCTCTTCCAAGCTTGAGTTCTGAAACCAACTCTGTTTCTGTTAAGCAATACTGCCCTTACTACCTCCCTGGGGCTACTCGGCTTCCTCAAGGTTTCTGTAGAAAGTAAGTAGACCAAGAAGAAACCGAGGACATGATCCAGAGGGAAACAGTATTCCAGGAAGCAGCAGCTGCTTCTAGCAGGGAGGCAGAGAGGAAGTTCTAAGAGTCGCAGTTTCCCAGGAGGCACAGGTGGCCCTGGGCTCACAGTCAAGAGCTGCCCTACTCAGGTCCTACCTGCACGATGTCCAGCACCATGCCAGCAGCCACAGTCCCAAAGCCTGCCAGGAGGAAGGGAAACAGCACTTGCAGCCCGATGGAGAAGGAGGTCTCCTTGAGCGGGGAGGGTGGTGCGGGGCCACGGTCTGTGCTGACGTCGTCACTTTCGTTGCTCTGGCTCCCGTTCTCCAGCAGGGCGTCCTCCTCCCGAACCCCCTTGGCGTTGGCCCGAGACTCAATCGCCACCTCTACCCCAGCCCCATCAGGCCCCAGGAACTCTGAGGTCCCGGCCAAGGGCTCTCGCCCGGGGCCATCGGAAGAGCAAGGAGAGGCAGTAGGGCCAGTCCCGTTCAGCTGGTGGACGTCCTTCGGCTCCGACTTAGAGGACATGACAGGCAGGGAGGAGGGGAAGGGAGAACTTTCCTCTTTTTTCCTGCTTTCTTTCTCCCTCTCTAACTTGGGAAAGAACTTAGTCTTGGGGTGAACCCAGGCTTGGGTGCCGCGGGACCTCTTCCCACGGCTCTCCGCTCCTACCAGGCACTGCAAAAACTGATCCACCAACAGGCAGCCCCATCAAGCACTGAAGCCGCGAGCTGGAGGGAAACAAGAAACTCCTCACCAGACTCAGCAGCCAGCCACTAGGGGTGCAGATGCCTGACTCCAACCGACCAGCTCTGTGCTTGGGGGAAACGTGTCTGGCCTCTTATCTTCTTTGGTTCTCAGCAGCAGGCTCCTCAGAGCAGGGGGCATCCAGAGTAGAAGAGCCCAACCAAAGTCTGGGGTGCCCTCTGAAGAGGCCCCTCTTTCGTCAAAAGTAGCTTGAGTTCAAATCTTTAGGAACACAGCCTTGGTCTGGGGCTGTGGCTCCCTCCTGCTCCTTTTGCTGGGCTCCTCCAGCTTCCCACAGCTCCTCAGGCTCTGCTGGTCCCAGGGCAGTGTCTGCGGCCTTTCCCCTCTCCTCCAGAGATTTCCTCCCTTCCTGAGCAGACCTTGTACCTCCCCAAGTCCCTGGTCCTTAAAGTCACGAGAATCTGTGTGGAACACCTTATGTGGGAAGAAGAAAGAAAAGAAAAAAGAGAATGTTATGATACAGCAAAGGACAGCTCATACTGGGAGAATTCCCCCCTAAGGCAGTTATGAGTTTGTTATATAGAGAGTTTGCTAGTTGCTTCCCTTTTTCCAGTAAAATTACTCAGTCCTACACTGTTACATCTGGAGGTCCAGCAGGTTGGGAACCTCACCATCCTCCCAACCAGCAACCTACCACCCACAGGGATCACCACCATGGTCTGCAGCAATGAGATGTGGCCAGACTGGGATTGGGAAGATGCTGGGTAGGAGACCTTGGCATTGTTTTCTCAGCAACCTGGGGTGGGTAGAGATGTCCTTGGGGAGATCCCTTCTTGAATGTCCATTAAGAATCCAGGATTATTTAAGTGTAGTCTCTCAGAGGGGTCAGTTATAAATTCAGTTGCAAACTCCCTGCCACACAGCCACCCACCCCACTGTAGAAGGTAATTGTTTATCATCACAAGACAGCCACCTAAGGCAAATAGAGAGAACCTGATCGCTGAGTGGAGGCCCCCAGACCTCCAAACACTTAGCCTCCGAGAAAAAAAAAACCAAAACCAAAACAAAAGTAGGAGGACTCCCTGGGTAGAGGGGTAAGCCTGCCAGACCAAGGCCAAGAGCCAGAGGCCTACCCACTCCTGCCCTTGAGAGTCAACAGTGTTACAAAAAGCTCAGACGCTGACTCTGACTCAGATCCAGGCCTCTGTCTCTACTTCTCTGCCCGTTCTTGGCCCTGTGAGCTTGTCAGATAGGACAAGGGAATTATCTCAGTTTGAAGGGGCAGAAGATAAAACTATTGGTTATTACCCACACATTTCAGTTACCAAGGCTCCTGTTCCCCAGGGTTACTGAGAGTTGGATATAGTAGAAGTCTTAAAAACAAAAAGTAACCATGAAATAACCCCCAAGAAACCAAAACCGAAGCGCCATATGCCAACATGCACTTGCTCCCAAATGAATCTCTTTAGTTGTAATGGCTCCACTTTTCTTTGCCTAAGGAATCCCCAGGGTTCCTAATTCCTAATGGAAGTCCATTTCGCCAGAATAGCTCTTACAAGTAAAAAATAAATTTAAGGAGAGTGTCCCCAGGTAAGAAGAACAGGTCCTTAAGTATTCCAAACACACACAATTAGCTCCAGTTCGGGAAAGGCTGGATCAAACCCCAGTAACTGGCCCTCGGGAATTGTTCCCTTCTAAATCCACTCGGTCACCCACCAGGACTCCCTTTTCCAATCTCCTTAAACACAGCACTGTGGTTCTTTCAAAGACTCTCAGCAGAGATGCAGGCGGAAACCTCTGAGTCCACCACCCGTATGCCAGAAAAGTTTCCGAGTCCACTAAAATGTGACACCCCCACCTCCCTCCTGTCTTCCAGGCAGGCCACTTAACCTGAAAGGGGGCTCACGGGAAGGGAAGCCAGGCCCTCACCCACTCCCCAATAAAGAGACTTCAGATGGGCCTAAGGCCGTGGGATGAAAGAAGCAAAAAGTGAACCAAGACGCCGTATCTCCTCCTCCCAGTTGGGGACAAAAAAGATCCGTTTTAGTATCCCCAACCCCAGGGAGGGGGAGAAGTAGCTGGGTGGCCTCCCCAGTCTCTCCACCACTCAGACTCAGCAAATGCGCTGCGCGCCAGGACTCCCGCCCTCCGCCACCCACCCCCCCAGACCCAACAGGACTGACCTGCCCCTCGCTTGGGAGGAAGGGGGGCGCCTGGCGAGTGGCAGCAGGGGCCCGTGGTCTCGGGGGCTGCAGGGTACCGCCTCTTCTCATCACTCCTCCTCGGCAGTCCTCCTCGGCCCCCGGCGTGCCCCCCCTACACCTCCAGCCAAGGCTAGCGTCCAGCCGCGACACCCGGCTCGCTACATTTCGCCTCTGCGTTACAGCGAGGCCGCGCTCCGCTTCCACGAGGGGGGAGGTGGCCGGGGAGGGCAGGATATACCGCCTCGGGCCGGGAGGGGATGACCCGGCCTGGGGGGACCCGGACGGCGGACTAGGGGGCCGAGCTCGCTCGCCCCCAATCGCTTCTTGCCCGCGGACTTGGGCCCAACTGGTTGGCTGCTGGTGGCAAACGTGATCTGGGGCAGACTGGGTGGCACCCCCCCTCCATCAAAAATAGATTCTCGGATGGACAACTGCGGTAGCCAATCAGTACCTGGGGAGGGGGCGGTGTCAACCCCGGCCCGGCCCCTTTCCTTCGCTTCGTGCCCGGAGGCGGGGCGCCGGGAAAACGCCGTGCGAGGAGTGACGGGAACTGGAGCCGGCTCAGCGCCGCGCGAGCGCGCGGGTCCCAGCGCCCGCCCGCGGTTCCCGCTGCCGGCGCTCACTGCGCAGGGCCACCGCCCTCGGGCCCGCGCCGCCGCGCCGGCGCTCCTGGAGCCTTTGAAGGGCGTGTGCGCCTGTGCGCGTCCACTGCGGCCTCTGGAGTGCTGCCTCGGAGCCTCCGGCCTTCGAGGAGACCGGCAAGCGTCCCTGTGTACGGAGAGCCAGCCCGCTCTGACCCGCGGGCTCGAGCAGCCATCCGCGCGCTCCTTCCCCGCGCGCAGTACCCAGGCAGAACCGTCCCTACCTTGTTCTTGGATACAGCGGCTGTCCCGCTGGCCGGTCACCTCGCGCTTCCACCAGATGCCGCGTTCCTGTCGGCAAATGGCTCAGCCCTGACGGATCCCGCCTTAATAAAGTCCCTGCCTTGAAAGGGGTGGAGATGGCCGGGCGGGAGGGAAAAGAGGTCAGAGGCAGGGCTGGGGTCTCATATGCATCACCTGAGGTCGGGGCGGAGGGGAGCCTCGCTTCCTTTAACCCACAGAGCCTGGTGGCAGCATGGGGAGAGATGTCTCTATCCCAAGCTAAACGAAATCCAACTTTCCCTGACGCACCTTATGGAATCAAAGAGAGGTGTTCCCGTGCTAGCCTTTTGCCACTTCCTCCCTGGGGTATCTCCAGCTCTCTAACGCAAACTCAGTACCAGGTCTCTTCGGGATGTTTTTGTGCAGGGGTGTGTGACTGTCCCCATAAAGGAACCCCCACCCCCAGGTTTTCCTCTCTTGTCGGTTGAACCTGTGACCAGTTCTTCCTTCCTGCCCTTTTCCTCCCGGAAAGTGGCCCAGGGGGCATTCAAGCGTGACTGCAGACCCCTGAAGAGGTTCGGGGCAGAGATGTGCCTGGGGAGAGAAGAACGCAGTTCCAGGTATGAAGTTTTCGGCGCGTGCACACAACAGCACACACAGCAACCCAAGAGGATCATTTCTTTGGACAAGGATGACAAAAACACATACACAACCCATCCCCTCGCACCTCCTATTCCCCTTATATATTCTAGGAATAGTATCTAGCATCCCTAGAATTATTTCAGCTCGGCTGCTGCGGCATTTGCATCAAGGGCCTGTGGACTCATGGGACCTAGTAGAGTAAATGTAAGTGTCTCAGAATCCCGATTTTGACTTTAAATACTGAGTTTCTCTGTTTGGAAACAGAGGTAGCTGCTAGACTGGGAAACACTAGACCTCACTCAGAAAGATCAGGTTTGTGAATAAGAGGTGGAGGGTTGGGCCGGGAATTAGGGCTTAATGTATCTGGAGATACTTCAGCCAGGGGCTGCAGACAACTTCTGCCCTGCTCCACTCGACAGTTCCTTCCCCTCTCTGACCCCATTTAATCTTGTTGCAGCTCCGCTACCTGTGTATAAAATTTCATCCTCTCTCCTATTCATTCGTTTCCCACCTTCCATTTTTTTACCCGTCTGAAAACAGTTCCGTTCTCTTGTGGGTATTTTGTTTAACTGAAGTATACTACACATTTGGGAAAGTGCATAAAACCTAATTGTATAGATCAACACATTATGACATAGTGAATATACCTGTATAACTACTGTCTAGGTAAAGAATGAGATCATTATTGGCACCCCAGAAGCCCTCCTTCTATCCCTTTCTAGTCACTACCTCACCTTTCTTTCCCAAGGTAACCCCTATCTAACACTATAGTTTTACCTCCTATTGAACTTTATATAAAGGGAACCATCCAGTAGGCATTATTTTGTGTCTGTTTATGAAACTCACCTATAACATCATGTAGAATTATGGTAGCAGTAGCTCATTCATCTTCATTGTTGTACAGTATGCCATTTAATGATTATACTGCAATTTAATATTCTGTTGATGAAACTTCAGGTTGCTCCCAGTTTGGGGTTATTATGAATAAGGTTGCTGTAACATTTTTGTTCATGTCCTTTGGTACACTTATGTTTATATGTCTATTGGATATATGCCTAAGAACAGAATTACTGGGACATAGGGTAGGCATATATTTAGCTTTTGAAAATGCTACTAAACAATTTTCCAATGTGCTCATGTTAATTTACACTCCTGCCAGCAGTGTCTTAGAATTCCAGTTGCTCTGCATTCTCATCAACAGTTGGTATTGTCAATCTAAAAAGATTAAAAAATTATAGCCCTTCTGGTGGGTACAGTGGTATTGTAGTTTAAATTTGTTTCACCCTGATAACCAATGAGGTTGACCATCTTTCCATACATTTATTTGCCATTGGGATATCTGTTCAAGTATCGTTCCCATTTTCTATTAGGCTTTCCATCTTACTGCTTTGTAGTTCTTTATATATTTCAGATATGAGTCCTTTGTTGGTTATAGGGATTGCAAATATTTTTATGAGTATATAAGTACAGAAGACCCTGGTTTTAGGATCTTCTGAAGTGTCAGGACCACTGGGACAAGACTATAATTTCTCTGTCTCTTTTGATCAGTAGTGTATCCCCAGCTCCTAGCACATGGTAGGTACCCAATAAATATGTTGAATGACTGCTGAATGAGATGGAAGAGACTCATCTGGGTAGTTTTCCCTATGTTGTACTGATCCCTAGAGTCAAAAACCAAGAGGGCCTGGGGGAAGCAGATTTCCTTCCAGCCGAGCCACCTGTGACCTTGGGAAGGGGAAGCCATTCCAGCCCTTCTCTACTGAAGGAGCAGAAATAGCTACAGTCTGTGAATTGAGGAACACAGATGTAGGGAGCGGAGGTCACAGATGAAAAGACAGGAACTAGCAGCAGGTAGCAAGCCAGCCAGATACTTCAGAAGGGGAGACTCATTTGGGGGTGTCAAAAAGAGAGTGAGGGTCTCTGAGCATGATGTGGTCCTTTGTATGACAAGAACCTCCAAAGGTCATGTGGGCCCTCTTCTTGCCTCAAGACATGCCTCCTCTAAAAGCTCGTTAGCTGAAAGAACTTTTCTGTCCTTAGAAAAACATGTTTCTCTCTCCAAAGGAGGTCCCCTGAGTCTTTGATTGCAGGGTCTTGTTCCTAGTCCCCATTGGGGAACTCTTTTTCTCAGATCTGGCTTCAACTTCCTCATGGTCTGTAATGTCCATCCCGAATATGGAAGACCATTAAGTCTTTGCCAGCCTCTTCTCCATGAAGTCTTTTTAGAGGCCGTTGCATCCTATAGCACCTTTCTCTTGCTGTCTTTCTCACCAGAATGCTCTCCTTCTCCTCCTTCAGTGGTAGTGGAGACCAGGTCTGGTCAGGGGTCTCAGACTGATTCCCATTACTGTGGCAGAGAGAGATTCCCCCCATACAACAACACTGGAACAGACTCACAGCATCTCTTCCCCAGGTCCTCCAGAAGGCAACGTGGCAGTAGCTCCAAACATTTCTATATAGGATGAGCTTAGGGCATCAGTCTAGTTGGAGAAAGGCTGGATGACTTGCCATGAAATGGCATTTGTATAGCAAGCACAGTGTTTTCACTTAGAATATGAGTTTATAGGGGAGGGGAACAGAGGGTTTCGGGAAAGGAGAGTTGTTAATCACTACCAGGGGCCTTTGGAGGAGCCTGTGAGAGAAGAACCTCTATGGGGCATGGGCTGCCTTCTTCGGTCTTGCTTGGCACTTGTAGTAATATATGGTTTATATAGCCTCTATCCTGAGGTCCTCTGAGCCCCATGGCCTTCCTTCAGGAACAGCTGCTGTCTACCAATGGCTTCTCCATGGACTACCTGGATACTCATCTTCAAGCGTCATAAAATTCCAGGACCCGCTAATTAGCATGGCATGGTCACAAGACTAGCCTGACATGGCTGGAAACTTTTCTGTCTTTTGTTCTGTTGGGAGAGGGTGCCCCCTCCCATTTTTCCCCTTGCTGTAACCTCTCCCCTGCTATCTCCCTCCCAGAGGTCAACTTCTTTCCTGCTGCCCAGAGCTGAGGTGACATCCCCTTCCGGCTTCATTCAGTTCTAGGAGGATGTAGTGATGGGGGTGGGATAGGGAAGTGTGGCCACCTGTGCTCAGAGCCGTCACCATCCCTTTTGCTTCTCTATAACTGAGCTAGCTCCCCTTTCCAAAAGCCCATTGGACACCCACCTTGGGCTTCCTCCAGGCAGGATGATTCCAGGTATTTTGGAGCTGCAGTTCTGAAATTACTAATAGTTGGGAAGCCTTAACAGCAAGCAAAAGAGTCTGGTGACCTATAACTGGCAATAGAGAAGTAATCTTGAGGGGCAGAGCTGCAAAGTAGAATGTGCCAAAGCTTTGTGATCACATGGATTTGAGTCCATGCTCAGCCATACATTAGGTGTGTGACCTTGGGCCATTTCTATAAATTGGAGACACAATTACCTTTCTCAGAGATGATGAGAGAATTTGCAATAATGTGGCATTTGGAACATTCCCTGCACACAGTAGGACTGTTACGATTTCACCAAAGAGGAAGAGCTCTCTCTGGGCCTCACATTGAATTTTAGACTTCACAGAGTGTGAGGGCGTGCCTGACTGGAAAGAGTTAAAGATGGACAGTCTCCCACGTGGATGCAGGTGGGGAGCTTATCAGGGTAGCATCTCTGCAGTGGGTCACAAGCCAAAGATGAGGAAACTTTACCTTGTAAGAGCCACGATGCCAAGAGACTGTATCTTGCAAACCAGCTTATCTACTTTCAAACTACCCTCTGTGTTTACTACCCTATGACTATCCTTTAGCCCAGGGTTTCCTAAACTGGCCTGGTCATAGGAATCACCTGTGCACACTTCTTTTAAAATGTAGATTTTCAGGCCTCTTTCCTGGAAATTCTGTTTCCAAAGATCTGGTGTTGAGCCAGGAAATCCATCCTTTTAAATAATATCCCAGGTGATGCCCATGATCCCACCAGATGGGGGAACATTGCCCCAATCTGGTGATTCTCGATCTTGGCTACATATTAGAACCTCCTGAGAAGCTTTAATAACAATATACCTTCGTCATAGGAGGAAACACTGCGCTTCGGGAAGGCCGAGGAAGTCTTCAAAGACATGGAGGTGCTTTGATTGAATCTGACTGTGGGTTTGTATGTGACCTCATTGAATCCTAATAATTACTCTGTGAGGTAAGTTGTAATATAACAGTTGGAAAATGGGGTCAATGGATTGGAGAAAGGTAGGTAGATAAAGTTATTTATGTTAGTCAGTAGGGAATTGCAAATCAAAACCACAGTGGGATATCACTTCACATCCACTGGGTTGGCCTTAAAAAAGAAAGCAAAAAATAGAAAATAACAAGTATTGGTGAGAGTGTGGAGAAATTGCAACCCTTGTATATTTGCTGGTAGGAATGTAAAATGGTGCAGATGCTGTAGGAAACAGTTTGGTTTTCCTCAAAAAGTTAAACATAGAATTACCATATCAATGAGCAATTTCACTCCCAAGTATATGCCTAAAAGAATTGGAAATTATTCTAGTTAGAGGGAACAGTGAAATGGCAGGCAGGCAAGGGAGAATTTGGCATTTTCAGGGAACAGCAGGTTATTCAACATGTAGTCGAACGCATGTCGAGAAGTGTAAGATGAAAGCCAAAATGGTAAGCTTTTGTGATACAGTAAGTTACACAGCTTAAAGCTTCTTTTCATGAGCTAAATATTTTATGTGTGGGTTTTGTTTTTCCAGCTAGATTACAAGGTCCTTGAGCATAGAGACTTTATATTTTAAAATTCATACTAATTTTTAATGCTTTATATTTTCAAATTTCTGTGATGTTTGCTGACCTATTCTAATTTAAATTTACACATTTGGCTCTTCTTTCTCCGTCAGCCCCTTAGATATTGAGTCTCATTCACTGTCATAGTGGCAACTTATCATGCTATGTTCATGACTCCCAGATATATTTGTCTTAGGCTTCTCTTCTGAGCTCCAGACTCGTATGTCTCAGCACTTGAACTTGTCACACCTAAAATGGAGCTGGTTATCTCCTAGATATCTGCTCCTGCGGCAGTCTTCTCCATCCCAGAAAGGGAGTCCCCCTCCCATTGGCCCGAGTCAGCCACCTGGGAGTCATTCCACTTCCTCATCTCCCCACCACCCATCAGCCACCACGTGCCATCCATCAGCTCCATCTCCTAAATAACTTCTTTCTTTGGATTTATTTTTTTTTATTGAGGTAAAATTCACATAACATAAAACTAACCATTTAAAGTGTACCATTCATTGGCATTTATTATATTCCTAATATTGTACCACTATCACCTCTACCTAGTTCCAGGACATTTTCATCACCACAAAAAGAAATTCTGTACCCATTAATCAGTTTCTCCCCACTCTCCCCTTTCCCCAGCCCCTGGCAGCCACTAGTCAGCTTTCTGTCTCTATGGATTTCACTATTTTGGGTATTTCATATAAATGGAACCATGCAATATGTGACCTTTTGTGAAGGGGTTCTCTCACATAATGTTTTCAAGGTTCATCTACATCGTAGCATGTATCAGTACTTCATTCCTTTGGACGGCTGACCTAATATTCCATTGTGTGGGTACAAGACATTTTGTTCATCCATTCATTCATTCATGGACATTTGGGTTGTTTTCACCTTTTGGTCATTGTGAATAGTGCTGCTGTGAACATTCATGTACAAGCTTTTGTTTGAATTTCTTTTGGAGTGGAATTGCTGAAAGATATGGCAATTTTATGTGTAAATTTTTGAGGAAACATCAAACTGCTTTCCACAGCTGCTACACCATTTTACATCCCACCAGCAATGCACAAGTGTTCCTGTTTCTCCACATCCTCACCAACATTTGTTATTTTACATTTTTTTTTTTAATTATGGCCAACTGAGTGGATGTGAGGTGGTATTCCATTGTGGTTTTGATTTGCATTTCCCAAATGACTAACCTAAGTAACTTTTTAATCTTCCCATCTTTCTCCAACCTGCTGACTAAGAGCCTTCTTCACAGGGTAAAAATTAGGATTAAATGAGTTTATATGTATGTCACTCAGCACAGCACCTGGCATGTAGTAAATCCTATGTAAGCGTTAGAAGGAAGGAGGACAAGGAAGGACAGAAGGGTGGAAGGAAAGACCTCTTAACTAGATTTCCATTTCCCGTTGTCCTTCATCAAAGTCCAAAATCCCTCTCCTGACGTACAAGGCCCAAACTAGACTCCTTTCAGTTTCCTGAAGTGTCATGTTTCATGAGCCTCATAGTCTTTGCCTGCTCTATTCCCTCTGCCTGCCACAATTCCTGATCCCCCCACCCCAACTCTTTGCCTAGTTAACTCAATCTGAAAGTCTTAGCTTAAATCATGACTTCCTCCCCACAGAGGCCTTCCTGATTTCCCAGACCTTATCTCTTAGACTTGGACAAGAGAGCCCCCTGCCCTGAGCTTCATGCTTTAGAAGGCATCATATAGTATAACCACAAAGGAACTATTAATAAATCTATTAAAAACCCAGGGATGTCTCTGACACTTGGCATTCATCACTCAGGGCTGACACAGAGCAACCAGTAACCCTGAACACACATTCCTGAGACGAATGCAGTTCAGGTCCCAGAGAAACACTTCTCTATATCTTGCCCTTGTCTTACTTGTTTATTTAAATTAAATTGATAAATAAAAATTATATATATTTATTGCATACACACTGCTCTGTTGAAATATGTATACATTAACAATATGGAGTTCTTCGCAAATTTCCGTGTTATCTTTGTGCAGGGGCTGTGCTAATTTTCTCTGTAACCTTCCACTTTTAGTATATGTGCTACTGAAGCAAGCACATCCTGTTTTCAGAAACAAAGGTAACTGTATCTGGATGCCCTGAAGGTTTGTGGGTTTCGTCACTGTGAACTTTGGAGACAGCCATGGCTTTAGAGAGCAGGGAGGAACTAAGCCGTTAAAGTGTTTAGCTAAGAGAAAAGAAAATTAACTTGTCAAGTCCCTCCTCTCAGATAGTGTGACTGCAGTAGATTCTTTTATGACATGTTATTTACCAGTAGTGCTGAGCATTCATTTTCTTGCTTCTCTTTGAGTTCCAATTTCGGGTTCTGGAGGTATCCGTGAATCAGTGTAGTGTTTGCCACATTGCACGTGGTGGCCAAGGAACATTTTGTAGTATTAAATAATTTACATTAATCTTAAATTTTCATATTTGGAGGGCGAAATGTAACATGTGAAACATGATACTGATTCTTTTTGTTGACAGGGGGATACTGAACACCAGAATTGCGAATAGTTTCATTTTTTTTTTTTTTTTTTTTGAGACAGAGTCTCACTGTGTTGCCCTGGCATCATCCCATCTCACAGCAACCTCAAACTCCTGGGCTCAAGCGATCCTCCTGCGTCAGCCTCCCAAGTAGCTGGGACTACAGGCATGCGCCGCCATGCCCGGCTAATTTTTTCTATATATATTTTTAGTTGTCCAGATAATTTCTTTCTATTTTTAGTAGAGACGGGGGTCTCGCTCTTGCTCAGGCTGGTTTCGAACTCCTGAGCTCAAACAATCCGCCCGCCTCGGCCTCCCAGAGAGCTAGGATTACAGGCGTGAGCCACCGTGCCCGGCCAATAGTTTCCTTTTTATAAAAATATTTAATTAGATTTAAATTTTCAAAAAAGTTTAATGAAATATTCAGCTCTTGAGGAGGAACTTTGTCTCCTATTTACTCCTTTCCTTTCCTATTCTCTTTGCTTATGAATATTTTGTCTTTCTTCCCCCTTTAGGTAGTAAGGTGTGAGCAAGAAGCTTGAACTAAGTCCTTGATGGGGGGTGTAGGGTGTACCTGGGACTATCTGCTGGGGCCCTTCCAAGGTGGATTTGGGGAGTGGTAGATGATGGGGACAGGTGGAGGAAAGCCCAGGTTCCTTGTCCCATCCCACCCAGAGTCTTGGGGCTTGCGTTGTACTGGCCAGGCACTTTGAGCTGTTCTCTTTAGAAGTGCTCAGGGGCCGCTAGGCTAGAATGTCTGTCTTCTCAGAGCCAGGATTTGTAGCAGTTCCCTCTCCAGGGCCTTTCTTCCCCCTCTGGGGGTTCAGAAACTATCCTTTCTAAAGCTGGAAGAGGGTGGTGAGACTGGATGGGGACAGGGTCTGCTGCTCATTTTTCTCCCAGTTACTCCATGGATCATTAGAGACCTGGTTGTCCGCAAACTCAGAGAAGGGAAAAGAGCTGAATCCAGAAGCTGGGGGTAGGGGCGGTAAGAAGTGCTGGCAGACAGAGGGAGAGGTGTGAATAGGGAGAGGTCAGCCAGGGGAACAGAGACCTAGAGAGAAGACCTAAATCTGAAAGTAGAATAGCCTTTGTCCTTGACATCTCCCTGGACCAGAGTGAATGAGCCACACACCACAGGTTCTTGGGGCAGGCAGCATGGTGCAACTGAACCCTGGACTTGGGGATTTTTGACCTACATTTTAATTCTGGGGCTGCCTCTTAAGAACTCTGTCATCTTGGGCAAATCTCAGTTCAAGATTTGAGTCTCAGTTTCCTCTTAAGTACTTTTAGCACAGCCTTTGGAATCAGAGACTCTGCCCCTAACACCTGCATGACTTCGGACAAGTTACTTAACCTCAGAGCCTCAGTTGCCTCATCTGTAAAATGGGCAATAACATCTTAGAGTTGTTGTGAGGATTAAATAAGAAAATTGATGGGAAGTAGATTCCATTGGTAATTTAGGATCGCAGAATAACAGTGAATTTGGGGCCAGGTGACATGGATTTGAGCCGACTGTCCCTAGCTAGATGTGTAACCTCTCTGAGAACCAATCCCTCCCCTGTAAGAAAGGGTAACAATACCTTCTTCACAGGTCCTCGTGGGGCTCTGCTGAGATAAGGTGGATGAAAGCACTTTGCACAGCTCTATACAAACGTGAAGGATTATTTTTGTTCTTCAGCTCGCCCTCGAACAAAGGCTGAATAAGTACTGAATTGGCCAAAAAAGGGAGGGTGAGGGAAGGAATGTGAACCTCAGGGGGAGTAGAAAAAAGCTTGAATAATCTCCACACTGTGTTTCTAACACTTTCCATTAAGCCGGAGCTCCAAGGAGCAGCTCACGTCCATGGGAGGGAGGTGAGAAATTGGGGGTGTGAGGGGCAGGGGGGTTGTGAGGAGAGGGAAAAGGAGCCCACTGCTGTCAAACCCCAGCAAGACACGGAAGGTCCTTGCCTGGTGAGGAAAAAGAGGGGAGTCTCCAGTCCCAGCTCCCTCTGTGACCCAGACTCCCTTGTGATCCACAAAGCACAGCTGCTAGCTTTGAGCCAAGAAATGCTGCCTTCCAATGCCCCCCACCTGGCAGCTACTGAGCAGATTCAAATATGCTCAGGGTTGGCCAGAGAAAAAAGTCAGCAGCTCTGCTGTCCCCTAATGGAGGACAGCTTTCGTGCCCCCTCCCCCACCATGCCCTCCACTTCCCCTTGATCAGTCTGAACCAAGACATGATGCCAGGGCCAGGGCCCTGCTGGTCCTGGGCTCCACGAGGAGGCCAGGTCATGAATGCCCTTCCCTTATGAGCTCAGTCCATAGGATGTGCCAAGGAAATGTTTCCACAGATTAGTGCCTCCTGGAGTGAGACAGCAGCAGCAGGTGGCAGGAACAGGGCAGGGGAGGGAACAAAGCCCAGGGAGTCCTTGAGAAGAAGCCCAAGGACAGAGGCTCTCTTTTCCAGTCTCCAGAACCAGGGGGTCTGGGGTTCCTCCAAAGCCCCTGACTCAGTTTCACCCCTCAGTGACTGTTGGTGATGGCAACTTTATTTGACCAATTGTGGTGGCAATCATGTATTATCACGGTTTGAGTAACTCTAGCTCCAGATGTCGAGTAAATTGGAGAGCAGGGAGAGAGATGTGGGGCCAGGAGAGAAGAGATAGAGAGAGGCAGCTCACAAGTCCAAGAAGAGAAGGGAAGAAAAGGAGAAAGGAAGTTCTAGCAAGAAGAAATATGTAAGCCCTGGAGAAGGCATCCCAGCAAGAGTGCCCTAAATTAAACACTCCTAGCAGGCAAAACCTGGTTGAGATTTTTCAAATCTGTATTTAAGTCAGGCCTGGAGGCTGGAGCAGTGAAATAATCAGCATCAGACAGACAGGGGACAAGAAGGCAGCAAATGCCCGATGGTCAAGGAGTGCGCTGTTGGGAGGACGAGAGAAGGCAGATTTCTGCTGACTTCCCTTTACCCCCAGCATTGCTGTTGGGTGAGTTTAGGAGTGAGCAAGGCAGGAGGGAGACGTATTACAATGTGGCTTCCCCCCTTGAGTTATTCCTGGCCCAGGGTCGCGCACCCCTAACCCAGCTGCTCCTTGACCTCACAGTTCATGCAGGTGAGGAACGGGCTGCGCCTCGGAGTCAGCGTTCTGGATGAACTCAAAGATGAATTTCACCTGGGTCTCGTATCCTTGGACTGAGATTTTCTCATTGATTCCGTGGACGCTGAGGGAAAGACAGAGGCATTTTGGGGAGGAGGGGAGAGCTAAGTGCCACAGTGCAAGTGTTATTACAGAACACACTCCCTATCCCCTCCCCAAGCCTGAAACCACTGGCCTTTGACCCTCCAGGGCTAGGAAGTGGGCCAGGTGGGAGAGGCCATTTATAAGGTTCCATATGATATGTTGGTCACCTCAAGGACACATGTTCATGGCAAAGAACAGTGGTGCACATAATGAATAAACTCCCAGAGAGTTCAAAATCACCTCTTGCTCTGATATTCATGCAATAATATGTCTTCTGAGAGAACTATCTTTCTCTTTCTCTTAGGACAGAGTACCTAGCCAGACTTACCTCTAAACCAGACCCCTACCCCCTCAACTTACTAGGGGTAAGTGAGGGTAAGGAGGGCAACTGCCCAGATACCTATGCAGTTTTCTGCTTCACCTGGGAACTTTACTATCAGATCTCATGCCCACCAACCTGCCTCCCCACAATAAAAAAGAAAAACAAAGCAAAACAAAATGAAACAACTAAACTACACATGTAACCTCAAAGATGAAAGGTAAATAAAGAGTAGCTACCTGCCCCCTATTTAGAAAACAAAAACATGAAAGCTGTTCTTAAGCTCATATTCAAGTATTTTCATTCTGTTTATAACTGACTTATGGTAGGGAAATCGGGTCTGGATGTGATAAGCAGCAGAGAAGTAAATGGAAATCATCCTCCCATGCCCCAGGATCACAAGTTTGCTGAAGAACCCACCAGATAGTAATTCACACATAGCATGGTGATCACATCTTGGATTTCCACAGTGTTTTCTTCTGAGAAGTCAAAGCATGTGCCCACCTTTGACCTCATGTATGTTTGCAATTCAGAGAATGCTGAGGAGTCTCCCCATTTTGTAGGTAGAGAAAATGAGGTCCAGAGGGTAAGCACTCTCCCAAAGAGAGGAGAGCTGGGATTAGCACCCAAGGTACTATCCACCACATGCTCACCAATCACCTGATCATCTCCATCCTTGTAAAAGAGGGGCCAGTTCCCACAAATTCTGGGATGACAGGGGCAAGTTAGGTTCTACGATGTCTCCATTTTAGTTTGCCAAACCCCAGCTTTTCCCCATTCGGCGGACTGTCAGGAGCATGGGGTGAAAAAAGAGGCCAGACATTATCTCCTCTCTACCACCTGCTGCTCCAACCTGTTCCACTCACCTTCTGAAGTCCCCAGGCTGCATGTAGATGGGGTTGAACCGGTAGATGCCAGTGGTGAGGTTCGTAAAGTGTCGGCTGTCTGTGTTGCCAATACAAATACCTAGAAAGGACAGATGAAGAGGAAAGGGGCTTTACATGAGCAACTGAGCCAAGGAAGTGGTCGGAGGTGGGCTGGCTGGAAAATTAGGATGACTGGTCACTATCGAGCAATGCCTGGGCTCTCTTGGGAGCCTGTGGCTATAATTTTTTGTCCTCCAGAAAACCTTACAAAAAATCCCGTTTCAGCCAGGGACATGAAATTTCCTCCCGAGGGCATTGGTGAGATATCCCTTGAATGGTCCAAAGCTAAGTGTTCTCTCTCCAAGATGACTAGGGAGGCCAATATCTTCATTTCATACCCATATCCATGGCCATTTGCTATTTAAAAAACCAGCGTCTAGATATCACTCCTTTGTCAAACCTGACCTTTATTCTGTATCATCCTGGGTCAGAAATACTCTCTGGGGAACTTTACTACCATAATATGGAACATAATTTCCTGTTATTCTCATCCTTTGAAGGATGATTCTGTCTTCCTAGAGTCAAACCCCAGGTCTGGAGAGTCCCAGGATATTGTCTATCCAGTCTCCCACTCTCCTGAAGGTGGTAGCAAATGACCTATCTGGGGCTGGGACTTGTCCCCACAGGTGTGTTCTTTGGGAAAAGATAGCCTGGAGCATCAATTCACATATGTGGGATGATTTGAGATGATAATTTGTGTTTTGTTCTATTTTCCTCTCCTGGTTTCAAATGGGTAGCCAGACCCTTCACAATGTCTTGTTTTATGGATTTCTGCCTGTCTTTTTTCTGTAAAAGCCTAACCCCATTGATGGGATTATGGAAGGTGCCCCAGAAGAGAGAGAGTAGACTAGGGAGCTTTTGAGGGCCAAGAGAGAAGAATCTGCAACTATGAGGGCCAAGGTTCCTGGATATTTGGAGGAACCCTTGATTAAACCTGGATAAAAGGAAACTGGGCACAGGCCTTAACATTTGAGCATCTCCTCCTCACATCATAGACCAGAGAGTCTCACAGAGTGGTCAACTGGCATCTTTCATCAGAATCCCCTGGGTGTATTTGTTTAAAAGGTAGACTCTAGGGTCCCATCCAGATTTGGTTAACACAAATCTCTGGGAGTTGGTCCAAGTAATCTGCATTTTCATAAGTTCCCTTGGTGATCCTCTTCCACTCTTAAGTCTACACAGCATAGATTTGGATGGAGACTGGGAAGGGGTGCAGAGGGTGCTGCTGAAATAGGTCTGGGCTGGGAGAGGTGAATGAGGTTAATGCAAATGGTATGGGCTGGGAGAATTTTCTGGGCTGAGGATTCTGAGCCTTGCTGCTGAGCTGTTGTGTTAGAATGGACTAGAATCAGAATCTGGGAATATCTGGGCCCCTTCTGTGGCTCCTCCAGAGAAGAGGGAGTCTAAGGCAATCCCCTCCTCTATGCCAGAGTGGCTGGCCTAGGTTAAGCAAGGATCCAGGCTTAACTGACCTAATTTATTGTTTCTGCTCCTTTCCTGTTTATTTTCTCACTTCCACCATGAGGGGAAAATATAGTTCCAGTCCCATCAGGAGGGGAAGCAGCCAGCTGTTTCCAAGCTGAACAGCTGGGGTGGGGGTGGAGCAGTGGACATTGGAGAGGAAACATTTCCAGCCCCCACCTCCCTCTAGCCATAGCTGATGAAGTCATTACCTGGGGTGACAATATCGATTTCCGGGAAGACGGACTGTATGGTCTGGCGGAGCAGCTGGTAACCCAAGGCCTGGTCGTCAAAGGGGCTGATGGGCAGGGGGTCAAAGGCATTTAACACGTGGAACTGGACTCGGTCATCAGCCACAATATCCTTGACAAATTCTAGGACCTCCAGGGTGGAGACAAAGGGGATTAGATTTCTTATTGATCTACTATCCAAGTACCATAAGAATTTAAACATCCTGATTTCTCTCCAGCAAGGCAGAGCCCTGGGGTTTACAGGGAGGACTCATCTTTTAGTGCCGAGACCTCAATTTCAGCTGACTAGCTATCGGGGATGTAACAGCTGTGTCTTCCTGGAAAGCAATCTACAGCATGGTGGATTTAAGTTAAATGTTTCGAGAGACTTGTCTCATAGCCATGAATCAGGTGGGTAATTGGAAAATCAGGAAATTACGTGTCTTCCCCTTTGGGTTGTGAGGCACGGGCTGGGTGAAAGTGTCAAGGAGACAGCAGAATGGGACTCTCAACCATCTGGAGGCAGGGGGATAGCTGTGATGACTCGGCTTCAACTGGGAGTCTCAGACTGGTGATGAAAGGGCCACACAACTTTCTTTCCCCTCTCTGGGTATCCCTGCTTCCTGTTTGTAACCAGTTACATTGGAGCCAGGAAGATGAGCTCAGCACAGATGAAAAGCCAGGAGTTGGGGTATTGGTATTCAAGTTTTCTCTCTTTGCCTCCTTTCCTCAGGAAGGAACTTGAGGAAACTCCTAGAAAATTCAGTCTGAAATGACTAGAGTGAATCCAGCAAAATTCCGGGCCCCAGTCAGGATGTAGACCAGACCCTGAGGATTACGTTCCATGGGGCCATGTGGGAATAGATCAGGAGGCTGGTTTCAGGTGGTCTCCCACAAAACCCACGCAGCCACCCAAGGAAAGCCCCAGCACTAGTCTCAACCCATTTGATGAGTAGTTGCTTTAAAACCGCCTCGGCCCTAGGAAGGGGGGTCATCCCATAGGTGGGGATCACTTGAATGGGGGGCATTATCTCAAGAGTACCCCTTTTAGGCCAGTGTGCCCTAGAAGAATGCTAGGATCTGAGTCTAGAAGAAAGTGAGGGGTCCTACCTCTGGCTTAGAAACCATCATTTGAGTCTAACCAAATTCTCTGCCGTTGGATGGGTGAGGGGCTCATCAGAGCTTATTTTCACTCTAGCACTTAATGCCTTAATATTCTAATGCAAGAATTAATGTATGGTCTTGATGTATTCTCAACCCATTGGGGGGTTCCTGAAATTAGTCCCTATGAGGTGGGTTGGGATTGTGCCTTCCACTCCCCCACCCTAACTTACTTAGAGGTTCCTGTCCCCAGAAATTAAAGGTGGCACACAGATTGTATCCCATCAGTAAGAGGCTACAAGAGGCCACATTTCCCACTAGCTGCTAGGCCAGGCAAGGGTAGGCACTGTGACTATCTTATTTCTGTATTTCCAGTACGAAGCACATGAAAGGCATGCAATAAATGTTGGCTATATAAGATTTTTAAAAGATGTGAACCAATAAAAATAATAATAGGAGTTATCTCATTAAATAACTTGTAGATGGTTATACAGTTAGTATCACCAGGCTGGGCAACTGTCTGACTTCACAAGAACAATGCTTTACTGCTTCCTAAGTACACACAGGTGGAGGTGGTGTGGAGTAGACCAGAAATAAGGTGTTCATTGGAGATGGATTCCTTAGTGGTATGAATTTTGAGCCCAAGTTTGAAGGAAGTATATGAAGCTGATGGAAAAGAAGCAAGAGATAGTCTCAGCAGAGAGAGGGGCATGCACAAAAATTGAGGAATGACAACCAACCCTGTGCCTCGGACAGTCACTCATAGTTGTGTGACCTTGGGTAAGCTCCTTAACCTCTCTGTGCTTCAGCTTGCTCATCCGTTGACAGGTGGATGATGGGAGCACCTGCCCCATAAGGTGGTAGTGACCATCACTGGAGCTAACATACGTAACATGCTTAGGCAGGGCCTAGTGTTAGCTGGTGCTTGCCTGGGCAGTAATCAGAGCTACAAGGATGGGACTGGGAGGGGGACTCATCAATGGTGAGAGAGACCTCAAAGGTTACTTTTAGAGCACGTTGACCTCTTGTTTTTTTGATCTCCTACAATGCTTACAGCATGTTCCCATAGCGTTATGTTATTTTTTTGTTTTACGTGTAGAGATATTTTCCTCCTAAGTGAATGGTATAGTTGTTGAAGGCAAGGACAATGAATCCTTAAAAACTGTTAAAGTCTTCAGAGTTATCAAGTCCAGCTTCTGTACTGCTGTAAGGCTGCTTGCTAGAAAACTCACGACAGGCTATCATCCAATCTGTTTGAATACTTCCAGTGGCAGAAAGCTCACCATCATCGCACGCTATATATCAATGATCCCCAACCTTTTTGGCACCAGGGACCGGTTTCATGGAAGATAATTTTTCCATGGCCTGGGACTAGGAGTGTGGGGTGTCATGGGTGGAGGCGCGGTGGTGTGGAACTCAGGCAGTGATGCGTGACCCATTTCCTAACAGGCTACAGACTGGTACCGGTGGTTAGGGACTGCAGTTATGTATCATTCCATTTTTAAGCAATTTGGTTATGGGTTATGAATATCTTTCTTATGAACTGAGACATGGTGTCCTGTAACATCTAGCCCCTCTCCTTTTTTTAATGATATTGTATATACACCACAGGAGACAATATGGTACTAGATGCATCATAAACACTTTGCAGAATCTCAGCTCTGTCAAAATGAGAGGGCATCTGTACTGTCTGCCCTTTGTGCTCTTGCTGCCCGGATGCCGCTGTCAGGTCTTCCGCTCTTTCTCAGAGGGCTTCACTGACCGCTGCATTTAAAGGAGCTCAACTGCCCCGCACCCACTCCCCACTCTGTGACACAGCATCCTATTACTTTTTTTGTGGTACTTCCCACTTACAAAATCACCTTGTTCATTTACTGATTTAGTTGCTTATTGCTGTCTCTTCCCAGTAGAACGTAACACCATCAGGATGAGAATCTTGTCTGTCTTGTCACTGCTATCTCAATTGCTTAGAAGGATGTCTGGTCACAGTAGCCACTCAATGGACACTTGGTGAATGAATAAAAGAAGGAAGGAGTCTTCTCTATCACACTGTGATTGAGCCCTTTAGGGAGGAGGAGCTTGTCGCCATCCTAGATGGCATATTCCCAACTCTTCTTTAATTAGAGGCCCCCAGAAACATCTCTCATTGGCCTCATTTCTTTCTACTCCTTGAGGCCCACTCAGGGCAAACCTTCCTTTCCACATGGTAGCCTATGAAATTTCTAAAGACTTGTTCCTCACAGATAGCTGCTGGAGACCTATTTACATTTGGAACATTGAGGAGACCTGTTGAAGATAGAGATAGAGAACTCTGGAGGCTGCCTGTGTTCCCCCGGATCCAGCCCGAGGCTCTGTGTGCACAGCCCTCAGGCTGGCAGGGAGTGTCCCTGAAGAGGGGTGGCAGGGAGTGTCCCTGAACGTGGAACTAGGGCCTGAGGGAGCAGAGGACACATGGGCCCTGTGGGGTTTCTGAATGACGGAAGCTTTCCATCCCTCATTGGGGCAGGTGGGCAGGATGGGCCTATGGATTCTAGGGGTTTCATCAGATAGGCCAGGAAGGAAGGCCACTGTGGCGGGGGAATAAAGAGGAGGGAAGAGTGCCAGGACCTGGGGAGATGAAAGCCCCAGCTGGGTGGAAAACAGCCCTTGGAAAGGGCATGGGGTTGGAATGAGGCTGGGAAAAAACTGGTGGAAAGAAGCTCAATGAGGGGAATTCAGTGATTTCCTGGCCCCAGGGAGAGGACAAAGGTTGGCACCTGATGAAAAGCAGCAGAGCCCAGGGCCCACATTGGTCCCCCTGACCAATGCTGCATGGCTTTGGGCAGGATGTCAACTTTTCCCCCCTCTGTGATGAGGAGTGTGCCTCCCTCCCTGCACGAGGACAAATGGAATCCTCCATGGGGAAGATTTAGGAGAAAGGACCACAGATGTCTAGGTGTGGCTGCCCTTGATGATCTATGCCAGAGAACTGCTCTTAACCCTATTACATTCTAGAATGTATTATTTATCTGAGAGTTGTTGGGTTGACTTTTTAGATCATTTTTTTGAAGGATCGGGTTTACCTTTTGAATTCTTGTTAGCTCAACTTGATATTTAAAAAGCTGGCATTTCCTATAGATGTCGAACGTTCTGTATAAAGTCTACTCACCCTTTGGCTTTCAGCTCAGATTTCACTGCTTCAGGGAAGCCTCCCTGACCCCTAGACAATGCTTGTTCCTTGTTATATTCTTTTTATTTTTATTTTTTTAAATTTGTTTTTCATTTTTCTTTTTATTTTTTAAAAAATATGTCAGATTTTTTTTTTTTTTTTTGAGACAGGGTCTTGCTTTGTCACCCCGGGTAGAGTGCAGTGACACCATTACAGCTCAGTGCAACCTCAAACTCCTGGACTCAAGTGATCCTCCTGCCTCAGCCTCCCAAGTAGCTGGGGCTACAGGCACACGCCACCTCGCCCGGCTAATTTTTCTATTTTTAGTAGAGATGGGATCTCTTGCTCAGGTTGTTCTCAAACTCTTGAGTTCACATGATCCTCCTGCTTTGGCCTCCCAGAGTGGTAGGATTACAGGTGTGAGCCACCGCGCCTGGCCTGTTACATTCTCTAATAGCACCAGGTTCCTTTTCATCAAAGCACTCATCGTGGTTTGCAATTGTACACTCATTTTTATAATTTTTAAATTCATGTTTATAGCAGATCATTGCAGCACACTGATTTGAGGCTCTGGCTTCAACTTTTTCCCTCTCTCCTAACTTTACACGTTCTTGCCAGGGGCTTTTTATTAACTCTAGAGTTTCCAATATTGTTAATAACACTCCAGCCTGCATCTATAGTTCATGTCTCTCTCCAGACCTGAGGTATTTATAATTAACTATTAATACATTATAAGCTTCTCAAACTTCTAAACTATTATATTTCTCCTTGAGCTCGTTTTTCTTCCTGAATTCCCAATCTTGGTCAAAGGCATTAGCACGTGGCCAAGTACCCAGGTTAAAAACCTTGGAGCCGTCCTCCCTTTCTCTCATCCCACATTCGTGTATAATACGCACCACATCCTGTTGAGCCTCTCTCTCTCATCTCTCTGGTGGGTACCCTCTTCTCCACGCACGGCCAGGCTTCACTGCAGACCTCCATCTGCACTGCCTAAGATGTTGCAATAGCTTCCTAATTGTCTCTTTCTACTCCAGCACTTCCTTGGCATTGCCACCAGCATTATCTCTCTAAAACAAATCTGAGTCTATCACAGCCCTGTCTGAAGACCTCTGAAAGTTCTCTCTTGTCACAGCTTAGGGCTCAAACTCCTTAGCATGGCATACAAGGCCTTGATCCCCAAATGACAACTCCCTCTCCCATCATTTTCATCTCCCATTACTTCTCGCCAATTTATCCTACTCTTTAGCCACAATGAGTGTCTTCTAGCAAAGTCCTATATGTTCTCTAAGGCCCAGCTCACATTGTTAGTGGTCATAAAAGATTTTTGACCCTCAGAGATACCATCAGTTTTCTTATTTGCAGTGGTCCTATAGTAATTCGTTCATCCCTAATTGTTATAATCGCAGTCTCATGTTATGACTAGAAGCACAGACTCTGGAACTAGATTACTAGACATTTGATCTTGGGTATGCTACTTAATTGCTGTTATTCTGTGCCTGTTTTCACCAGTTTAATGTGGATAACACAGCTTCCACCTCCTGGAGTGGTTGTGAGGACTAAATGTGTGTGTATACCTTAGAATGGTACCAAACACATAGCAAGCCCACTGTATATATGTTTACTACTACAGGTATTGCTATCATTTATTCATATTTGTCTCCCACACCCAGACTCCAGGTTCCCCCAAACCAGAGATCACCTATCCTAGCCAAGTACCTGGTACACAGGATGCCTTTGAAAAATGTTGGTTGAGCAAATGAGAGACTGGACCAGCCCTAGGATTGGAGCTAAACCCAGGTCCTGAGGGCCACACCTCCCTGATGCTGAACCAGTTGTCTGAAACATATAGTACATACCTCTCGGACTGTCTGTGCAGGGTGAATCCGGAAGTTGATTGTGGCCTGGGCCGCTGGGGGGATGACATTCACCTAGAGAGAGAACCACAAACCCTGGCCTGAGCCAACCTCAAGTTTTCCACACCTGATCCCTGCCCAGAAAAATGCCAATTACCACCAGTAGGGGCAGAGAAAGCTGATTTAAGAACCCAGGGCTTAATTTTTTTAGTCTGTCCCTTGTCGTCTCTGAGCCAAGTGATTGATACGTGGTTATATACAGAGCTAGAGGAGTGGTTAGGCCAGACCTTCGTGCTTCTTGGTCCTGGAGGGGTCACAGAGCTGCTCAGAGCAAGACTGCTTCCTCTGTGACTGCTCAGACATCTGTTTTGGCCCATGCTGTGCCATTAGAATCCTTCTGTGTGTAGTTTCTTTCCCAGGGCACCCGGAACATTTCTGCAGCTGTCTACTCAGGACAGGGCACCCAGAGCCTCTGTAGGCCCCCATCACGGCATGTTTGATACCTGAGGGGGATGATGGTTTCCCACATCTAGTTGCAAAATCGGACCCTGTTCTTTGCCTGGCCAGGAAGAACCCAGGACTAATTAAAGACAGGCTACAGAGGGATTGTTCCGTGGAGGGTGGAGAGAACAGACTACCCAAGTGCAAACTTTTCTTTGAACTGGTATGGTGCAAAAAAGCACTAGGTCAGGGACAGGAGAACTGGACTATTGCAAATTAGCTGCATGATTTTGAATAATTGTAACCTCTTTGTGCCTGTTTTCTCAACTGGCAATTGGGGCAGTAATGCCCATAGGGCTCTGAGAAGGATCTAATGGAGTAACATGTGAAAGTATTCTTGGGCGATAAAAACACCATTCAAATGTAAGGACACAATACTACTATTTCAGTGAATACTACAGGCAGCTGGTGAAAATAGCTTGGTTCCAGCTGGCACACTGGACATTCCAGTCAGTTATGGCAGAAATGAATTCTCAGGCACCATTCACTTATAGCCAACCTGGGCTTTACATGGCTAGAGCACCTCAAGGTCACACTGTACTCTAGGTGAATGGTGCCCCCTGAAGCTGTGCTGGTGGTATTGGCAGTTACAGGAACACTCTAACTCCCTTCAAGATTTCAGAAAGGCCTGTGCCTTTGTATGGCTAAGCTTGGTCCTTTAAAGAGAGACTCCCCCTTAGTGGCTAATGCAACTGGCGGTGGACCAATTTGCTGAAAAGTAATTCTTGGAATAAAAATTTATCAAAGTATTGAATTCACCTGAAACTTATTTCTATAAAAGTAAACCTAATACAGAATTTATGTTTGCTAAGGCCACCCAATATCTTTTTGGGAAGTGACGATGTGTTTAAGTGTTGTATATATCACACATGTTATAGATTTTTTAAAAGGCAGGTGAGTTTCTCTCTTTCAATTTAGGGTAACACCAGGGGAAAATACATTAATCATTAAATTTGTTAGGTGGATAAATCTTTTAAAACATGGGGAAGAATAAAAAAAGATCCTTGGTGGTAGAAAAGTTAGAAAACTTTACTCTACGTGACCAAAGTGCGAGGGAATATAAAACATGCTGAATGACAGTCTGAGCATACATAGATCACAAAACTGAGCTCCCCAAATACCCCTCTTCACACTAGTGTAACTGTTGTTTTTTTGCAAGTATAGACCCAAAGAACCTGAAAGGGCCATGGACACCCTCCACTAAAATACACACATATAAAATCTGGCCAGCAATTTCAGAGGTTACGTAGACCTCAACTAGACCCTAGGCTCATGATGTTTACCCAACTGACAACACAGGACAGTTCAGCATTGGTTCCTACTGTTGTTCAAATTGTAACCAGAAAAGGAAGAAGGAGCCAGTAGCTAAAGCCAAGAGAGGGAGGAGTGGAGGGCAGTCAGAAAAAGGTGTATGGAAAGGAACCAGGTGACGTTACCTTGACCCCTGCATTGAACATGGTGAGTGCCATGGTGGTCCTGACCAGTGCATTGGTTAAGTAATTTCTCTCCATTAACCTAAAGCAAAAGGACTAAGGGTCAGACATTAGGAAGAACTGTCCAATGGGGTGAAAGAAAGAGGAAAAAGATCATCTACTTTCCTGAACCTTGGACATATTTAAGACTGAGAGAGATATCTTAGAGATGTCTTAAATATACAAATTTAGAGATGTAGTGTCTGGTGGGTGAGGGATGATTAGGCAGGCTCAGTTAAGCCAAGGAAAGAGGACTTCACGGGGTGGGTAGGTTTGGGGTAGGGGATGTGAAAGGAAGAAAGAAAACACTTTACCTGTTTACCAGGGGTCGAAATAGCCACAGGTTGCTCAAGAGTATATTGATAGGGAAGGGAAACTGAAAGAGAAAGAACAGGTCAGCAGGATTTCAGTGGGGTCAGCCCAACAGGGTCAGTGTTCCTGAGGCCTGAGTCTCTCTCTACTTTAGACCTGCCTCGGGGACCCTTAGAGGTCAAGAGTGCTGCTGAGTTCAGTTAGCTCAAGCTCTGCTAGAAGGCCAGGGAAGCAGAAGCAATGACTTACTACCCGGCTGGGCTTATCTGACTGGTTAGAACAATTGCTCAGCAGCCTCAAGGATGAGTGGGAACCAGCTCCCAAAGGTACCAGGGTATATTAGATCTTAGGGTCTCAGATGAACACCACCACCTAGATCCATTCGTCTCGGCTCAGCTACTGGCTGGGAATGGATGAAAATGAGCAGAGCACTGGTCAGCACCAGGGCCCCTTTACTACCCTAAAGGTCACTTCTCTGCCACCTTTTTGTTCCTAGCTGACCAAGAGTATGTGACACTCCTTCCCATACCTCATCTGCCAGTTGCTGCATTGTTATGTCCAATGGCCCGCTTGCAAACATGTGAGGCATTGGTGTCTGCTCCAGTCTGGAAGAGAAACAGAGTTCTCAGGACTTAGACAACCCCAGTCAAAGATCAGTGGCCTGAACAGGAGAAGGAAGGAGATAGGAGGAAGTTTCCACAAGCCTGGACAGGGGGTCTCCCATTCACCTCCCTATCACCTCCACCAACTCAACATTCTGAAGAGGTCAAAACACCAGCAAGACCACCTGTACTCTACCAGCAGGAGCTTTCCCCATCTACAAAGTCGATGTTAGGGTCCCTCTTCCTTGCTACACTGCTCTCTGGCATCCTGTGTGTCCACTCTCATAGCACCTCCCACACTGCAGCAGAATTGTCAGGCTCCTCTGCTAACCATGAGTTCCTTGAGGACAGGGGCTGCTTCATGCGTTACTGTATGCCTACCACCTAGGTCAAGGGGGTAGGTAACATAGGTCAACGCACAAAGCCTTGACCATGGTGGCTATTCAGTTCAATGTTTGTGAAATGTTTATATCTTTTCTTCCCACTTTGCTAAGAAAACCCAGCCAGGGCTGACCTCTGCTGTTACAGATCCTCTTGTCCTTGCCCATAGCCAACACACATTGTTTATCTTTGTCCTCCTGCCAGGGCAGGTGGAGAATTTAGACAGCTCTACACGTCATTGCCGGCATGTGATTTTTAACTGTCTGGGCTCTTGGCTACCCCAGCTACGTGACCAAGCTTTTGTCTGCTGGCCCTTGCTTGCCATCTGGATATACTAAAACTTCCCCTTCTGACCCCAGCCCTTGCCTAGGTACTGGTGGCTCTGTCCCTCCTGTGGCCAATGCCATGGCTTCCCAGCCTAGCTTCAGGGCTGAGAGATAAGCCTCCTCAGACTCAAAGTGGGAAAGTGCCAGGTCTCCCATCCTGAGTCTGGCATGGGAGCAGGGCCAGGAGTTGCTTACCGGCTGACAGCGGCTGCAAGGATGCCAATGCTTGTCTCCTTTGGAGGAGCTGAAGAGTGGCCTGGAGTCATGTTTACTTGCAGCATGAGGTGAATTGCACCCTTCTCTGAGACTGAAATCCTACAGAAGAGGATCAGAGATAGCCGTCCTGACTTCTTCCCATCCTGAATTATCCCATAGGCCCATCTGTGTGGTGGTCTGGTGGGCTAGGAGGTCAGCTTTATGCTGCTTTGAGAAATATACACTAGGGGAAGAAGGAAAGGGGAAGTCCAGGACAGGCTGAAGATCAGGGTGATTAAGGCAAGAGGGGTAAACAAAGGGTTGTCTCAGAATGGCTTACATATACCAGGCTGGGGTCATCTCAAATGGGGTGAGAACCTCTTCCAAGGTCAGGGAGGGGTGGTTTACTCACATGGCAAAAGGCTTCTTGACGTAGGAAATGAAACCATCCAAGATAAAGCTACCCTCATCCACAATGAAGGCTAGCTGCACGCCCCTTGCCTGTAGCAGGGCTGAGATCTTCTGAGCCCCATTCATCCCTGACAACTGTAGACGTTGAATACAGAGCCAGAGTCCTTCTCAGTCAGAGACAGACCTCCAGAGATAGCTAATGGGAACCCACTCAGCTTAGCTAGGGGCTCTAGAACCTTTCCATCTAGTGTCCTTCCTGTGGGGCAGGCTCCTAGACAATCCTGCCTCATGGAATCCTGGAATGTCACAGTTGGAATGACGCAACCCCCCCTCACTACACGAATGAAGAAACTGAGGCCCAGAGAGTGAAGTGATTTGTCCAGAGTCTAAGTAAGTGGCATCACTGAAAATAAAGCACAGTCATTGTTCAGTTCTCTTTCCAAAACACCAGTGTTTCTCAAGGTATAGTTGATGGATCACTTGCCTGTCTCAGACATTACCAGGGAATTTGTTTAAAATTCAGATCTATGGCACAGAGCCCATGAATCTGAATTTTTGGCAAGGTCCTTAGATAGTTCTGGCACACAGACACACAGAGAAGTTGGCAGACCACTACACCATATATATCATGGAGACCCTGCAGCTAGGGAGCAAACTGGACTAGAGTGAAGTACCTGCTCCCCTCCCCCGAACAGGGGTCCCAGAGGGAGGCATAGGGTGAAGAGGCTCTACCTCCTCATCGTGGCCCAGAGCAATGAAGAAAGATCTTCGGGGGATGTAGTTCCTGATCAGCAGGAGCTCCAAGGCTTGCAGGAGTGCCTGGGATTCAGAAGCACAGTGGAAGAGGAGAAAGGCTTATCATTAAGTAGGAGTACCAGGGTAGCAGGGACATTCATTCTGCTGCCTGCATCAGGGCTGGTGGGACCAGGATCTGACAGATTCTCTTTTAAGACAACAAATTCAAATGGTTCTGGGGATCAGATGTGGGGAAGCAGAACTCTGCATAAAATCTTTACCATCTGAAGGAAAGCATAAACTTATCAATGCCAGAGGTGAAAAGGTCCCGGGGGTCATCTACTCCAATCCCTAGTCACAGTTGAGAAATCAAGGCTAAGAAAAGGGAAGTGACAAACTGATGGCTGGAACCCAGGTCTTCTGGAGCTAAGGTTCTTCTGCCATTACCTCCTACCTCCCAGGGGTCAGCCAAGTACTCCCATCCTGAGTTGATCTTTAGAGCCCTAAGGTAGAGGGAATATAGCATTTCAGACCATCACAGAGTTCTTGTTGTCCAGTGTGCCCCGACCGTGGATGAAGCCATCGTGCTCTAGTCCAGAGAATGGGGGCACTTCCCAGCCTTCTTCAGGGGCAGGTACCACATCAAGGTGAGCCAACAGCATGTAGGGCTGCAAGCTGGTGTCTGAGCCTTGGACAGTGAACAGGTGGGAGTAGTCTCCCACAGTTTCATGCTGGATAAAGCTGGTGCTGAACACTGTAGGAAAGACTAGAGGCAAAAGGATAAAAAGCAAGGAGAGAAAACCAGGTTTAACAGTTTCCTTAGGTTTTCCTAAAATTTTGTGTTCCCTGTCCTTTTTTTTTTTCTTTAAATGCATCCTCCTTTGGGAGGTCTTCTGGGACACAGCCAGTCTGATTCCTGATCTGCCTGGACAATCTTTGAAATTCCTCTTCCACATATTTTAATGTGCTGTTACTATGGAATAACATGCAAACCAAGACCCCACCGTTAAGATAAAGATAAAAGGTCAACATCTCAAGATCGGGCTTGGTCTGACCTATAACATGCCATCACGTGTGTGTGTTCAAGGGCCATGCAGACTAGGGGTGTGTTAAATTTTGAATATAGTAGCCCCCATTAGCTAAATTACTTGGAATCAAACATGATGCTTACATAAAATATTCAGAGATATTTTTCTTTTAAAAAAATAACATATCTACTGTTTGTGTTATATGGAGATGAAGATTATCCTGTCTGGCTCAAGGTCACACTTCTGTGTGCAGGGGTGGATATTCCTGAGACAGAACGGGGACAGGACTCAGGCCCCGCACCCCTGACCATGGAAGTCAACATAACCTAGTCTAATTATTTACAGAAGGGCTAAAACAAATAGTTTCCTAACCACCAGCATTCGGCCCATACTCATATGGGGAAAAGGCTGAACTATCTGTCTTATAATGTTTTTCAAGACCACTAAAGCAAGCCACTGACACAAGCTGATAGGGAACCTTGCTAAAAAGAAACCAGACCTTTCTGGACCTAACCGCTTCAAGCCAGAATAGACCTCCCTACTGACTTTACCTTGACTTTTTCCTCATTATAATCTCATTTTAAAGCTAAAAATCGTGCTGGGATAGAGATTGAACAGGCTAATGAGACATGCAATACATGAAGAAGCGTCTAAAAGAACTACGCAAGTGTAGGAAAATCTCCACCTCTACATGCTTACCTGTCACCCTTTCCCTGCCTAAGTCTCTTTAAAACTCTCCCTGAACTCCCCGTGGAGAGCCAGCCTGAGAATTCTTCCTGCTATGCTGACTCCCTTTGCTAGAGCATAAGCCCCAAGAAAGCCTTGTCTGGGAAAACTTGTTTAGCTTCTTGTCAATTTCCACTGCATGCAGAACCTAAGAACCTGTGGTGGTAACATTCCCAGGGTCAGTTACTGGAGTGGCCTTAGCTACACAGGAGAAAGAACTTTTATCTCCCTCTGGGCTTTGTTGGAAGAATCCACTTATACCTCTGTGGATACCTGAAAACAAAAAACTAAAGAAGAATATGGTTTTATCTTGTCACCCAGCTTATCTAGTTTATTGTCACTGTACATTTATTTCCCTATTTTTATCTCCTATTTAGTAAAGTCTTCCCGCCTGGCCTCAGGTTGGCTACTAGGCATTAATCCCAGATCCACTTGTCCCAGAGTGCTGGAGACGGGGCTACTTGCTGCTCCTAGACCAGTTCCTCCCACCTGACCACTTTGGAGGGGCTGTTTTTTATTTGATTTAGGAGGGTTCCTTCACTACTCTCCATGAGATCTTCATAAGGGGAAGGGGGGAATTCTAAGAATCCATTTTTCCTTTCACCCATCCTTCCTCAGCTCTGTATGCCATGGGTGGTGGGGATGAGAGGAGAGGATTGGCATCATAGCTTTAAGCTGTTGACTGCCTAGAAGCCTAGAAATGTGTTAGTAATGAATCTGGAGTAGGACTGAGTAGGTAGAGTGCATGTGTGTAGGTGTGTGTAAAGAGGTAGGGGTGAGAGGAACATGGGTTATAGTTCTGGACATATGCATAGGTAGATGAAATCCTTAGTTATTCAAAAAGATAATCTTTTGATTACCTAATATTTATCGAGTGACATATACCTAGGGCAAAGATTAGGACAGTTTAGATTCCAACCCAACTGCTATGTGGCTTAGTTCTTCAAAGGGCAAATCTATAGTCTCTGTTTTGTCCATGGAGATTAAATTGTCCTTGATTAGTCACAAAATAAATTTGTCATGTTGAAAAAGAACTGTGTCTCCATTGCTACCTGTACCAACGCTTGGCCATGATTTGTGGCTGACCTTTACGAATGTATTCTCCAAACTCAGCCAGGGCTGTGGTATTGGACTCCTCGGGGCTAAAAGACACTGTTGGAATCTGGATGGCACCTGTCAGAGTCAAATAGAGGCAAAAGATTAAAGATGATAACAACCTTTTTTTTTTTTTTTTTTTTTTTGAGTCTCACTCTGTTGCTGAGCAACCTTTGAATGCTGAATCAGCACCTGTTCATATGTTTTTTTTTTTTTTTTTTTTTTTACAGTCCTCTGTGCATAAAAACTTCTTTTGTGTTCATTGTCTTTCTGCAGAGGGCTAAACAATCCTGTGAGGTAGGCACTGTTGTTTTCCCTAGTTCAAAGACGAGGAAACAAGTTTAGAGAGGTTAGGTAAGCTGCCTGAGATTGCCCAGCAACAAGCAGAACTGGGATTTAAACCCAGGTCTTCTGGGTGTGTTTAGGCTAATATGATTCTTAAAGGAAAATAAAGCCCAAGGTTGGGGTGGTGGGAGTAGATTTTGGACCCTAATCCTGAGGGGGAAGCTACTATAAATTTCTTCCTAAGCCTCACTCTGCCTCTGAAACCACCACTCCCTTTGATGAATCCAAGCTTCGTCAGTCTCAAGGAATCCACTGTTCTGGGTCCCTGTATCAGTGAGGCTTGTGTGCTTTTGTGTGTAAATGGTGGGCTTATTCCTCATGGACTGGCTCATCCAGAGTCTCATTAATCTCTCAACCGAGGCCAGCTTTTTGGGCATACGTTGTCTGGGAAAGGGTGGATTTAAAAGCTCCCAAACAAGCTCTTTAGTTCTAAATTAATCTCATCCTCCCTACCCAGTTATCTCAATTCCTGAATTGTTGCTAGGCTCAGCCGTTTGTCTTTAAGGCTTTAAGTTTTAAAGGGTTCCATCATCAAATGCAAACATCACTAGGAGGAGAAACACAATCCAAGAACACAGAACAAATTCACGTGGGGCAGCTTGACATCCGGGGACGGCCTCTGAAAGACACGCAGTTTTGCTAACGATCAACCCTACGTCATCATAAGCCGCCACATAGATGGGGAAGCTGAGGTTCAAAAAGATTCAAGTGCCTACTCAAGAGCAGACCCAAGATCTGAACTCAGGCCTTAGAACTCCCTGCTCAGAGTTCTAAGACGTGTTGCCGTAAGGTCCCTATTCTAGGTTTTTATCTAGCTGTTGCTCTTTTCTGTGCAGAGACTCCGAGAGGCTGCCTAACGCCTTTTAGAGGAATATTTACACTATGCTTTGGGAGAGCCCTGATCTGTCTCCCAGGCCTATCACTCCATCACATGTACAATCTATATCCAACCACAAGGGTTAGCTTTTAGTCCCTGCTTTTGCCTGCACATGTTAACGTAGGCAGTTTCTCTTGATCCATTACTTAATGAAATGGAAAAAACTGGAGCTAAGCCTGATGGTGAAGAAGGATCTCACTACTCCACAGGATCTAGCACTCACAGAAACTTTCCTCTTTTCTCCTGGAAAATGCAGATTCAGAACTGAGTTTTTGTAAGTTTTTAGCCTTGGCTAGAATGTTTGTGAATGAATTTTTAGCCTTGGTTGGAGGTCTAGGGGAGAGATGTTCTTCAACTAGGAGACGGAATTAGGAACATCCCACACCCCAGGAATACTCTAAACCCCTTCTTAGAGCTATCTGGAGCCCAGCAAGTCCTACAGGCATTAGATGTTGTCACCCAATGCTCATTCTTTGCTATAAGACCCTGAGGAAGATCATTTAACTGACCTAAGCCTCCATTTCCCTCCCCTGTAGATAAGACAAAGATCATTCAGTCTTTTTTTTCTCTTTTTTCCACCTCAAACTTTAGTGTGCATCAGAATTTTTCTTTGGTTTATTTTTTCTTCTTCTTCTTATTTTTTTTCCTTTCCTCAAAATGATAAGCTCTTTTTCTCCTTCGTGCTCCCACTGCAATTTGTGTCTTTCTTAGCTAAGCACTTTCATGTTTTAAAATTTTTATTATTTTTAGAGACAGGGTCTAGCTCTGTTGCCCAGGCTGGAGTGCAGTGGCACGATCAAAGCTCACTACAGCCTCGAACTCCTGGGCTCAAGCAATCCTCCCGCCTCAGTCTCCCAAAGTGCTGGGACTACAGGCACGAGCCACGACGCCTGGCCATTTAGTCTTCTTTTAAGATAGATTTAAAAGAGGTGAAAACTCTCAAAGGTTAAAAGTGCTGTACAAATAAAAGCTGTTGTAATACTCAAGGCAAGCAAGGGAGAGAGTGGACAGTGGCCACGCCAAGAGGGGTGATGTTGGAGCTTCCAGGCCAGGCAGGAATCACTGGAGTCCCAGAAGCCAGGTCTGGCGTTAAGAGTGGCGTCCCCAACCCGGGCGCAATGTACTGGGAAGGGCGCGGGGGCCGGGCTGGGGTGTGTGGCGGAGCTCCAGCTGAAGCAGCAGAGGGAGGGGCGGTCACGGTTGACCCGAGGAGGGAGGGACCCACATCTGGGCGTAGGCAGGCGAAGGGGACCCAGGTTCACCTTTCAGCGCCTCTTTCATCGCGACGCGCTCCTCTCCGCTGAACTTAGACGGGATTCGCGACGTCTCCTGAAGCTCCCGGCCCCTCAGGCCCTTCGATTTGGAGACGGTGGCAAAAACTAGGAGCATCACAGCCGCCAGGGCCAGCACGCAAACGTACCGCTGAGCCATGCTTCTCTCGAGTCCCCGCCGCCAGTCTGCCGCTGGAACCGGCACCTGAACTCCCCGACCTCCGACCTCGCCCTGTCTCAGCTCCAACTCCCGCGATCAGCCTCAGCCCCACCCCATTCCCAGACCCGGCCAATCATCGCTTGGCTGGGGCTGCGGAACAACCAATCCGACGGGACGGCCCCGCCCCAGCCCCTCAAGGCCTTTTGGGGGGGGGTGTGGTTTCTCGCGCAGTCGCAGGCGGACCCTTCCCAGTCTCTGGTATCTATCATTCTATTCTCCATCTCCATGAGATCAACTTTTTTAGCTCCAACATTTGTGTTAGTCTAACGGTGGTGTCCAACCTTTTTGGCACCAGGGACCAGTTTCATGGAAGACAATTTTTTCCACAGACAGGGTGCGGGAGGCGGAGCTCAGGCAGTGATGTGAGCAATGGGGAGTGGCTGTAAATACAGATGAAGCTTGGAAGCTTCACTTGCTTGCCCACTGCTCACCTCCTGCTGTGCTGCCTGGTTCCTAAGTTTTATGGAAGGCAATTTTTCCAGGGGGTTTGGGGTAGTGGAGTTCCGGCAGCCCTGTGACTGGTTCCTAACAGGCCATGGACCAGTACCAGTCCATGGGGGTGGGGAGGTGGACAGAGTTAGAACATCCAGTATTTGTCTTTCTGTGCTTGTATTATTTCACTTAACATAATGACCTCCAGTTCCATCCATGTTGCTGCAAATGACATGATTTCATTCTTTTTGTGACTGAATAGTATTACATTGTGCATATATACCACATTATTTATCCATTCATTCATCGATGGACACTCAGTTTGATTCCATATCTGTTGCTGTTGTGAACAGTGCTGCCATACATGCGATTGTAGGTATCTTTTTGATTTACTCATTTCTTTTTCTTTGAATAGATAACCAGTAATGGGATTACTGATTTGTAAGGTAGTTCTATTTTTAGTTTTTTTGAAAAATCTCCATACTATTTTCCATATAGTTGTACTAATTTACATTCCCACCAACAGTGTATGAGTTCCCTTTTCTCTACATCCTCACCAGCATTTGTTATTTTTTGTCTTTTTAGTAATAGCCATTCTAACTGGGGTAAGATGATAGCTCACTGTGGTTTTGATTTGGATTTCCCTGATAATTAGTGATGTTGAGCATTTTTTTCATATACCTGTTGGCCATTTGAAAAATTAGATTTCTAGAAGCCAGAAGTAATTGTTTCTTTCAGATTCCTTGATGCAATTTCATCTGACACTACTGTCACATCTTAGAATTCTCACGAAAAAAAATTTGTAGCTTTGGTCACAGATAGCTATATGGCCTTACTGGCTGTAGAGCACTTATTGAATTAAAAAATTGGCTAGGCGTGGTGGCTCATGCCTGTAATCCCAGCACTTTGGGATGGAGGTGGGAGGATAGCTTGAGCCCAGGAGTTCGAGACCAGCCTTGGCAACATAGTGCGACCCTATCACTACAAAAAAAAAAATTAGCTCAGCGTGGTGACCTGTGGCTGTAGGGCCAGCTACTCTGGAGGTTGAGGCAGGAGGATCACTTGAGCCCAGAAGTTCAAGGTTACAGTGAGCTATGATCATGCCACTGTACTCTAGACTGGGTGATAGAGCAAGACCCTCTCTCTGAAAAAAAAACTAATGTACATTTATGCCCTTGTGAAATATTTGGAAAATTCAGAAAATTATAAAGAAAAAAACATGCTATCCCAATATCCGGAGATATTCACTCATAATATTTTTATGTTATCCAATTGTTTTCTTGGCATACAAATACTCATATATGAAGTGTATATCTTAAAATGAGACAGATTCCTATAATACATACAAAGTTCTATATTCTGCTTTTTTCCTTTAGCATTATATTGTAAACATTTCCCTGTTCTTAAATATTCTTTAAATTCTCTTATCATATAATATCTGATATTTTGTATCCTCTTCAATTTCTTTCATCAGAGTTTTGTAGTTTTTCTTGTAGAGGTCTTTCACTTCCCTGGTTAAGTTTATTCCTAGATATTTTATTTTTTGTAGCTATTGTAAATGGAATTGCCTTCTTGATTTCTTTCTCTGCTAGCTCATTTTTGATGTATAGAAATGCTACTGATTTTTGCATGCTGATGTTGTACCATGCAACTTTACTGAATTTATTTATCAAATCTAGAAGTTTTTTTGGTTGAGTCTTTAGGTTTTTCTAGACATAAGATCATATCATCAGCAAAGAGGAACAATTTGACTTTCTCCTTTCCAATTTGGATGCCTTTTTCTTTCTTTCTCTTGCCTGATTGCTTTGGCCGGGACTTCCAGTACTATGTTGCATAGGTGTGGTGAAAGTGGGCCTCCTTGTCTTGTTCCAGATCTTAGAGGAAAGGCTTTCAGCTTTCCCTGTTCAGGATGGTGTTAGGTATAGGTTTGTCATATATGGTCTTTATTATTTTGAGGTAAGCTCCTTCTATTCCTAGTTTATTGAGCATTTTTATTATGAAGAGATGTTGAATTTTATCAAATGCTTTTTCTGTGTCTATTTACATGATCGTATAGTTTTTGTCCCTCATTCTATTGACGTGATATATCACATTTATTGATTTGTATATGTTGAACTATTCATGCGTCCCTGGGGTAAATCCTACTTGGTCATGATGTATTATCTTTTTGGTGTGCTGTTGAGTTCAGTCTGCTAGTATTTTGTTGGGGATTTTTGTGTCTATGTTCATCAAGTATATTGGCCTGTAGTTTTCTTCTTTTGTTATATCCTTGTCTTGTTTTGGTATCACGGTAACGCTGGCCTTGTAGAATGAGTTGGGGAGAGTTCTCTCCTTTTCATTTTTTTGGAATAGTTTCAGGAGGATTGGTATTAGTTCTTTATATGTTTGGTAGAATTTGGCTGTGAATTCATCTGGTTCTGAACTTTTTATTGTTGGGAGATGTGTTTTATTATTAATTCAATCTTGCTACTCATTAATGGTCTGTTCAGGTTTTCTATTTCTTCCTGATTCAATCTTGGTAGGTTGTATGTTTCCAGGATTTTATCCATTTCCTCTAGGTTTTCCAGTTTGTGTTTAGTTGTTCATAATAGTCACTGATGATATTTTATATTTCTATGGTATTCTGATGTATCCTTTTTCATTTCTAATTTTATTTATTTGGGTCTTTTCTTTTCTTGGTTAGTCTAGCTGGAGGTTTATCAATTTTGTTTATCTTTTCCAAGAACCAACTTTTTGCATTGTTGATCCTTTGTATTTTTTTCTTTGTCTCCATTTTGTTTAGTTCTTCTCTGATCTTTACTATTTCTTTCCTTCTGTTAATTTTGAGCTTGGCTGTTCATGCTTTTCTAGTTCTTTGAGGAGCATTCATTAGGTTGTTTATTTGAAATCTTTCTACATTTTTATGTAGGTGTTAATTGCTATAAACTTCCCTCTTAGCACTACTTTTGATATATCCCACAGGTTTTGGTATGTTGTTTCCATTTTCATTTGTTTCAAGAAATTTTTTAATTTTCAGCTTAATTTCTTCACTGACCCAGTGGTCATTCTGGAGCATGTTGTTTAATTTCTGTGTTTTCACATAGTTTCCAAAGTTCTTCTTGGTGTTGATTTCTAGTTTTATTCTACTGTGGTCTGAGAAGATACTTTATATTATTTTGATTTTTAAAAATCTGTTGAGACTTGTTTTGTGGCTACTAATATATGGTCTATCCTGGAGAATATTCCATGTGCTGATGAGAAGAATGTATATTCTGCAGTCATTGGATAAAATGTTATGTAAATGGCTGTTAGGTTCATTTGGTCTAGAGTGAAGTTTAAATCTGATGTTTCCTTGTTGGTTTTCTGTCCAGATGATCTGCCTAAGGCTGAGAGTAGGGTGTTGAAGTCCCCCACTATTATTGTATTGGAGTCTCTGTTTAGATTTAGCAATATTTGCTTTATGCTCCAGTGTTGGGTGCATATGTATTTAGAATTGTTATATCCTCTTGCTTGCTTGCTTGATCCCTTTATCATTATACAGTGACCTTCTTTGTCTTTTTTTTTTCTCTTTTTGACTTAAAGTCTGTTTTATCTGTTATGAGTATAGCTACTCTTACTTGATTTTGGTTTCTGTTTGTGTGGAGTATCTTTTTCTATCCCTTTACTTTAAATCTATGTGCGTCTTTGTAGGTAAAGTGCATTTCTTATAGGCAGCATATAGTTGGATCATGTTTCTTTATGTATTCAGCCAGTCTCTATCTTTTAAGTGGAGAAATTAATCCATTCTCATTCAAGGTTATTATTGATATGTGAGGTTTTTGTTTCTGTCATGTTGTTAATTGTTTTATATATTCTTTGTTCCTTTCTTTTTCTCTTACTGATTGTCATTGTGGTTTGGTGGTTTACTGTAGTGGTACCCTTGGGTCCTTTCTCTTCCTCATTTGTGTGTTTGGTTTACCAGTGAGTTTTATACTTTTATGTATTCTCGTGATGATAAGTATCCTTTCACTTCCAAGTTTAGGACTCCCTTAAGTGTTTCTTGTAGGGCTAGTCTAGTGGTGATGAGTTCCCTCAGCATTTGCTTATCTTGGGAAGACTATTTCTCCTTCATTTATTAATAATAATTTTGCTGGATATAGTATCCTCGGGTGGCAGTTCTTTTTTTCCAGCACTTTGAATATGTCATCTCATTCTCTCCTGGCCTGTAAGGTTTCTGCTGGGAAATCTGCATTTAGTCTTTTCTTTTCTTTTTCCAGACCCCACCCTGCATTTAGTCTGATGGGGCTTCCTTTATAGGTGACTAGAAGCTTTTCTCTTGCTATTTTTAATATCCTCTCTTTTGCTTTAACATTAGTCAGTTTGACTATAATGTGCTGTGGAGAAGATCTTTTTGCATTGTATCTATTTGGGAATCTCTGGGCCTCCTGTATCTAGATGTCTACGTACAGTATGTATTCATTTATTAATGATAATTTTGCTGGCTAGAGTATCCTTGGGTGGTAGTTCTTTTTTTCCAGCACTTTGAATATATCATCTCATTCTCTCCTGGGGCCTGTAAGGTTTGTTGGTTCAGTAGGATGCTTTGGCTTTGATTTTCAGTGTATGCAATGGTGTAATCTCTGTATGATTTCTTTGGCTGTAAACAGTGTCAGTGGTCTTTGTGATTTCCTTGGTTGCTTAGGGTACTGTTATTATTGGAAGCTGTAGTGTAGTTTTTCTGGGAACTAGGATGCCAGATGGGCCAGTCTTTGGGCCCCAGTGGTGGCAGCAATGGGCTGAGCATGCCTGTCCTTGTGCCCTAGGGCAGTGTACGCTGGCCCAATATTAGTGGGTCCAGGCAAGCCTATTCTTGGATCCCCAGGTGGCTTGCTTGGATGTCAGTAGTGACAGTGGTGGGCTGGGTGTGTTGGCGGGTTCTTGGGCCCCTGGGCGGCAGGGGTTATCTGGGTGATGGCAGTAGTGGTCGTGGAACAACCCACTGGAATGGTGTTGGCAGTGGGTGTGAGAGGTGGGATGGGCCAATTCCCTGGCCCGCTGGTGCATGTGTGAGTGGGTGCCAGCTGTGTTAGTATAAGCAGGTTGCGTTGGCTTGACCTCAGATCCCAGGAGGAGTGTTCAGTGCCAACAGTGATGGACTGGGCTAGGTGATCCCCAGGCCTTTGGACAGCATGCTCAATTACTGAGGGGACAGAACTGGGCTGGTGGGCTTGTTCTCAGGCCCATGGTAGTACATTTAGGTACTGGCTGTGATAAGCAGGAGTGGGGTGGTCCCCAGGTTGCTGATGGGATGCTCAGCAGGGCAGAGGTGGCTGTACTGTGGGCCTGCCACTGGGGAGGGTAGAGCCGCTAGCTGTGGGAGCAGTGTAGGCAAGCAGCTGGGGTGGAGTGCAGTTTGCTTGTGCCTGTTTCCACAGCAGACTACAGCAGTGGTGGTAGGATTTGTACTCCGGGCATGTAAACATGCTTGGTCTTCTCTCTCCTTCCTTGGCGCAGCAGTGGCATTGACAGCATTGGCCGCAGGGCAGGATGCAGTCATTTGGGGGCTTGGCTTTCAGAATGTCACCGAGCTACAACAACTCAGGGCTTGGAAGACTGTGGGACTCAGTGTGGGTCCCCTCTCTGGAACAATTGCTTCGGTGCAATCTCTAGGCAGCTTCCTATGTTAGTCTCAAGGCCTGCATATGTCGAGGGGCTCTGCTATCTCTTGGATTGTAAAAGTCCATGGCAGGAGTGGGGAGACCTGGGGGTCTCTCACTTCCCCTTTCCTCCTGTTTGGGAGCCAATCCTGGCCAAGCCGGCTGCCAATTCCCTCTGCTTATTTGCTTTCATTGATTCCTGTTATTCTCTGTTCAATTAGTGTTCTCTCTTAGATGATCTATTCAAAGTTTGTATATCTACTTCTTATTCTGGTTTCTCTCCGTGGAAGAGGCATATCCTAGCTGCATCTAGTCAGCCAAATTGAACCCTCTCACCTATAATTTTGTGTCTTTAACAAATCTCTCCTTATCCCTTCCTTCCCCCTACCATTCCCACTCTCTAGTAGCCTCGATCCTGCTTTTTACTTCTATGAGATCAATGTTTTTAGCTTCGACACACGAGTAAGAGCATGCAGTGTTTAGCTTTCTGTTCCTAGCATATTGCACTTAACATAGTGTCCCCCAGTTCCATCCATGTTACCGTGAATGACAGGATTTCATTCTTTTTTAATGGCTGAATAGTGTTCCATTGTGTACATATCACATCTTATCGATTTATCCATTGTTGGACACCTAAGTTGATTCCATATCTTGGCTATTGTGAATAGTGCTTTAATAAACACGGAGGTGCAGATATTTCTCCGATATAACTATTTCCCTTCCTTTGGATACATTCCCAGTAGTAGGATTGCTGGATTGTATGGTGGTTCTATTTGTAGTTTCTTGAGGAACCTCCACTATGTTCTCCATAGTGACTATACTAGTTTACATTCTCATCCACAGTATATAAGAGTTCCCTTTTCTCTGCATCCTCGCCAGCATTTGTTATTTTTTGTCTTTTTGATAATAACCATCCTAACTGGGGTGAGATGATGCCTCATTGTGGTTTTGATTTTCATGTCCCTGATGATTAGTCATGTTGAGCATTTTTTCATATATTTGTTGGCCATTCGTATGTCTTCTTTTATATGTACACACACACACACGTATACATATACATTTTTTTTTTTTTGAGACAGAGTCTTGCTCTGTCACTTGGGCTAGAGTGCTGTGGCATCAGTGTAGCTCACAGCAACCTCAAACTCCTGGGTCAAGCGATCCTCCTGCCTCAGCCTCCTAAATAGCTGGGACTACGGGCATATGCCACCATGCCTGGCTAATTTTTTCTATTTTTAGTAGAGATGGGTTCTTGCCCTTGCTCAGACTGGTCTCAAGCTCCTGATCTCAAGCAGTCCTCCCACCTTGGCCTCCCAGAGTGCTAGGATTACAGGCATGAGCCACTGCACTTGGCCTATATGTCTTCTTTTGAGAAATGTCTGTTCGAGTCATTTGTCCATTTTTAAATTGGATTGTTTATTTTTTGCTTTTGAGACATTTGAATTCCTTATATATTCTTCACAGATTCTCACCTTTATTACTGAATTTTCTTGGATTTTCTTGAATAGATGTTTCTTCATTTGCTATTTTCCCTTAAGACCATTTCTGGAGTCTTAAGAAATTAAAAAAATAATAATTTTCACCAGTTTCACTGGGGTACTGGTCAGTGGAACTCCTCATACTGTCATACCAGATGTTGATCTCTCTTTATCTATTCCTGATAAAAATCTTAATATGATAAAATATATTTTTCCAGAGCCAGAATCATGTTTAATGAGAAAAAACTAAAGACATTTGCATTAAAGTCAGGAACAATACAAGAATGTCTACTATCATCACTATTACTTAACATTGTTTTGCAGGTACCGGTCAATGCAATTAGGTAAGAGAAAGAGATTATAGGTATATGGCTCTAGGTATAGACTATGTTTGCAGACATAGAGTATATATCTGGCAAACTTAACATAATCAACAGCAAAACTACTAGCACTATAAAAGAATTTAGTAAGTAATCTGGATACATAATTAATATACAGAAATCAATAGCCTTTATATATGTAAACAACCCCTTAGAAAATATAATAAAAAGATTCCATTTATAATGGCAATCTGAAAAGGTAACAAATGACTAGGAATAAACTTAAGAAATTTATAAGATCTATATGAGGAAACACTTCTGAAATTATCAAAAGAAGAATTAAATGAATACCATATTCTTAAATTAGAAAAGAATAGTAGTCCCCCCTTATCCATGGGGAATACATTCTAAGAACTCCAGTGGATGCTTGAAACCTCAGAGAGTACAAAACCTTATATACACTGTTTTTTCATATACATGGACATCTATGATACAGTTTAATTTATAAATTGGGTTCAGTAAGAGATTAACAACAACTACTAATAAAATAGACCAATTGCAACAATATTCCAGCATCACTACACTTGTGCTTTGAAGCTATTATTGAGTAAAATAGGGGTTACTTGAACACAAGCTCTGTGACACTGTGACAGTTGATTTGGTAACTGAGACGGCTCCTAAGTGACTGATGGGCGGGAGCGTATACAGTGTGGATACGCCGGACAGAGGGGTGATTCATAGCCCAGGCAGGATGGAGCAGGATGCTGCGAGATTTCATCATGCCACTCAGTACAGCATGCAATTTAAAACTTATGAATTGTTTGTTTACGGAATTTCCATTTAATATTTTCAGACCATGGTGACCATGGGTAACTGAAACTGTGGAAAGTTTAATTGCAGATAAGGGAGATTACTGTGTATCATAAAGATGTTGTAGATGGAGACTGACCCTATCAGATGTTAAAAAATACTGCTGTCTTGGTCTTTTGGGGCTGCTATAATAAAATATGATAGATTGGGTGGCTTATAAACAACAGAAATTTATTTCTCGCTGTTCTGGAGGCTGGGAAGACCAAGATCCAGGTCCTGGCAGGTTCAATGTCTGGTGAGGGCCCTCTTCCTGGTCCACAGATGCTTGTCTTTTCACTGTATCCCCTCATGGAAGAAAGGGTGAGGGATCTCTCTGGATCTCTTTTGTAAGGGTGCTAATACCATTGATGAAGACTCCACCCTCATGACCTAATCACCCCCAAAGGCCCTACTGCCTAATACTATCACCTTGGGGGTTAGGATTTCAGCATATGAATTTTAGGGGGACACAAATATGCAGTCCATAGCAACTACAAAGCTTCAATAATTATCTATATAGCTATCTACCTATCAATCATTCTCATTGGTATGGACTCAATTCTTGTTTTAATGGTTTAAAATTTAGTATTGTATTTCATTATTTTGGTGCTCAAATTGTCCCACATTTGGCTAGTAGAAACCACTTTAATCTGGTTCTTCTGACCTTGTTACATGCTCCCATAATTTCTTTGTGAACAATTCCTTGCTTTCTGACATAAAAATATGTTGCAGACTTATCTTGTACCAATCTTGCCTTGGCCCTGGAATCAGCCAATTCTCTAAGGAGTTCGGTTTTCTTACAGAGAGGAATGGTATTAGAAGCTGAAATAGGGTACTAGATGTATTCATTGCTAGTGGGTATCTTTGCTTATTGGAACTTTCAGCAGTCAGCACTAGGAAATATATCCACGTATATACACACACACGCGCACACACATGCACATAGTTACGTGTTGCTTAGCAATGGAGACACATCCTGAGAAAATGTGTTGTTAGGCAATTTTGTCATTGTGTGAACATCATAGAGTGTACTTACACAAACCTAGATGGTATAGCCTATTACACACGTAGACTAAATGGTGTAACATATTGCTCCAAGGCTATAAACCTGTATGGCATTTTACTGTACCAAATACTGTAGAAAACTGAAACACAATGGTAAGTATTTGTGCATGTAAATGTATCTAAACATAGAGAAGGTATGGTAAAAATGCAGTCTCTTGTTGACTGAAACATCATTATGCAGTGCATGACTGCATACCCCTACATACAAACATATATCCACACTTATATATATTCATATATATACCCGTGCACATAAACAGGCATGCAAACATACATACACTCTTTTTAGAAATTGTGGAGAGAATGGGCAAGAAGAGAGGTCTCTTGCTCATAGGAGGATGCTGAAGGCTTACTGGTAAATGTAGAGGATGTGCTAGAGTTGGAGAATCATCGTTTTGCAACTATCACAGAATCGATAGGATCAGACAAGAATTGTTAATGGATGCTCAATCTAGGGGGAAATTTTAATAAGCAGCAGAATATTTGCATGGTCTTAAAGTGTCTCCTCACAAACTATCAGTTATAAGGGAGAAAAAAAACCCAGTAATTGTACAATAGAGAAATTGGGCAATAGCCTAATTGGGTAATCAAAATTAATTTCACCTTGAGAGACTGATGGACATCATGTACTTCCAGATATGTTAGGCGGAAAAGGTCAGAGCATTACCTATGCAGTATTCTGGGAAAGAATGCAAAACTTCCATGTAATCACGAGGAAATACCAGACAAATGCAAAATGAGGAATGTAAGAAAAAGGGTAGGTGAACCATAGTCTTCAACAATGTCAATGTTGTAAAAGACAAAGACAAGTGTGGAAATGTTCCAGATTAAAGGATGCTAAAGAGATACAACGAAATTCAATATTTGACTTTAGATTAAATCCTGTGCTGGAGAGAGAAAAATACTACAAAGGACTTCAATTAGATCAACTGACAAAATTGGAATATGGATGGTAGATTAAAGTATTATGTCAATGTAAACTTATTAAGTTGATAACTGTCTTGTGATTATGTAGGAGATTATCTAAGGAAATACACACTGAAGTATTTAGGAGTAAAGGGCTTTATCCTTAAATGGCTCAGAAAAAAGTTACATATGTCCCCAGAAATAAAGAAAAGGAGAAAGAACGAGAGAGTAAATGATAAAGCAAATAGGGTAAAATATTAACAATATGTGAACTAGAGTTAAGGACATAACAGCGTTCCTTGCGTTACGCAACTTTTTCTTAGTCTGAAATTCTTTCCAAATAAAAAGTTTTAAAAAAATACTTTCTTTAGAAAAAATCTTTGTTGAAGGAAAAGTGTATACCGGCAGCTCTGGAAAGTAGGAAGTAGTAGCTCACATAATTCTAAGGAATCTGCTTTCATGTTATGCCATTTAGTCGTAGAGTCAGAAAGTCGTCTTCTTTTTTTTTTTTTTTTTTAAGTCATTTGGAATGGATTAGAGTCTGGAAGTCTTTGTGTCATCTTGCATGATCGGCCATCTAGAGCTGGGGCTCCTTTGACAACATCCCTGATGGGTGACTAGCTTGCTTCTTGAACGCATGCAGCAATTCACAGTCGTAACAGTATCCCATTCTAGTTTAGAATGGTGAGATGGCCATCTCACAGATGTTTCGATTCTGCTTCTAAATACTACCAAAGCGATGTCGTAGTTATGCAACTATAGGTAACAAGGGGTTTTGAAGATGTGAAGTTAAAGAAATGCATCTGATTTAGATGCCACTTATATGCCACTCAGAACCCTCCCCCTAGGCCTCTGTTGGGGTGATGGTTCTGAGCAGTTTTCCTGCTGGCCCCTCCCTGGACCTATTCCCCATCTCTTCTGCAGGGGCTTTACTGATGTCACAGCATGGGTCACCTTGGGAACTACTCTGCACTCATATCCTTGCAACCTTTCCTTGTTGAAGAGTTCATACCTATGAGGCCACCCTGGATCAATGGAAGATGGGGGTGATGGTTAACCGCTTCTCCGGGACTGTTTGCAGATGCATCTCACAGGACTCCTGGGAAGGCGGTAGGCTGGAGCCCCGGTTGCCCTCTGCAGTGGCTGCCTCGGTGACTTTCTTGTGTTGGCTTTCCCTGCCTCCCTGTTTCACTCCTTTCTGTCACTCCTGCTCCCTGAAGTCATTGCCCAAATAGCCTGTGCGCAGGCTTTTGTCTCAGGTTCTGTTTCCGGGGGCATTCAGGCTAAGATAGCATCATTAGAAAAAAATCTAAAATGCGTGTGGAAGGATGCTAATTGCTAATTTATCCAAATCTCCCAGCCTAGCTGAATAACAGGATACAGCAAGATTAATTTTTCTTAAATAAACATCATTTTGGAACTCATGGGCTTCTATGCATCTGCAACCAATCCCCCTCCCCCACCTGTCTCTTCCTTTTCTAGTTCTCTCCATTTCTTTGTGCCCATGTGTCTCTGTCCTGCTGACCATTAATCTCCCTTCCCTCTTTGCTTTGTCTTCACTCTGGTCCTTCATCTCTTCCCGCTTCATCCTGTTTCTGTCTCCTTCACACCTTTCCTCTTTGTTTTCCTGTGATTCCTCTCACGTCCTTCCCTTTCCTACTGTGGTATGCAAAGTTGGGAGTCGCCCTAGTTTGTGGGACACTTGAGTCCTGTGGCCTTACCCTCCTGCATTGTCTCACAAACAGGGGAGGGAAGGGTGGGATTAGATTATGTGCTCCCCCAAACTCAGGATCTCAAGGCTTTGCTGAGTATCGATGGGGTTGGCCCTTCATAGACATCCCGTGAGTGTGAAAGAACCAGGGAGTGGGTGTGCAGAAGGGATGATGGGACTTCGACTTCCCTCATAGCCACAAAATCAGAGTTGCCTCTGGGAACTGGTCCTGGGTGTGTGGATCCTTCAGCTGGTTCACGGAAGTTCATACATTCCTAGGAGCGGAAAACCGGAATGTGAGGAGGAGCTGGGAGACTCCTGCGGAAGTCTCGGTCCTGCTGCCTCCCCTCAGGGTGATGCAGAGCACAGCCAGCCATCCTTGCCTGTCTGTAAAGCCACCCAAACACGTGCATTTGTTCACATTTCAATCCACTTTATTACCAAAATGAACAAAAGGAGAATGGCGTTTAAATTAAATAAGTTACACAAACATCTCAGGAGATAAGGTTCCCGGTCCTCCCTGGGAATCGTATCATCACAAGTCGGTAGCACTAAGCACATTCAAAAGTATTGAAATTCTGGATTATTTCGCTAACTTGCCCCCCTCCCCAACCTCAGTCCTGTCCGGAAGAGCCGTCTGTGTGAATTTGTGTTCTTTCCAAAATATTCCAACAGGGAAGTTTTCTTCCATGTCGTCCCTCTGCCCCATGTGTTTCCAATCATACCTCCACGTGGGCTCTGTGAGTACTTCTACCCTCAGACGCATTGCGGATCCCTCCTTGAGCCCCAGCTCCAGGCCACTGCAAGTCAGCAATCCCCTTCAGTTCTGGGGCTGGCCTGGGCATTAACGGTCACTTTGTCAAGTCCTCAGGGGATCTAGACCCTTGGTTCAAAGGGGGTTCTGATTTAGTGTGTCCTGAGGCTCTGTGACCTTCACTGCCTCCTGGGCCTGAGCTGGCCTTTGGAGGAGGTGGAGTAGGGGAGGGTGAATTGTCATTGGCTGAGGCTCTTGTCCTCCTGGAATTTGGCACTTTGGGTGCTGGGCACAGTGAATCCCAGATAACATTGTTTTCTGCCTTCCAAGTTTTGAGTTCCATTGGCAGCCAGATGGCATAATGAATTCACAAAAAAGCAATGCTCACGGGCCAAGAATGTGCTGGCTCTTCGCCGACACTCCCTCCTTTAACTCTAAGAAGCCTTGCTCGCTGACCAGCTCACTCAACACACAGACGACGCAGGCCAGGCAGAAGTTAGACATTGGGATGTTTTCCCAGGCCAGGCCAGCCCAGCCTGGTAGGGCAGGGTCATTACGTTGAAGAAGCTTGGAAGAATCAGTGAGGAGAAGCCAGAAGATTTTCTGTGCGCGTCCGTGGAACTTTTGCAAAACGCGTACACATGGAACCTATTTATTTTCAAGTAATGGTGGGGTTCCTCTAGATGCCCCCTACATATATGGAGAACTTAACCCCTAATTTCATCTTTCTAAGAAGAAGATAGCCTCAGGTCCTAAGGTCGTTTGGGGGTCCCTGTGGAAGATCTAGTCTGGACCAGCCCTTCTGCACATCTGCACCCAGCTAGGGGCTGCGGCCGGTCCCTGGAGGACTTCCTCCCTTGCCTGGCAGGAGGACCCCATCATGGCTCTGGGCACTAGCTGATGAGGGAGAGTTAAAATGATTGGCTCTTTGCCAAGTAAAGAAGGACAAAGCACATGTCCCGAGGGGAGGTATTTCCCTGATGGGGCCCAGGTCCCACCAGTCCGCCCTGGGTTGGCACTAGCACCTCCTCCCCACCACATCTCTGGTACAGAGAGGGAGTCTCAAAAGTGTTTGTGCAGAATAACTGGTATCTATTGCTAGGTTGCCAGAAGATTCTGCCAGCTACCCATCCCCCCCTTTTGGGTTCCTACTCAGCCTCAAGTGAAAGAGAGCAGCCCCTCAGGGCAGGGGAAGTGATGTTTCTGGAGGCGGAGGCAGTCTCTTGGTGGGCTACCCCTGGAGAGGTAGCTCTGGTGGTCTTGAGGGCCCCTGCCACTGCCCAGACCAGAGCGTGATGGGCTGGACAGTAGTGGAGGCCTCGGCAGCCCTGGGATGAGAAGGAAGGGCAGTCAGTCACCAAGATGGAGACTCCTGGGTGTGGAGAGCTGCCAGTGACCAAGTTGGGGCAGCTGGAGGAGGCAAGCCAGAGAGTCCTAACCAAGTTCGTCCCTGTGTGCTGTGACAGCCTGACTCCATCTGACACCAAGCCATGCAGGCTCTAGGACACCCTTTGAAGCTTGCACAGCAGGTCAGCACAGTTGTATTTGTCCTTCTGTTCTTGACTCTCTCTTTAAGTTAGGAAGCCAAGGTATCCATCAGCTGCCACGGGCAGAGCATGGGTGGTAGGGTGGAGGCTTGCTCATTGCTGGCCAGGGCCTCAGGGTCAGGAGAAGGGTGAAGGGCAGGTTCTCCACACTTTCACTCCTGTAAGAAGAGTAGGCTCTCCCTGCTGCTGAGAAGCTCTCTCTAGAGATGCAGGGAGGGAGGCAGGGGAAGAAGAGAGGAGGGAGAGTGGACAGAGGGGCTGGAGTCCTGGTGGATGCACTCTCCTCTACCCAGCACTCCCTGCGATCCCAGGCTCATCCTCATGGAAGTCCCAAGGGCCAGGCACTCTGGAGGCAGCACGAGGACCCACTGGGCCCTCACAGGGCAGTCAGCGTCTCTGCGTGAAACATGCTCCCAAACATCTCCTGCAGGGGCCACAGGAAAGAAGCGGGAGGGGAAGGGAGAGCGTTAGACCTATTGGGGTCAGAGTGGCTGCAACCAAGAGGTGACTCTACGGGCCCCTGGACGGAAAGAAGTATCATGAGTGCATCAGTGTGTGTGTGAACGAGTGTGTGTGTATGTGTGTGAGCGAGTGTATGTGTGTGAGCGAGTGTGTGTGAACAGGGGAAAGGCAGGGTCAGCCTAAGAAGTGAGCTGGTCCAGCAGCGACAGGAGCAGGTGCTGGATCTAATTGTAAGTTGCCCCTGGTGTGCTCTGTGACCTTCCACGTGTCCTTCCCCCACTTTTTTTTTCAGTTTCTTCATTAGGTTAAATGAAGGTTGAGACTATACAAGCCCTAAAGTTCATTTTCACTTTGATAAGCTATTTTGGTCCTATCCCAGTTTTCCGGAATGTGGTGGAGATTCCAAGAGGGCACAGAAGTCCTGCCAAATCTCCGTGGCTCCAGTTCTATTTTCTAATGTCTCCCACCTGCCATCGACGCTCTGAGAGATACGTTCAGAGGACCATGGCACTCAAACCCAAAAAGAATGGGAAGAGACACAAAGAGAGATGTTATTTCCAATAGACCCAAAGCCAGATTTCTCTAAAACTAGTCATCTAGCTTCTCTTCGTCCAGGGCATTGCAGTGGTGCTGATTTCCACGGGCCCGTGGGGATAGTATCCCCCTCATATCTGCATAGCTTTTAGTTTGTCAGGCCTATCCACATGCAGTAATAATTCATCTGCCCCCCATAATTCATCTGATTCTATCAGAATATGTTTCTTAAGGGCAGGGTCTTTGCTTGCTTGCTGCTGTGTGCCCCTCCTGGAACTATGTCGGGCAAGCAGTGGGCACGCCATAAATACCTGTCGAATTAATGAAAGAACAAATGACTCCTCTACTGATCTTGTGAGGTGGATGAGACAGGGATTACCCATATTTCCCTTATTTCACCGATGATAAAAGGTGGGGCCCAGGGGTGTCGTGTGGCTTGCCCAAGATCACATGGTTGATGCACTGGAGAGTTAAGAATAGACATTCGTTCTCTGGGACTGGGTCCAGTGACGTTCCCTTCCCCCAAGATGCCTCTCAGGGAATGAGAAGAATTAAGATCTGTTATTAAAGGAAAGATGAGGATGGAACTTTGTTGCCTTCAAGGTGATTGCTCTGGCCAGGAGGCGAGAGAGCCCAGTGCACACCTTGCATCTGAGAGGACCTCCTTCCCTCTCCCCCTCCCCCTCCCCCTTGCAGCCCCATCCCTCCGCTCACCTGCTCTAAGTCCCAGTAGCTGCGGCTGTCCTCCTCTGAATCATACAGGGAGAGCTCAGGATCCCCTGGAGCCTGGAGGGGGAAAGCCAGTGCAGAATGAGCTCCAGTGACAGAGCAGCAAAGTCGGCGCATGGTGGCAGGAAGGACACGTGGCCGGCTCTGGGTCAGCACCACGGTTTTTAACACATAAGTCATTCTCTTGCCTCTCCTCTCACCTGCCTCACAAAATCTGGCCCCGCTGTGGTCTCCCCCTTACGCCAGACAGGTGTGTATCAGAGTCTGCCTTCCCCTGAGGTGCTTTAGAGGCAGGAGGGTTTACCTGGCCTACAAAGATGGGGCTAGCCACCTTTACCCCTCTGGGAGTGTTTCCTCATCTGTAAGTGTAGGACACTCAAACTCACTCTGCTGGCTTTGTCCCTCGCCCTGCTGTTGATAAGGGGTGTGTGTGTGTAATTTTTCTATGTATGCATATACTCTGCAATATGTAATTATATAAAATTTTTCTATAATATGAATTATTTATAAACATATAAATAACTTGTGTAAGTAAACTGTAATAACCGGACATTATTAGTGCAACAACATGGAGCACGCGTCCAGAATCTTCTCTCTCTGCCCTGTGGACAAGGTTTGGGATGCAGGAAGCCTGTCATTCCCCAGTTTCCTTAGCTCTCAGCGGGGAGGCGGGAGCCAAGGCCCTGTGTGTTCCTGGGCAGTCTTTCAGCACTTAGGACAGATGGCTTCACCTTCATCCGTCTCTTAAGGCAAAGAGCGAATCGTTGTTCTGGGGCCAGAAAAGACTTTCTTACGACTCACAGAGGGCAGGGGAGGTTTTTTTTTTTTTTTTTTTTTTACCAAGGGCTGGGGTACAAATAGAGTCTTGGGAAGCCAAGGACAGGAGCTGAGCTGGGAGGGGACCCTGGGACCCTGGGGGATGAGGGGTGCCTGGAGAGACCTGGGCAGGGACCCCAATGAGGTGGGCTTTTCTGACTCCTCAGCTTTCTGAAGTCCTAGACAGTGTTCTTTGTATCTCATTTGCATACCACTTACTGAGCTAGTAAATTAAATGTCAAGGAGCTGAGACAAAACTCTACCCCAGCCTCTTCATCCATCACCAGCCTGAAATCTCCAGGCTCTGCTAAATTAAAACAGGCAAGCTTACTCCCCTCCCCGCCCTCCCCCAAAGCCCTTTTTAGGAAGCGAGGAGGAGGAGGCTGGGGAGCAATGCCAGAATAGTGGGCATACCGTACTATGCTTTGGTTTGTGCACTCGGCAAATTAAAATTAAGAAAGGCATTTTACAATACACAAAGTGCTTTCAAGTGACATAAAAGAGATAATTATCATTTAATCCTAAAACAAAAAAAAATGCTGTGAGGTAGGTAATATTAATTGACGGTGCCCATTCTAGAGATAAGTAAACTGAGATTCAGAAACGTTAAATGGCAGAATCAGTGTTGGAACTCAAAGCTTCTCCTGTGTTCTTTCTAATGTCCCTTGGTCCTGCTATTTCAGTGACCTGGGGCCTAGGATTCCCCAGGTGCAGGGCCCTTACCCTTTGGAAGGTGCGTCCCGTGGCCACTTCTCCGGCATTTGCCTGGGCAAAGAGAACAGCGTCGTGGATGCTGGGAAAGACGTGGCTGCACTCTAGACTCCCATCCTCAAAGACACCTCCATGGCTAATGTCATTGTACACCTGGGCTGGAAGGAGGAAAGATCAACCTTCAGAGAGATCCCGATTGGAGCTGGGGGGGGGGGAGGAGGGTGAGAGCAGGGCGGGCGGGGAAGAAGAGAGAAGCCCGAGCTGCATCGGGGCCTGGCATTGCATTGCAGTATCAGCTCAGGACGGCAGGGGGCAACTCGAGCTCGAGCATGCCGAACTTCAGCCCAGGGCAGAAGGAAGCAGTTTGACAGGGACTCAGTTCTCTGTGGCGATTGGAGAGGGAAAGGCTAAACCGTCCGTGAGGCGGCTGCTGCCAGGTCTGTCCCCTGAGGGGCCATCTTCCTCTTGTTTACACAGATCTTTTCTGCAGTTTCCAGTATGTGGCAGAGCCTTTACTCTTAACCGAATCCTAGAGATGGCTTCCTGAGGGAGTGTCCAGTGAGGGTGGGAGGAATCCACTCCTTCTAGCTCAGGAGGTAGAAGGAGGCAAACCATCACAGCAGGCCGTTGTCAGGGCAGAGTCTCTCCCTGAGCGGGGTCTCTGCAGAGCTAGGGCCGTGCAGCCTTGCCGGAAGGGATCTGACCCTCCGCAGGAGGCTGGCACGTGTGCTGTGCCCATCGCATTCTCCTGCGTGTCTGTGCGCACCTGCTGCCTTTCCACGCCCTTGCACTTCGCTTATGTGCTAACGACGGGAATGCCCATCGCTCTGTGGCCACGACCTCGAGGCTGTGTACATGCACTCTTTGGAGATTACATGCTTGTAAAACTGCGTATCTGTGTGTTCCCTGGGCAGTAAGGACATGTGTGTGTTCTATGCCTCCTATAGAAGATTCATGTACTAGCCGGGCGCAGTGGCTCACGCCTGTAATCCCAGCACTCTGGGAGGCTGAGACGGGTGGGTTGTTTGAGCTCAGGAGTTCGAGACCAGCCTGAGCAAGAGCGAGACCCCATCTCTACTAAAAAAAAAAATAGAAAGAAATTAATCAGACAACTAAAAATACATAGAAAAAATCAGCCGGGCATGGTGGCGCATGCCTGTAGTCCCAGCTACTCGGGAGGCTGAGGCAGGAGGATCGCTTGAGCCCAGGAGTTTGAGGTTGCCGAGAGCTAGGCTAACGCCACGGCACTCACTCTAGCCAGGGCAACAAAGTGAGACTCTGTCTCAAAAAAAAAAAGATTCATGTACCGTCTGAGTTGGAGAGGATCCCCAATTCATCTAGTCAACCCCCTCATTTTACATAGGTAGAAATGGGTCCCCTGGACAGACAAAGTGACTTGCCGAGGATACATGGCAAATGAGAGTCCTAGCTGTCCTTTCCCAACTCCCCGACCCTCCCCACCACTGTTATCAAGACCCCTCAGATCTTTATACAATCCGGCCAGACTCCCTGGACTTGCGTCTGAAGCCGCTGTGAGCAGGCAGTAGTTCGGGAGGGTGTTTGGGTCCCCTCACTTCCCCGCCTTCACTATTCAGACCCAGCAGCCTGTTCCCAACCCCCCTTGCCAGGCTTTCGGTCCCTAAATGTCCTCCTCTCTTACCGTGGATGTTCACCAAGAAGACCTTCACACCGATCTTGCCATAGGTGGAGCTCAGCTGGAAGTGTTGGGGTGGAGAGACAAAAGGGAAGGAATGTTCTGAGTGGGTCTTAAAAGCGATTCGCAAAACGTACTTGAGAGGGGAAGCCAAACAAGTCAGCAACCCTGAGAGCCCTGCGGCCGAAGATAAAAATAGCAGCAAAGCGCACCACTTCTCTCTGGAGTGGCGGCTGAGGGCTTCTCTAAAAAGCAGGGCGGAAATGGGGCTTTGCCAACGTGGTGGGCACTTAAAGTCAGCGTGGCCCCTTCTTAGGAGGCCAGATCTTTTCTTTCAGTAGCTTAGATTCCTAGTCTCCACCTCTTTCCTGACTTTGTGGCTTCAGACAGAAGCTGCAGGGGAGGGCCGAGGCTCAGAGAGTCTAGGGCTTCAGCCAAGCCTGGTCTGGACTCCAGATCCAGGCTAGGGAAGCAGGCTGAGGTTCCAGGTGGGGCACAGGGTCCTCTGTGCACCCCGCTGATGGTGATGTCAGCCCATATGCTCTCTGTGCCCCTCTGTTTCCCTGGTTTGCCTCTGTCTGAGGCGGTTCTGAGGTTTGCTGACTCCCTGCCATCAGAGGTGGCCGCTGAAAAGTTATCAGATGGATACTTTCATTCGGAGTGTCCAGTGGGCTGCCTGTTTGGCCTGGGGGTGTGGGCACTGATGTTCTTTCTTCTCTCCTAGGTTGGCCAGTGAGTGCAGTAAGGGGTAGCAGGCCAGGAACCAAGGGCCAAGCCGGACCCTTGTCAGAGGACCCTGGGTGGGTTCCTGGTGGCCTGAGAGGGAACTTGGGATGGCCCCTGCTGGAGGGGGCATGGATCAGCAGGGCCTGAAGCTCCGGTAGCCCTCCTCAGCAACTCACTGTCGTGGGCCGCCTGGGCCTGCTCTGCAGAGAGCACCCTGTCTCGGTCAGGTCTGGGGAAAGGAGGGTCCTTCGGAGCCTTTAGCCTCCACGGCGCGCTTCTTCCCTAGGCTGGCTGAAATGAGGGCCCCGAGGAAAGGGATTGTAAGAGAGGGGGGAGCGGAGATGCAGGTGCAGAGAGCCTCACCTTGGCCAGGGCTTTGATGCCCATTAAGTCCACAAAGCTGACTCCACTCATGTCGAGAATGAGGGTGTGGAAGGTGACGAAGGGTGGGACACTGGCCAGCGTGTCACTGGGTTCACCAGGGGTCTCAGCAGAGGCTGGTGGCTCGCACTGGGCAGCTGAGGAGGTGTCGGGGCTTAAGGAGATGTAGGACACGCTGGCGCCGTTAGCGGGCGTCTGGTTGTTGTTGGGGTCCGTCGGGGAGGTGTTCTCAAAGTCCTGCTGGAGCTCCTGCAGGGAGACGGTCTGGAGGGGTGGGGTGGGTGGCGCAGAGTCAGGGACCCCCGAACCGCGCCAGACTGCTAGGCTGAAGCAGGGCAAGGAGGGTGCAGGTGGAGGCGAGTGACTCAGCGCGGTGGTGGTGAATGCAGGCTCTCAAACCCCCCCAGGAGAGGCCTCTCCCAAAGCCCCTTCCTTGGCAGGGCCTGCAAACTTAGTCTCCTGCCACCCAAAGTCAGAGGACCCTTCTGAGAGGGGCCCTGAAGCCACAGCCCTCTCTGCTCTGGGAGGAAGCCCTTCTGGAGACAGCTGAGCTCCTTCTTCCGTTTTTCTATGCCCGCCTGACTCCCCCCAAACTCCCACCCCCAGCCCAGCCTTGCCAGCTCTAGATTGGCTGGGCACCCCGGAAAAGCCTCCGCTGCTCCCCGTCGGGGGGCTGTTTCTAAATGCACGGGCCACGTCCCATCTTAGCCAGAAAACGGGAGGGGCCGGGAGAGTTCAGCGGTCCCCCGGGAGCCGGTAGCCACCACCCCAGGAGAGGGAGGCCCAGTGGCCACCGGGCAGTGCTCACAGACACTTCCTGTCTTTGCCTCGCAGGGTGGGGGTCCCAGGAATACCACAGGGGAACAGGGCATGAGGGCCGTTCCTAGCCTCAGTTCACCTTGGTTTTCATGAATAGAGACTTCCTCTGTTGGCTGGGCATCGTTCTCCTCTTCTCCTGCTTCTTGAGGTATTTTTGCTTGGCTAGCAATACTTTCTGGGGGTCCGTGCCTGTCTGTGGGGAGACAGCCAACAGCAGCCTCTGTGGGGGGGCTTCTCTTGGCCACTCTCTGTCCGGCCCCTCTGGTCACCAAGGACTGAGCCTTACCTTGGCAATGATCTTTTGCCTGAAGATCTCCGAGTTGGCAAAGTAGAGAGGGGAGCAGTAAGTGACAATCTTTATCCCTTGAATTTCCTGGACCTGTGACAGGGAGACTGAGCTCAGGTTGCAGAAATGTTTTTATTGGCTTTTTAAGGAAACCGCTTCTCTTTGAGATGGGGCAGGGCAAGAGAGGGATGTCATGAGCTTGGATTACCCACCCTATTGTAGGTCTTGGGATTCACATAAATGTCAGTGTCTGTGACCTGGGCCAGAGCGTAGCCGTTTCGACTGGATGAAGGAGGAGAAGAAAAACATGAGAGAATGCTAATAGCACGTGGGCCTGGAAGGACACTGGAGGTGAGGGTGGGGGCTGGGGCAAAGCCAGGCTAGGATGGGGTCCTGTCCTCATCCCAGGCTTGCTGTGTCTGCCTTTTTGCCCTGGTGGCTGGTGGCAAGTCCTTGACACAGCTCCCAGACCGGGGCTCAGGGGATAGAAGCAGTGGGGACACACAGACTGACAAGTCTGAGTGGTCCCAAGGTCACCACGTCCTTGTTCTGAGTTCTCAAAAAGAGAAGACAAGGTTCTCCCAACATTCAGCATCCTCCCTGCCCTGGCCAGGACCCCCTCCCTCTGGTACCCCGGCCTGTGCTACTTAATATTTTTATATAAAGAACACAGCATCTATCCTCCGACCTGCTATTCTCCTGGGGTGGGGTCCCATATGGTTTGGGGTTCTGGCAGTGCCTTTGGAAGGACACTGAGTCTCACCTTCCTGCTCTTCCCCTACTTTCTGTCTCCCCAGCCCTCCAAGACCATGCTGGCCTCCTCTGGGGTTTTGAGGTTATGGAAGTCAAACAGCCCAGCCTACAGTCCTGGCTGGGTCGGGCTCTCCTTGGGCCTGGCAACACCTCCAGTGCTTGGGAGGGAGGAGGCTGTTACTCACAACTGGGTCTGGAAGACCACAACCAGGACGGAGAAGGCGACACCCACTGCCACACCATACGGCAGGCTCAGGAAGAAGGAGGAGAGGAAGCTCACCACCCACACGCACTGTGAAAAAAGACATGTCAAAAGCTGGCCTGGGGAGAAAACTGCCTCTTTCGGGAAGTCTTCCTGGATTAGCTACGGCTATTCTCTGCTAGCACAACCTCAGACCCATCCTTCCCTTTTTATTGCATTTTGGTTCAAAGTTTGGTTCTTTAATAGCAATGTGAACCTTAGTTTCCTAATCTAAAAAGAGAGAATAATAATACCTACTTTATGAAAGGATTAAAGAGTTAAGGAATGTAAGGTCCTAGCCTCGTGATGGACACTCAGAGGGTGACCACTAACTGTGAGTTCCCCTTCTCTGTCTAACAGCAAGCTCCACGTTCCTGTCCAGAGCCTGCCGCCTGGGCCTGGGGCCTGGCTGTGTGGGTGGGCGGCAGGGCTGGGTGAAGTCTTGATTGTGGCCTCCTATGGAGCTTTAGGACTCGCAGATTCCTCTAAAGGAAAGAACTCTGCCTGGATTCCTGCAGAGGATCGTCGGGAAAACCAAATGGAAACACAAAGCACTAGTGAACACAGGGGACTATTGCCAAGACAGGGAGTGTTGGGGTGTGGTGGAAGCAGATCCCTGGGCTGGGCATTGTGACATCGTTTTTCTCCCTATCCTCATCTCTCCCTCACTGGGGGACCCCAGGTGGACCCCTCACCTCTCTGCTTTCAGGATTTCCTTCCCTGCACCATGTGGGTGAGCCTCCCTCGCCCGGCAGACAGTTCAGCCCGGAGGTTTGGAGCCCAAGACTTGGAGCTCCAGTCCAGACACTGCCACTTCCTACCTCTGTGGCCTTTGGCGATTTGCCTAACCATTCTGAGCCTGGCTTTCGTCATCTTTGAGGGAGGTTAGCAAATCCCCTCTCAGAGGTCATGGTGGGGCTTAAACGAAGATAATGCAGCGTCGTCAGTCCACGGTCGCCTGTATTGCTGTTGTCCAGCGGAAGACGCGGTGTGGTGTGTGACTAATCACGACAATCAGTCATGTTTGCAGAATGTTTATGGCCACACGGTGCTTTCCCATTATGATTTCATTTAATCCTCAGAGCCCGCGCGTGACGCAGGGATGGCTACCACGCCGGTTCACGGATGAGGAAATAGGATCCCACAAAAGTCTAGTAACACGATCAAGACCCCGGTCCTCTGGCTTTAGCACAATTCAGACAACATGCAGCTTACTTGCATTATCTTATTTCTTCTTCAGAAAAAACACTAGGGGATAGGAAGTATATGACGCTCATTTCACAGATGAGGAAGCTGAGAGTCAGAGCGGTTAAGCGACTAGCTATTGGCCACAGCGCCAGTGAATGGCTGAGTTAGGATTTCAACAGAGGATATCTCACCCCAAAGTCTGGACTTTTAACCACTCAGCCATGTAGGGAGCAGCAGACCAGAGGGTTCACCGTTAGGACAGGGCTAACTGGCAGGGCCGTGGGGTTGGGAGAGGGGACAGGGGCGTGCTGGGGACCCAGAGGCTGCTCGAGACTCACACAGTCCAGCTTGCTCTTCCTCCACAGGTAGTAGGGGTCGGTGAGCTGCTTGAGGGAATTCTTGAGGTTGACAGCTATCAGGGCTCCCAGCACAGACTGGAGAAGCAGAACATCGCTGCGGGTCACCGGGGAGATCCCCTTCTTTTTGCCCTCCTACACATTCCTGACCCCGGAGCCCGGCAGGACAGAGCTGGAGTTCCAGATCCCTTCCCCTGGCAGAGCGCCCCAGTCTCTGCACTCGGTCTTAGGTTTAGAAAGTGCTGGCCTTAGAGCCATGGGGTCCATCCTGGCCCCGTCTTTGCCCTTCCTCTCTTCCCTCACCCCTAAATGGCTCATGCCCAGCACCCTCTTAGCTGGGCCATAGGAGCGCCTGGCACTCGCAGGTGCCTGGAAACACTGCCTGGGGATCAGACTCTGAGGCCAGAAGGCTGGAGTTTGAGACCAGCCCTGCACTGTGAGCCGGCTCACCATAGACAGATCACTTAGACTCTCAGCCTCAGTTTTCCTCACCTGTAAAATGGGGAGAATAAAACCTGCATTGTCTACCTCACAGGTTGTGATTGAGACTAAGTATGACAATGACGGCTTGTTACAGTCTGCAAAGTGCTGCACAGCTCTTAGGGACTGTGCTCACTGGAGTCTCTTGCGGTCCTCTGCTCTCTGGCTGGGCTCTTACCTTGGGGAGAGGGTACAGATAGGTTCCCAGGACCAGCATGGTGATCATCACCACCAGAGACACGCACAGGCTTGCCACCTGTCCAAGAAAGAGTTGGGGTTGGGGGGTAGGTATGACAATTTTGCTCCCGATTTATGTCCAGTAGATGCCTTTGGGGAATGGAGACTCAGCAGGAAAGAGGAAGGCTAGATAGCGCCGGCCTGGCTCGGGCTGCCTGGGCTTCTCTGGGGCGATTGTCCTGCGACCACCTCTACCTCACTCCCCTAGTGCAGGGCTCACCTGCGATTTCCCTCCAGCTCCATCCACAGCCAGAGTGACAGAGAGAGCACAGCAAATGACATGAATTTTAAAGAAGGAGCCAAAGAAGTTGCTGCAGCCCAGGGCGATCATCTCCTGTGGGGAGAGGGGCAGGATTAGAAGCCAGTGGGGGCAGGCAGGGACTGAGCACAGTCAGCCGTGCAAGCAGGATCTTGGGCCTAGGGCTTGAAAGTGACCCTGTCGCTAGAAGGTCATACGCTCCCAATCAAGAGGAGGTCAACCTCTTGGGTCAGAGACTCCCCACCCCCTGCTGGCAGGCAGCCTGCCTCACCGCAGCCCAAAGAGCCCCAAGATATCTCGTAGCCGGCCTCCGGCGGCCCATCCTACCCAGCCCTGCTGGCCATGGCCGGAGCTACCTGGTTCGAATCCACGTCATAGCCGTGCTTGTTGGCCAGGGTCCGGCCCATAGCCAGGTTGATGACATAGCCCACGATGGCCAGAGAGAAGGCTGTGCCAACCATGTCCTTCCACTGCGAAACCACAGGCGACACCGGAGTGGGGAACCTGCCGAGGAGCCAGAAAGGAGGCAGGGCCCAAGGGTGTGAGCGGCGGGGTGGGGGTGGGGGGAGCAGCTGTGTCCTTCACCAGCCTGCGGGGACCAGCCGGGCCCCCACGCTGTGCCAGGGTCTTTGTATAAGTTATCCCATCCAATCCGGATCCTCAGTATAACCCTGTAGGGTAGGTACCATCACTCCGACTTTACAAAAGAGGAAACCAAGGCTTAGAGAAGTCAGCTTGTCCAGAATCCACTCCTGGATTCTGGACTTTGTGCTCACAAGCCCCCAGACCCCCAGACCCCCAGTGCCTTGAGCCCTTCTCGCCCTCGCCTGCCCCTACTCGGCAGGACAAGTCTGCCCCTCTCCTCCCACGGCCTGGCATGGTGCCTGGCACACAGGGGCTGCTTAATGAATTTTGCTGATCCGAATAGCTCCCTTTCCGCATGGACGAAGAGCCAGGGCATTAGAGCAGGGCAGAGAGATGGCAAGGGGCAGATCAGAGAGGCTTCACCGGCATTGATCGAACGAGACTTAGAAGGGGAGCGTGGCAGTTAAGACTCGCTCTTCATAAAGCAGCCAGCATTGGCTGGCCGCAAGGCTCTACTCAGTGATAAGTGATACTAGCGATTCCCACGTGGTCAGCGCCATACTGTGTATGCTGCACTTTCCTAGAGTTTGTCTCTTCTGTCTCTGAGCCCAGGCCTTAGTCGGGACGGGGGCCGGGCTTCGTGGACTCACCCATGTTGGATCTCTCCCACGATCTGCATGTGGTACTTCTTGGGCAACTTGCAGCCCCCAGAGATAGCTGTTGCCACTACCACCTGCGAACCCCAGAGTGGAGAATGGGGATTAAGTTGGGGCCAGGGCAGGAATCTCTCCCAAGTCTGCCTTTTCTCTGGGGGCCCCAAATCCCACTGGCCTGCCTCCTTGAGGGGAGGAGTCTGAGGAGCAGGAAGAGAGGGAGAGCCACAGACAGGGGGATGGGATGGGTTCACGTCTGACTTCCGGTTCCACTGGCTGCCAGTGGAGGGGGTGGGGCGGGGGTGGGCTGGGGCTCCCCTGGCTCTGGCGGGAGCTGGACTCCTCTTCTCACAGCCTCTCCAGCCTGGCCGCCAACACCCAGCTCCGGACAAGGTCCTTACCACGATCATCTCCGTGGGGATGGGGAAGCGGATCTTGTGCATGTAGCGAGCGTTGAGCTCCTTCACCACCACCAGGACGACACCGCTGATGAGGGCGAAGATGAGCGAGGCGATGTTGGTGTGGGGGAGCTTTTTGCAAACGTCAATGAAGGTCTGGGGGAGAGAGCACCATGCTCACAGGCTCCCACCTCTTCTTCCCACATTACCCACCCTTGGGTGCCCGGCCCAGGGAAGGGTTGTCATCGGTGCTAATAGAGGCACACCAGAGCAGAATCCAGACCCCGGTCATGAACACTGTCTCGTCTTCCACCACCCTCTCCCATCGGGCACCCTGAGAGCTCATGCTCCAATGGGAATGCTTTTTTTTTCTCTAGAAGAGTTCGAGCTAAAGGAGGAGGGATAGAGATTAGACATAAGGAAGGACTTTCTAGGCAAAGAGGGGTTGAGGCAATGGAATGGGGAACTGATGGAGAGGGCACATCTCCTTTCCTGCACAGATTAACCACAGAGAACCTCAGCGAGCTCTCGAGGTCATGCATTTGACCTTCCTTCTCAAGGTGGGAACCCCCTTGGAATCCTCCCTAAACAGTCGGTCAGCCAGCCCCTGCTTGAGAATATCTCATAATGAGAAACTCAGAGCTTCTTGAAACAGTAAACCCTGCTAAGTGTCTGCCCGAGCCTGCCCCAGTTGCAGGAGTGCGTCCCCGGACTCACGAAGACGATGGCCCCCGGGCCTGTGTAGGAGGGGACGGTCAGTCCGAAGATGTACTTGAGCACCGAGATCAGGATCTGCAGGCCGGCAGCCGTCATGAAGCCCCGGATGAAGGACTCGGAGAGGTAGATGGCCACGAAGCCAAACTGCATGAAGCCCAGGCCTATCTGCGAGGAGAAAGCGGGTGTTGGGGGAAGGCCAAGATGGGTCAGCCATTCCTACAACCTGCCTGCCACAAACCCAGGCCTGGAGGCCCTTGCAGCCCAGGGATAGCAGTAGCTCTAGGGAAATGAGCCCGTGACCTTGTCCTGCCCTTCGCTGTGCCCTGTGTGCCTGCCATCAGACATTTAGTTCCTTTAGGGCACGGGCCTCTTTGTCATTTCACCTCTCTGGCTTTGTTTTCTTATCTGTAAAATAAACCTGGTCTTCTTCCAGTGTTTCCTCTTTCAATAAATGACACCATCATCAACCTGGTTGCCCACCTGAAAACTTGACAGTCATCCTCCCTTGCCTCCCACACCCAGCCTGTCACCAAGCTCTGTTAATGCTCCTGGCAAAATGTTCCTAAGTTCACTCCCACCTCCTTCTATGGGGCCACCTAGTCTAGTCCCCTGTTGCTCCTGCCTGGGCCTCTGCAGGGTCTCTCAACAGGTTCCCTGCCGTGCTTCCAATCCACCTCCCACCCATCGTCGCCACAGACCAAATGATCCTTATAAACTGCCAATCGGACCCAGAGCTGCTGCTTAGGGGACAGACCCCAGACTTCATTGTCTGGCCTCTGCCTACCTTTCCAGCCTCTTCTCTGGCCCTCTACCCTCCAGCCACACCGCACTCCTTGCTGTTCCCGGTCAGATCACACTCTCCTAGGCCTTCATGCTTTTGGGCACTGTTCCCTCTGCCTGGATCATCCTTCTGTACCTTGTTCATCTGGTTACTGGTTAACTCCTACTCATCCTTTAAGCCTGGTCAAGTGTCACCTCCTCTTTGAGGTCTTCCCTGACTCTCTGTTCTATGTTCCTACAGCTCTTCGTGCATAGTTCCCCTCTGCTGCTTATCTTATGACACGCAAATTTGTCTGTTGACATGGCCGCTTCCTCTGCTGTGCTGTGAGCAACTTATGAACTGGGCCTCTTTCTTACTTATCTTTGTATCCCGGGGCCTAGCCCAGCTCCTGGAGCAAAACATTAACTGAATGAATGAGTGAAAGGTGCTCTCTGGGACTGGTCTTGCTCTCGCATTCTGTCATGCTGTGCTTCCTTTCGTAAAACCTAGCAGACTCCTTTGCAATCCTCCGCAGAGGCTGAATTTATGTCGTGCAAGTGCTGCCGTGGCTTGGAGCAGAGGAGGCTGGGGCTGATGAGGGACGTCAGAGAAACTTAGCAGTCTGGAAGACTGTGCTCCCAGAGAGTGGAGTTTCTCCCGGGGGAGTGGAGAGAGGCTGTGAGCCTCAGGCAGTCTTTAGGCTCAGGACAGTTTTATCGGGGGCAGCTGTTGTTCCTGTGTGCGGTCCTGCTAGCTACAGGTGCGCGATACTCTGCGTTTTCAAGGTCCTCTTTAGCCCTGAGATGGGGACAAGGGAGGAGGTAGAGCCCTAAACCAGATTTAACATCAAAATGGGGGCTTTGGGGCAGGGGCAGGTGGTCTGATGCCCTCCTGGCAGGGTTGGGGGCCGTCTCCCTCACCTGGATGATGGCAGTCAGGCAGGCTAGCGTCGCTGACACTTGCAGCCTCTCTGCCTCCATGGCTGCCGTGTCCACATGGCTCTCGTTGGTGGCATTGTTGAAGACTTGGAATTTCGACTCTGGGGCCAGCTGCAGACAGATGTTACCCACCAGGATGCTGATAACGGCAAAGGTACCTGTGGTGTCCCATCCAGCCAGCAAAAATCAGAGGTTTGGACCACGCCCATGGAAACCAGAAAGGGGCCCAGAAATGCTCCCTGACCCCCCTGGGTGATGGATCCTCACACCTCCAAGGTCATCTCCAGCTGCTCACAACAACTGCTCACATCTAACCACAATCTATGCTTTTCAATGTGTTTCACCTCAGCTGTCGATATTATCTCATTGGACATGTGAGGAAATGAACTTAGAAATACATGCAGAGTCTGAACCAGAAACCAGCCCTTGTGACCAGGTCCTTTTTCTCTATGTCACTTAGCACCAGAAAAGTCCGAAAGTCCCTGCAGTGGCCTGCTGGAAGCAGCCTGGGAGTTAGACAGTGATTTCTCACATCTGTTTAGCCCTTTATAGCATATGGTGTATCTTGTTCTGCCAAATCTTCCTCTCATTCCAGGGAAGATGGAACAGGTAACTCTAACTGAGCTCACAGAGGCTCAGTGGTTTCTCCAAGGTCACCGAGGACCTGGGACTGACACTCACAGGGACCGTCCCCCTCCAGGACTGGCCAGCACCAACTCTAGGAGAATGTAGATGGAAAAGCACCCGAACCCTCTTCGCCATACATCCCGTCCTCCTGGCCCAGGTCATCCTGCCTGCCGAGAGGGCAGAGGCCTTACCTGGCACCATCTGGTGCACACCCCCCAGGAAGAAGTAGATCAGGAGGGGGAAGAAGGAGGAGTAGAGGCCATTGACTGCAGGAAGGTTGGCCAGCAGAGCAAATGCCATGCCTGCAGACGACAAAGACATTGAAAGCTCAAGAACACAGTCAGCTTATAGGGGTCACAGAGGGATGGTCTGGGGGTGGGGAGTGGAATGGGGGAGCAGCAGGCCAGGCCTGGCTGAGGGGACCCCCTCACCTTGTGGGACCTGGATGGATCCCCCGCTGAGTCCGCCAAGCAGGTCGGGGACAATGTAGTCTTTGATCTTGTACTTGGGGAGCCAGGAGAGCACAGGCAGCAGCCCGAACACCACGGTTTTGATCTTGGCTGAGGAACACCTGCAGGGAAGGAGGGCAGGTTTCCAGTCGGCCCTGCACGGCTTGGACACTCCAAGGTGGAGAGGGACTATAATATCCTGTTCCTTTCATTCATTCATTCACTCAAAATTCACTCAGATTCCAGATATGACACTGAGCACCCACGCTGTACTGGGTGCCTGGGGTACCAAGAAGAAAAGGCAGGAACTTTCTCTAGAGAGCTCGTCCACACACCTGGGCATTAGCCGCAGGTCTTCAGACTGCTGGCTGCTCACCTGAGAAGTCCACAGGACTTGGCTGACAGGTGTGCATCTTATGGTGGCTCAGCCTTCTAAGGCATCAGGTCCATGCCCCAGCTCAGGTGGCCCTTCTCCAGGAAAGGCTCCGCTGAGTTCCTGTCTGCCCGAGGCAGGCCCGGGCTATACTCGCCTGGGCTCCTGCAGCTCCGTGTGCTTCCTGTGTTATAATTACTTGCTTTTTGTTTGTCTCTCCCACTAGACAGCACACCCCACCGTGGCGAGAAGTCTACCTCTCTTCTTCATCTTTGTACACCTTGAGCATTACACAGCGGTGCTTAGGAAATATTATTTGAATAAATGAGTAAGTGAAAGGATGGGCTGGCGTTGAGACTCAGTCTGAGCGGGGGCTTCCTGCTGCCATTTTTCTTATAACTCCCCCCACCACCAAAGGCCCTATTGTTCCTGCAGGGTGCACCTCTGCTGACTCACCATCCTTTGTGTGTGATAACTCCAAAACCGGAGTTCTTTCCCTTGTTAATTCATCTGTAGGGGAGGGAAGAATGGGGGGGGCTGTTCGTTGGTCAACGCAGGGTGGGGAGAGTTGATCCCTTCCCTGTTTGTTGAACACCTTGAGGTCCTTTTATAGAAACTCAGGAGCGGTGGGAACAAGGGCCTACAAACTCAAGGGTGACAGCCAGTGGATTGATGACTGGAGGGGGTGGGGGGATTTGCTTTTCTTCTCCCAGTTGAGGGAACTCAAATACTCAGAGCCCATCTGGTGACTCACTGGCCTGCTCTGATTAGGCTTCCTTTTCTGCCCGGCACCGATTCCTGCTCTTTGCTGTTGCTCAACAATAGTTTCCCTGACACTGGGTCCCCTGGATGTCACCCAAGACTGAAACCAACACAGACAATGCTTTGTACCTTGGAAAGTCTGGGAAGATTTTCTTTCCCAATGAATACTCCATGCAACGGCATCCTCATCAACATCTGACTCCCCAGTCTCCTCTGGGGCTCGTGGTGCCTTTCCCATCCCTGGGATGGTGGAAGGCCAGGTGGACTGGTGGTAAATTGCTTAATGCATCTCTAAAGCCTCGTTCTAAGACAGGACCAGCCCTGTAGGAGTCTATCAGGTTTGTTTGTGGCCAAGGAGAGTGGACTCATGAGTGGAGAGCTGGCTAGGGAAAGAAAAGCAACTCATTGGAGGGCTAGTCCATGCCCAGCCTTACTTGCAAGTGTGCTGTATATTGGACAAAGCCATCTGAAGCCTGAAAGAAGAGCTGGGAGCAGAGACCAAGAGGGAAGTGGAGACAGACATCAGCTCTCTTGACATTTGCTCGTTCATTAAACAGATATTTATTGGAGCACCTTCTGTGTGCCAGGCACTGGTCGAGGCTCTCATGCTAGCATCACGGGAATTGTTAGTTCCCTACATCCCTTTGTAGTTTTGATCATCCTTATCATTTAGGACAGCAGCAGATCCCCTCATCCCTCCAGCACAGAAGCAACCCAAACTTAAACTCTTTGGGCACAAAGACCGACAGAGCCCCACCTGTCTGAGGAGCATAGTTGTGGGCACTGAGTACCCAAGGCCTTGACTGTAACTGGGCAGAGATGGAGCCTCCCAAGAGAAACAGGGTTGGGCTGGGGATTTTAGCAAAAACTCAAGTGGGTGATTCCCCCAGCCTGAACCAGTTCCACCTGCATCTCCACTTCAGCCATTGGCAGTGACCTCGATCCAGGTAACTGAATCAGCTGTTTCCCCAGGGGAGCGAGGAAGAGCGAGCCAGCCCACAGCCGGGCCTAAGCGAGGTCGCCCAGGAGTCTGGGAAGGGGGAGGGTGAAGCTCACAGCCTCAGGCTCCTGGGGTAGCCCCTTCCTTAGAGGCAAGGTGGCACCACCCACCAGCAGTTCCAGGGATCTGAGAGTGGAGAGAGCCTGGGAGCTGCTAGGACTACACCCTGGCAGGTCCCCTGCTGGAGAGCCCAGGAATTCAGGGCCTCCTTTGGGCATTCTCCGAACCAGGTGAAGAAAGGAACATCTGGGAGGGAAAGTGTGAAGGGCAAAGGGCTTGGGGTAATTGTGGCTTCAGGTTTTTTTTCTTTTGATAAGGAGGGAACAGGGCCTGGAGTAGGGCTGTAGCGTTCCCTACCCCTCCGTGTTGTGGCATGTCCCTGTACAGCACTCCTTAAAAAACCCAAAGAAGATTTGAGAGGACTGAGAATAGAGGAGACCCCACGCAGGGGTCAGGGATGCCCTACAATCCTTCTGAGACTGCGGACGATTCTGGCTCCCCGACCCCCTCCTCTCTGGGGGTCTCAGGGTTCAGAACCTCACTTCCCCAGGGCTTCCCTAAAGCCTGTCTTAGGGACACTGGTGCAGAAGCCCCGTTCTGGTGCAGGAAGGATTTGGTGGGGAGGAGAGGACAAGAGAGGAGGCTGGGCTCTGGGCCACATTACCTGAAGGCATTGCGAAGTTTCTCTCCCACCGGGTACGTCCGGTCCTTCTTCTCAAACTCATCGTCGAAGAGGGTGAGAGAGTACGCGGCTCTGTCTACCACGTAGCGGGGCCTGGGCTGGCTCATGTCTGGGGCATTTACAAGCTGTGGGAGAAGCAGAGCAGGGGAGGATGAGGGAGCATCCCTCCCCAGCGCCGGCCCGGGCCTTCTCTCTCTGGTCCTTGCGGCAGCAGAGTTTTATTCTCTTCCCCGCCCCCATCCAGCAAGGAGCCTCCCTTCCCTCTGTCCAGTCTTTCCACCAGACTCACTTCTTTTGGTGGCCTTCCTTCCCAGGCACCGATGATGCACACACTTGCCCTGGCTGTTTTGTTTGGCGCCCAGCACGTGGCTGGCACTCTACACCTGTGACATCACTGTCACCCCCGCTGAACACCAGGCAATGAGGAGGTGGGAGTACAAGGGCAGGAGTCACCGCTGGCTTCAGCACATGGGTCCTACTGTCCCCCGGCCCCTGGTGCCCCCACAAGCCAGTCCCCCTCCCCACATCATAGTTTCCCCTGGCAGAAAGGCTCCTACCATTCAGCCAATCAGCTTGGAGGAAACAGAGAAACCAGTCTGCCCGGAGGCAGGGGGATAGCCGTGGTGACCTCAGGAGGACCCTTCTTGAATAAGATGCCTAGAACTTCACCGACAGGTTTCCCGGGGAGACAATGGTGTGTTTGGGGAAATCAGGATGGTCCACCCGCCTGCTCGCTCTCCCACGGCTTCCTGTGCCTAACCTTTCCCCCACCCTTGTGTACCGGAGTTCCTCTCCTCCTCGCTCTTTGCGCAACCTTGCTGGCGTTCCAGGAGCTGAGTTGGGCAGAGCTAAGTGCCAGGGCCCCTGAGGCCCAGGGGAGTTCCCTGTGGGGACCTTTCCCCCTCCCTCCTCTAATGACAGGTCCCCCTCCTGTCCTGGGCCCCCCAGGGCTGGGAGAAGTTGCTTGAGGACCACAGAGGAGAAGGAAGGAGAAGAAAGAAATGGGGCAGGCTTAGAAGGAGGGTTTATTTCTGGGAGGTGGGGAGTGTGGAGTGGCTGTGGCCAGTTTGGCAAAAGATTTAGATGTGGTTGGAAATGAGCAACCTCACGGAGGCCAGAGATGCCCCCAGCTTCCTAAGGGAGAAACTGGTGAGTGGGGAAGTTACCAAAGGGGAGCAGCCTGGCTGATGCCCCTTGTAGAAGATAACACTAGGGCAAGATAGAGCGTTCACCCAGGGTCCAGAAACCTGGGTTCTAGTCCTGGCTTTAGTGGTAGGGGGGAACAGGTGACATTACTTCTCTGAACCTCAGATTCTTCGTCATTAAAATGGGGGTAACATACCCACCTCACAGAGTTGTTGTGAAGATCAGATGAGTTACTGGATAGGAAAGCGTTATGTAAAATGTAAAGAATGATGCAAACATGAGCTTCTGTTATTAATAAGATTGTGCTCAAGTTGGTGGAGCTTGGGCTGGTGCATGCCATTCATTCGGTCTCGGGACTCAAGGTCCCCTGGGACCCGGGTGCCTGGCAAAACCCCACAGATGATGCCGGATGGAAGGGAAGATGGGTGAAGGAACCCCCACAGCGCCTGTGCCCAGCCCCTTGTCTGGCACTTAGTTTAGTGAATCGATACATGGGATTTTGGAGGAGACATGGGCAGAAATGAGTAAGAAAAATGGCATGTGAGACATTTCAGTGGGAGAAATGAAAGACAGTGACATAAGGAAAACAGCAGAAATTTTAGAGCCAGAATGACCTGGGTTCAAAGATTCAGTTTCTTCATCTATAAATGGGATAATAACAGTCCCCGGCAGTTGCAATGAGGATTAGATGAGATTACGTGTGTGCAGTGGCTGGCCTTTCATGGACACCCAGTAAATGGTAACGGCGATGATTACTATTATTAAGATGGGAGGTGCTTTCTTCCTCATAGGAGAGACTATTCAGAGGCTTCCAGCCCTTCACCCTCCAGTGAGGCAGAGTAATCTTGCTTTTCATCCCCACCCGCTCAAGAGTCTGCAAGGGTCTACCTTTCCAGGTGGTTTGTCTGGTGCGCTCTTTGGGAGCAACAAGTGGAGATCATGTCCCATCCCCGCCATAGGAACCCAGACCTCCAGACCTCACTACAGAGAAAGACTCGTGGTTTGGGGAGCCCTATCCCAGGCCACTGAACAGACCACTTGCAAAGAAATAGCCAAAAGTTTCAAGGGGGGCTGAATCAGAAAAGGACAGACCTTTGGAAAGGGAGGTGATGGGACAACCTGCTTCCATGCCAGCCAGCAGGCGGCAATCCCTGAAGGATCTTCCCAGGCTACTTCCAAAGGCTGTAAATCCCAGCAGTGCATTTGTGGGAGGGGTGCTATTAGCACTGATCCCACTGAACCCACTATCCCAGCCTCCCTGCCCTCCCACCCCGATTTCCCTATTTCCTCCGTGGTCCCTTTCTCCCTGCCTCGTAGCACACTCCCGCACTTGTCCCCACCCTCTCCCTCCCTCTCAGCTTCCACGTTCAGCTGTTCATCAAATCCTGTGGCTACTTCCTTCCTTTCTTCCTTTCTCTTCTCCCCTGCCCATCTCCTCTGTGCCCCACCCACCCTGTCCCACACCCCCTGCTCGGAAACCTCCATCTTCCCCATTTCCAGGAGGATGAAGACCAAACTCCTTATTCTGGCATTTTTGCTTTTTATCCTCTGGCCTTGTTTTGGTGTATTCAGTAGATTTGTTGGCTGGGTCCCTCCACACCACCCAGGCTGGTCTGTTCCACACCCCGCAAACCAGCTTGGGTCTCTGTTCACATTCTCCTCCTTCCCTGAGATGCCCTGACTCATTTCTGCCTTTCTAGACCTGCCCATCCTTAAGACCTGTTTATGTTCCTCCTCCTCCCCTCTCCTCCCTCTCCCACTCCTCCTTCTCGTCTAGGAAGCCTTTCCTGACCACCCTGGCCCTGGGGGATCTTCTTCCTGTCTACCTATCCAGCTACACAGCACTGGCTTTGGCCATTCCGGCTGTCTCTCCCAGGGAAGGGTGGGAGGAAAGCGCCAGGGGTGGTGGAGATCCTTCCGACGGCAGCAGGTAGGTGACTCAGGGCTATTTCTGCCCCTCTGGACAGGCTTCCCGACAGATGGGCCCTGGATGCCAGGGGAGTCCCCTCTGACACAGGCTAACTGAGGGAAAAACTCCCTTGCCGTACTGGAATGTCGCGTCTGTCCTTTCCCGTGCTCTCTGCCCAAAGGGGAGAAGGCTCTGGGAGCTGTCACAATCCTGAGTTTGTACAAAGAGGAGAACCCAGCAGCCAGTTGGAATCAGGAAGTTTGTCTAGAAGGGGACTTGAGGACCACACTGTTCCAGTCCTCTCATTCTGCGGATGAGAAAACTGCATCTTGGAGAGAGGCGGGATGGGAACTGAGCCAGGCCTTTGAGGCCAGCTCGAGTGCTCCAGACCCCTCACAGACGATGCTGCTCCCTGCTCCCTGGGGGTTTTCCCTGAGTGGCCTCCAGAGTGCCCTACAGGACCGCCCTGGTGGCCTTGCCACCCCAGCTAACAGGACAGCACTTCTGGATTCTGTGTCTCCTCTCAAGGGCTCTGCTGTGGGGTCTGCCTCCCCTCCTGGCATCAGTTTTCCCAGGACAATGACAGGTGGAGTTGCAAATCCGAAGCCGCAAGAAGTCTGTAGCTCCTGGTGAGGAGGTGCTCTCGCCTACTTCCTAATTCCAAGAATAGGGGTTGAGGTGGGGTGGGGCTTGGGAGGGGAGGTTACTTCATCCCCAGCCAGTCCTTCAGGCCTTGGAGCGGTGGAGGAAAGGGGCATGGGAGAGGTGGAAAAGGGTGAGCCTGTTGCGGGGAGCGCCCTGTCTCTTGCAGACGGGCTTCCAGGGTCTCAGAGAGCTGAGGGGGGTCCCCAGAGAGGGAGCCTCACAGTGCTAGCTTAGGGGCAGGAAGAGGGAGTGAGAAAGGGAGCCGGGTATAGGGAACATGACAATTCGATCCCCCTTTAAACAAACACAGCCCTGCCAAGTGATGTCAGCATCACTGGAAAAAATGTCAAGTGTCCCATTGCCATAGGTGTGTATCAACGAGCCCTGCCCCCGTCAAACGGTGTCAGCCCCTCCACTGCCTCCCATCCCCCCACCAGCTCAGGGATAAATAGCGGTGCCATGTGACAATATTGAGGAACAAAAGGGTAACCCTGCTCCTCCCCCACTGTGGGGGAAAGGAGGGGCAGTGCCCAAGGGCTGGAGGGACTTGAGGGGGTGCCGTGGGGCTTCAAGGAGTAGAGGGAGGAGGGAGCAGAGGGTGGGAGGTGTGGTGCATGGACCACTCCCAAGTCCTAGCAGGGGAGTGGGGCAAATCTGTGGGTGGGCAGGAGATCCAGGGGTCCTGCAGAGCAAAGGAGCTGGGGGAGGCGGAGCAAAGGGCAGATGGACGCTGTGGGGGCGGGCACAGGCTGGAGCAGAAGCCCCTGGGTTTCTCTGGGATCCCCCCTGCAAAGAGCGCGTGCAAAAGAAAGCCCATGGGTGCCTTTTCCCAGTCACCTTTCTGACCGGGTCTGTGACCCTGTCAGATACCGTGGGCAGAGACGGGCTTGGGCACAGTGCCCGAGTGAACGGCTTGGACTGCAGGCGATAAACTGACCATCATCATAGCTGCTGTTCCTCCAGAGCATTCCCTTCCCTGCTCTGCCGCTCCCGGCAGGTCCCTCTGCCTTTCTTGGCTTTCTTTTTTCTGTCTGTCGCTATATCCCCGGCCCCATGCCCTTACCCCGCCAAATCTTCCCAGGACTGGCGAGAGGAAAAGCAGAAAACCTCTTCAGAAGAGGGCGGAGCACCTGGGGCGCAGGAAGGAGGGGAGCCTGTCTGTGGGGTTTTGGCCAGGTCTGGAGGTGATCCTGTCATTGTGGCCCAGACCGACTTCCTCCCTCAGCCCTGCCCAGGTTGTGCATGGGTGTGTTGGGGGGGGTTTGACGCACATGTGCCAGGCACGAGAGCAGCCCCGGCTTGGCCAACCCACCCTGGCGTCCTTATCACTGCTCCCTGCCCAGCTGGTGGCTGTTCTGGGCAAAGGAAAGGTCACTCCGAGGTTCCCCTCTGCTCTAGCTGCCTCCCCGTCTCGTCGAGGGTGGGAGCAAGGACAGCCCTGAGTGGCCAGGGTTGGGGTGTGAGCTGCAGGAGGGCTGGGGTCTCAGCTGGAGACCGTGTCCCTGGCAGGAGGAGGGAGGATGTAGAGGTCTATGCACCCCCAAGGCATTTTTAAACATTTCTCTTCTTTCTACTGTCCCTGTGTCGCTGGGCAAATCTCCCACCCCTCCTCACCCCAGCCTAATGTCCTCGTTGGTAACGTGAGGAGAGGATGAGCGGTCGCTAAGGTGTCTTCCCACTGTCTGGCTGTTCAGGGACTTATCCCGAGGAGGGAGAGAGTCACTCCTACTGCCCCCATATCCCCACTCTTAGCTCCCTGTCCCTGTCCCTGTCCCTGCTGGGGAGGGGTGGACAGTGCTGGGCTGAGGAAATAAGCTCCAGCGAAAGGGATCGAGGCCTGACTTTAGGAAGCACTTTCAAGGTCGTGGGATCCCTGGAACGGACACTCGAGGTTAGACTCCTGGGAGTCTGCAGGGAGACCGGCTACTACCACTGGCGAGCAGGGGCCCGGACAAGGAGACAGTGAAGGGCCCCGCTGCTCTGCTGCAAGGAGCCATGGTCCAAGGCCAGAGAGGCACCAGGTGGAGGCCAGCTCCCCCTGAGGAGGTGGCCCTGCGGCCTCCATTGAACAAGTAGTGACTCCTTCAGCCCCCAGAGCTTGGCCAGTGTCGAGCGGGTCCCCCCTGCCCTCAGCGAGCTCACTGCTGACCAGGCTCTGGCTGTTTAGTCCAGTTCAACGCGCACTAACTAAATACTGAGCATGTGCCAGTCTCCAGAAGACTCTAGACATGAAGAGATAAAGAAGAGTCCATTTCTGCCCCTAGGACTCCATGCAAATGAGCCTCAGAGCAGGCGGCCAGGCTCTGGGAATGCCGGCATGGCCCCCTGGTGGGGAGGTGCTCCTGGAGTGCTGGTCTCTGTGTCCCCCAGGCAGGGTCTTCCAGGTTCTGCTGGGGGAGGGCGGGGGATTCCGGGGCTCCAGGAGAGGGGGGTCTATGTGAGGGAAGCCATTCGGGGAGAGCCCTCGGTCTGCCCACTTTGGGGGGGCTATGTCACTCCAAGGGACATGCCCTTAAAGCTGGAATTCCTCCTGGTGCTCAGACCCAGTGGGGCCAAGTGTGAGTGTGGGGTTGATGCCGGTGTGATAAAAAGATTTTCTTGGCCTAGGCTGGGAACCCTCTGGGCCGATTCTAGGGAATGGGGGCCTTGCCCGAGGCCAGCTTGGGAGCCCTCGGAGCGGCGGGATGAGGGGTTCAGAGCCTGGGAGCTGGGAAGCTGGCTCCTCATGCACTGTCCTGGCCTGCACCCTTCTGTGTTGCAGCACCCACCTGGCAGTCGGGTCCCCTGGGTCCTGCACCTGCCGCCCGCCTGCCTGCCTGATGGAGCTGGTCCCTCGCTCACTCTCGCACGCCTCGATTTCCTCTCCTTCCACCTGTTCCAACCCGCAGGATTAGTGGGGACGAACGGGATTCCATGCAGTCCCTGCCGAGCGCCCTGAGCTGCTGGAGAAGCGAGTGAGCGAAGGAGGGCGTCTAGGGGGGCAGAAGGGTGGGGACAGGCACACAGAGTGGGCCAGCGAGCCAAGCACCGCGAGCTTTTGCTGCCAAGACTTAAAGGAAAGCGGAGAGGTGCAGCCAGCAGCTTCGAAGGCTGACGCCCCGAGGGAAGTCCACCATTCTCCTCTCCCTGGAAGGCCTTGCAAAGGAGGTGGCTGTTTTGCCTCTGTTTTGGGGTCTGGCAGGCCTCCTCCACCACAGCCTCTGTCCCCTGCGCTCTCTCAGCCAAGCTTGGCCCTGCAGCCGAGGTCCTTGCATGGAAGCGAGGCCCTGTGGGCTCCCAGAAGGGAGAGGCTGGGGGCTGCTCGCAGACCCGAGGGCCTGCGTATCCTTCCCGTTCGTGCTCAGGCTGGAAAACGGCCTGCCCCTGTGGCGAGTCGGAGCCTGTCATCCTGCCTCCCGGTGCCCCTGGTGCCGCCCTCTGCCAGGCTGACCCCGCGTGGCAGGGTGGGGCTTACCGGTGGGAGAGCAGAGCCGGGCAGGGCTGCAGGTGCGTCCGGGGAGCGGGCGGCTGAAAGGTGTTCCTGAGGTGTGCGAAAGGGCTCTGCTCAAATAATCCAGGGAGGCGTTTATAAATAACTTTACCTCAGGGCCACGGGGTGAGCCCCGGCTTCTGATTGGCCCGGAGGGGAAGTGGTTTTGAACACTACACCATAGCTAAGCCCGAGGAGATAGGAAAAGGAGATAAGGGGGAAAAGGTCCCAAATGAACAGCCCTTTTTTGTTTTACCTGGGGAGCAGGGCTGTTTGATGGGAGCTTGGCACTTCCTAAATCCACCCCGAAGACAATAGGTCACATTCAGCGGGGCTGCTGCCACACAGGCTGCCCCACGGCGGCCAGCCGAGCAGGGGGACAAGGCAGACGCTTCTCCGCGCCTGCTGTCCTGCTGCTTATGGGGCTGGGGGTCAAGCCAAGTAGCCTCCTGGACAATGGGAGCCATTGAGGCCACCCGAGGGGTGGGGTCCTGGGGCTGCTAGCTTTGAAGATTGGAGATCTGGGGGTGGGGGACTGTGGACCTTTGAACACCCCTGGGGAAGGGGACAAGCCAAGTGTGGGAGGCCCCAAGAGCCTGCCCTTGGGGGAATTGGGGTTGTGGTGGAGACTTGGTTCCCAGTTCTGTCCCCAGCCTTAAGTCGCTTGTGAGCTCTGTGCCTTGGTCTATCCAGCAGTACAATGGGGAGAGTATTCTTGGCCCTCCTAACTTCCCAGGTGGTGTGCAAAGTTCTAGAACATGGTGGTTTAGGACCCAGTAAAGGAGCTCAAGAGACTGGACCTACAGCAATTGTATGAAAGGTGACCTGAAGGCTAGCAAATCTCCGATTCACAGGCCTCTGCCACTCCAGGAATTAATGTCGGGCTGGGTCATGGCACTGCTCAGGCTGTGTCCTGCCTTCTGGGGCAGAGCTGCCTGTCCATGCCCACTGAGCACTGTGGAAGAACCTCGGAAACCAGCTCTGGACGAGGGGTGGGGGGCAGGGTGGGGGAGTTTCTTGACATGTGTCCTGGGAGGGAGAGTCCGTACCTGACGCCAGATGATGCCCTTTCTTTCTTTGAGACATCTGGGGCTGCACTGTTCCAGTCCTGAATTATCCTCCCATCTCCCCCAAAGAAACCAGAGGCTCCGAAGTGGGCTCGAATCAGTACAGGGGGCTTTAGTAAGGCACCCCTGGAAGTTGAGGCGATCATCTCCCTGGGAAGGTGAAATGAGCTAGCTTCGGTACATAATAGGGACTCGATAAATATTTGTTAAATGAATGAAAGAATGAATTGTCTGCAAGCCCAACCCAAGGGATAGTTCGTAGCCGCATTGCTCGTGGGGACTAGGGGAACACCCGAGGTCACTTGGAGTTGTCAGGGTGTAGCCAGACAACCGGCTGAAGAAAGGCAGAAAGCGAGCATGCTCTGCCACCGGACGAGGGAAGGATGTGTGTGGACACTGCCTCTGGGAGCCCTTCTCCAGCCCTTGCATGGACTCAGCTGCCACGTTGCCCGTTTGTTCTCGTGGCTTCCTCTGCTTTGCCATTGTACGCTGATCACGATGAACGGTAATTATGCATTCAGTTGTCAGTTTTTCTCCAAAGACTGTAAATTCCATGGGGAGGTCAGGTGGGCAGTGCCTGTCTTTGTATCCCTAGCACCTAGCCCAGTGCCTGCCACTCAGTAGAAGCTCAGTATAGATTTGTGGAATGGATGAACGATTGTACGATAGTCTTTAATCAAAACAGAGCCAGAGAGCAAGGGTTTGTTCCTGTATCTCCAGCGTTGTCCAGTGTCGTCGGTAGCCTGACCTGTCCTAAACTTTGCCAGGAAATTCCTAGAAAGCAGATGAGTCATCAGGCTCTTCCTACAGCCAGGCGACAGCAGCCATCAAGATCAAACAACTAAGTCCCCTTGCTGAGACTCCATGCCCACCAGAGAATCTTCTGGTTGTACATCCTCAGGGCAGAGAATGCACCGACCAGCTGACTGGAGCATCCAGGGCTGCCAGCACGGACACTTCTTTTAAATGACCCACAGACATACTGGGCTACCAATTGGTCTAGTGTGAGTTTTATTAATGTGAGTTCCCCTGAGTCTGACCTGCTTTCCATAGTAACACTTGGATTTCACACAGGTTGTCTAGTTTAATTCTCATACTGACCATGCCATGCAGGCATGGTACTCTTATTTTTTGGGCAAGTAAACTGAGGTTGACTGAAGTGAAATGACTTGCCCATGGTCACAAGATCTGGATGAAAGAGACAGGAGTCTAACTTGGATGTTATACTTCAAATCCTCTGCTTAGTTCACTTGAATCTTTCAACCTGCAAAACTAAGGATGAGACCCTGCACAAGACCCTACCTTTTAGACACTTCCGGCCTCTGTCTCAGGTTTAATTCCCAAGGTCACCTGGATGAGGATGGCTGGGCCTCCTAGTCACGTGCTGGAGTTGAGAACTTGCTGGCTCTCCTCCGTAACTCTTCCACTTTCGCAGCAAAATCCTGGGCAGGCAGGCCTTGCGTCACAGGGGCAGGAGGGCTAGATGAGTCCAGAGGTTCCTCTGAAGTCACTAAGGAAGATGGATAGGAGCCTCAGAATCTGGGGACTGGTCCTGGTGGGAGGCCCAGGAAGGAGGGGTCAGGCCAGGGGTCGGGGAAGCAGAGGGCGGAAGGGAGAGCAGCCCCGATGCCCGCAAAGGGCACTTAGGGGCATCTTGGATAGAATGAAGTTATGGGACAGGGTTAGGGCTGGCAGAGGGAATACAAAGATATGGAGAGATGGACAGACAGACGGCAAAATAGAAACAGAAATGGACACGACTTGGAAACAAAGAGAAAGGAGCAGGATGCATTAACGTCCAAAGCAGCCACGTCTTGAGTTTTGTTAAGTCGTTGTCTGTTTTTCATGATGAAAGCAGGTAAACACCAACCCTATGCCTCTCTCCAGAGCTGTATAGATTCTCCTTTCGAAGCAACCTATTTCACCCCCACCTCCTGGGTTAGAAGCTGCATTTGTTCGTTCATTCATTCATTCATTCACTTGAACCCCCTTATCTAGTGCCAGGGTCCTGTCCTGGGGATACTGAAATAAATAGGACAAAATCCCTGTCCTGAAAAGATCTCACAATCTGGCGGGGAAGACAGGGAGGTGAAGAGACCGTCAGAACGTGGAAACACAGGGTGCCATGGGACCACAGGTCAGGGGCACCCAGCTCAGCCCTTGAGGAGAGGGAGAGGGAGGTCTGGGAGGACTCCCCACAAGAGGGGACACGGAGGGCCTGCCACAGCTGCAGTCTAGACACCTGAGCTATAAACCTGGGGTGGGGGGCACTCCCAGGAGGAAGTAGGATGTGGGTTGCCCCTGGAAGCACCGTTTCTAGAAGGGCTTTCTAGCTTGTCCCCAAGTCCTCTCTGACTTCTGAACCCACCTGAGATTCTCGCTTTAAAGCCCATCCCTGTGTTCCCCTCTGACCCAGAGCTTGGTCATTTTCCTCCCAACACACGCACATGCACACACATGTACACACACGCGCTCTCTCTGTCTCTCTCGCACCCAGCAGGTCTTGGGGATTTACTGGGTTACGAAGATAAAGCCAAAGTATTCACAAGGTGCACTCCAGACACGTCTCACCTTCGAGCCGGTCCAGCTAAGGAGTGGCTATTTTTTCCGGTGAGCAAACTGAGGCTGGAGCTGCAGGAAGGAGACAAATTCTGGACCTCTGTCCATCCTTGGGCCTTTGGCCCTACCTGCACCCACTGGCTTCTTGCACAGGTGCCCTGTGTGGGTGCCAAGGGTGTGGGCAGGATCGTGTTTTGGGCAGAGCAGCCCAGTGACTTAAGCAAACACCTCAAGGCTGAAGACAGAAATGTCTTTGCCACCCTGTCCTGTAGTGGCAGGATCTGGCCCGGCTCTGCGGCTGCCGGTGTCATGCATGAGTACACAGGAGCTAGTGGGGCTGCAGGGGACCCCAAGGAATAGCTAAGCCTCACTCTCTTCCCAGAGGCCCAGCTGTGAGCATCTCAGGCTGGAAAGGAGGCCGGGGAGGTGGGGAGAGTAGTGATGCCAATCGGTGTTCCGTCTCTCAACACAGCCCCTGCCGTGCACCTGGCACTGTGCTAGGCTCTGGGGACACAAGGCCCAGTGAGACCCAGTCCTTGGGAGGTGAAGACCCTGACGGGAGTGGGCAGAGGGAGGCTTTGCAGAAAACACGCAATGCCAGAGCTGGGGACAGTAGGCTGGGAGGAAACTTAGGGTGGACTCTGAAGTGTGGGGGTCTGGACAGGACCTGTCTGGAGAGAGTCAGGTCAGACTTGGCCACGATCCCTACACATCCGAGGCCAGAGGAAAGGAAGTGTCACAGACCATAGAATGGGGAGACGGGGAAGGGACCTTAGGGTCCATCTGGTTCACCTGCATCATTTTACAGATAAGAAATCTGATGCCCCAGAGAGGGCCAGGGACCTGCCCAAGGTCACTGAGAGAGACAGTGGCAGAGCTGAGGAGCCAGCTCAGGTCAGTGCTTCCCCAGTCCCCAGCCTACCCCGCCGCCCTGGCCCTGGAGCACGAGCCAAGCTCTCCCTCCACGGGGGGAGCAAGAGGTCACTCGGGGACCTGCTTCCACTGCCCAGTCTCAGTACCACCCGCTCGTTACCCAGACACACCACGTGCTCCCAGGTGGGCATGTGCCGCCTGCCGCTGCAGAAGGTCCGTTCTTTCCGGCTGAGCTCTGGCTGCCTGTGCTGAGTGAAGGGTGGGGTGCGGGAGGCAGGTCCGCAGTGTCAGGGCCTGGAAGCCCAGGGGGATGCGACTCACAGGTGGACGGGTCCTGCAGCTTCTAGAAAGAGGAAAGGATTCCGCTCAGAACCAGAAATTGGTGGACTGGGTGAGGGTGTTCAAGGCAGTTCACACTGCCCCGAGAATGCTGAGAATGGGGCCGGAGGGGTGAGTTCCAGGCTGTTGCTGTTGACTGACAGGCCCCCTGGCTGCAAGTCTCACTCTGGGGACTTAAGCCAAGTACATATTAACCTGGGCATAAGGGGTGCATCTAAGTTGGGGTGTGGGGGGCCTAGTCCCCCAATTCCGGGAGAGCCGAGATAGCCGGAGAAGCCTGGAATGAGTAATCTTCGGTCCCAGGGCCTCACGCTATCGCTGGGATCTGGCTTGGGCGGCGAGAGAATGAGGTCAGAAGGTGGTGTTTGTGACCTCGGGAAAGTCATATGAAAATGAGACCTTCTTGTCTCCCCCTTCCTACTCCACGTTCTCCAGGAATGAGTCTGAAACTGGAAGGTACTTGTCACCCACCACCTGACTCTTCGTCCCTGGGGACACTTGACCACACAGACCGCTGCTCTCTGAGTGCTAACAGCTCTACTACTGAGCCTCACCTCCAGCCAAAGGTGAGGTCCTCTAGGTCTTCCGGGCTGGTTTTGTCTCTGCAGCAGCTCCCTGAGGACAGGGACTGTGTCACATGCACTTGAGAAACATCAGGATATCTTGGCAAGAATGAAGACTCGGGTCAAATCCTGACTCTGGGGCTTGCTAGTCATGTGACCTCAGGCAAAGTGTTAACCTCTTTGAGGCTCAGTTTGTTCATCTGTGAAAGGGGACAAGTGGCAAAAGGAAGTGCCGTTGTAAGGCAAATTCCTTTCCTTTGGCACAAATTCCTTTCCTTTGGGCGCAAACACACGGCCCATGGATGACCAGGCACTGCACGGCCATTTGCTTATCTCCATGTCTCCCGGTATCTCCATGTCTCCCGGCTACCCCCGCTGCCTTCAGCTGTCAGCCACGCCCCCGCTAGGTGACATCCTTACTCACCCTGCACAGTGAACGGCCCTCGCTCCCTTGTCCCAGGGAGCCAGGAGTGCTGCTGAGCCCTCACTTACAGGCCTTGCTCTCACGGTCTCCCAGAGAGGCAGCCAAGTGGCAGAATAGGTTCCAGAAGGCTCTTCTCCCAAGCTTCTCTGGCAGAGCCAAAACATCATGGCAGTACCTGCACCGGAGCCCCGAGCCCTGGCCCCCTCTGCCTTTTCTCCTTTTAGGTGGTGCCAAGTGGAGAGGGCGTGAATACACGTGCGAGCGCAGCGTACCGAGCAAGGGCAAGAATGCTTTTCTAAAAGGAAGGGGCCTTGGGGCACGTAGAACACCTTTCCTCTTGCCCCCTCCTCACCTCCACATGCCCCCTGTTGACTGGTGGTCCTTCATCCAGCCCTGGACGCATCTGAACCCCCGGCACTCTAGATCCCTGGAACTTTCCCACCTAAGGATTAAACCAGGGCCGGACGCACGCTGGGTGCGGGCGGTCTTTGCAAGAACAGAGTCTTGCAGCTGGGGCGGCCCCCAATTCACACTGGAGAGAAGGGAGGGTGGAGGGGAGTTTTTTCCCAGGGGCTGTGTTTGGGGGCAAGTCCAGAAACTTACTGGCACTCTTGCACAGAGTCAACCTGCTATTGCTGTGCTTTTTTAAAAACTGCCTTCCAAGGTCAGGGCACTTAGTCCTGATTTTTCTCTTTCTCTCTTCCAGCAACCTCCCCCAGAACCGCTCACCAAGGGCTAAGGTAGAGGTGGCAGCATGGTCAAGGATAGGTTTCCAGCCCTAGACAAGGGGCACGTCTACTCCGGGAAGGGGACTGGGACCAAGCCACAGCTTTAGCTTGGGACGCACTCAGGTTCCTCGGCCTGCTCAGCCCTGGCCAGCCTAAACCCTGTTCTCCCTCTGGGAGTGAGGTGGATGTGAGCTGTGCATGGAGTTCCCTGAGCAAGTCGGTCCCAGCATGACGGTGCAGGAGGGAACCCAGGGGCCAGCCCACTGGGACCTCAGCTGGAGCCACTTCTCTGTGTCTCCCAGCATGGCAGGCAGGCAGGCCTTGAGTGGGTGTGACGAAGGCTGGCTGAGCGGTGCTGGGGTCCAAGGCTCAAGAAGCACCTTCACCCCCGGAGTGTGAGTGGGTTCTCGGTTGGCTGGGCCTAGTCCCTGGCAGGCCTCCAGGGCTGTGCTCTGGCCTGGGCAGCTCACAGAGCCTCATTGTTCTCCGGGAGCCTCTCGAGCATTTAGCTTGTCTCATTCTGCTGGTACATTCGTTGGCTGTGATTCCTGCTGAAGACATCTTCAGGGGGCAGGCAGGACGCCAGGCTTGTGGGCAGGACCAGGATTGCTCTACTGAACAGGGAGCTCAGAAGTGGCAGGGGCTTGTCAGCCTGGGATGTGACTGGTTGGGGCTTTCGACCAAGGGCAGGAGCAAGTTTGCCCGAGAAGCTCTGACATCCTCGCCGGCCCTGGCATGGAGGCTGAGCGCGGGCCCTGCAACCCAGCGTCCTGAGATGGGCTCCGGCTCCCCCAGGAGCAAGCTGCTCGATATGGGCAAGTTATTATCCTAAACTTCCCCAAGCTGTCAGTTTCCTCATCTGCAAAATGTGGGTGACAACATCACCCACCTGAGAGCGATGCATGGAAAGCACTCGGCTTGAGTTCTGACGCTTCCTCAAGCCCAGAGGGGCCCCACCCGCCAATACGTCCTTTCTCTTATGCCCTCTCCCCATCCAGCTGGGAACGTCTTCCCTTCCCTTCTCAGCTCCCAGGTCCTTCAAGCCACATCTCCGAGAAGCCTGCTGCTTGCTCTGGCTGTGCCCACACTCCCATGGCACTCTCAGGTGGTGACTGTAGCCAGACACTGGATCTGGTGCTGTCAGGGATTCGGTTCTAGTGGTTTACAAGAGGCTTCATTCCTGGAGCATGGAATTTGGGCAGTTTCCTTATTTTGTTTCCCTCACAGACTAAAACACACTAAGCCTATGAGCGTGGGTGCTTACCTATGACTGAACATGCCCAGCTGGGTCCTGCCCCAGGGCAATTAGAAGAACCATAATTTATTGTGGTTTTGGCTCTGCTCTTAGGAGGTCCAAGGGTTCCGAAGACGTGCTTCAGTTGCAGCCACTCCCCACTAGCTGGTGAGCTCATATTATTGTGACTTACCCACATTTCGCTGGCGTGAGCCCCCTTCCTCTGACTCAGAGCCTGCGTCCTCTCCTCGGCTGCAGTTTGCCGTGGTTAGCCTGAGTCGCGGGTGTCTCTGGGTAGGTTTTTCTGCCCCAGCCTCATTCTTATTGTCTACTGCCCACCACTCACGGAAGGAGGGCCCCTCCTGAAAATTCTGCCCTCTGGTGCTGTGTCCCGGAGCTCCCACCCTCGAGGGCCCAGCATCTCAGGGCACACTCTGCCCAGCAGCCGTGCCAACTGTCACAGAGAAGTGTGGGTGGTGGCATCTCTCCAATCTGTGCCACGCTGTATTGTGCCAACCCTGATGGTGCCGTGGTGTAGACGGCTAGCTGTCCACCACCAGAGATCACAATGAGGTAGGGCATGTGACAGCCAGGCTGGACTCCACTTCCCAACCTCCCTACCATGAGGTGTGGCCATGAGATTGGGTCCTCACCAGTGGAATATAGAGGCGAGTCGCTTGCAGGTCTGGGCCTTCAGATGTTGGGCCTCCGCCATGACCTTTCGTCTTCCTGCTGCCGGAGCCTGGGTGAGCCAGCTTCTACCGTGCCTGAGCACGATGGCCTGGCAAGTGGGAAAGCAACAGATGGAAGGAACCTGGGCCGGTGAATGACCTCATGGAGCTGAGGGCGCCACCAGCCTGGACTACTCAATTTGAGACTGTTGTTTGAAGGAGAGAAAAACTCCTATATTCCGTAATCCACTGTATTGAGGTTCTCTTTATGACAGGAGTTTAGTCTGTAACACTCATGAGCCTGAGTCTCACTAAGCCCCTGGTGAGAACAGCTCTTTCTGCTTCTGCCTGTCGTCCTGCACCCCTCTCTCGCTGGATGCGGGCTCAGCCCTCCTGCTTGGGTCACCTCTGTCTCCTGCTTGGGGTGAGAAGAGAAAGCAAGCTTTGGGGGTCTTTAGGATCAGGAAAGAACCCTGTGGGTTGGTATCTTCTAGGTCCCTGCTAGTGTAACCTGGGAATAGCAAACAGGTGATGGGTGAAGTTGTGCTATTAACGGGGGTTAAGAAAAAAATGCTTTAATAATTCCTTGCATTTGCAGAGTGCTTACGGTTTGTAGAGGCATCAGCTCATCTAATCTCGACCGCAGCCCTCTGACGTGGACAGAAGCCAGCCATCATTTACATATGTGGAAACTGAGGATCAGTTGCCCACAGCTAGGAAAGGCCCAAGCTTGGATTAGACCTCAGGCTTCCTGACTTCTAGCTTTGTGCTCTACTTCTATACACCGCCAGGCTGAGAAGTGATGTGTTTTGACTTCTGCTCACAAAGCAGTGAATATTGAGGATGTCATTAGAGGGTGCTGTATTGACTTTGGGGGACCACTTAACCAGCACAGCTCTTAGTTTCTCCTTCCGTAAATGGGAAGGACATCCCTTGCTGCTCCCGGACCAGAGTTTGGAGAGTTTGTCGTTCATCTCTCACACTCAGCCCCTGTTCCTGCCCTTACTCGAAGACCGCAAGGTAAATTGGATGGTGGGCTTAGACTTGTCTGAGGACGTTGGGGTTTGGGGAGGAAGAGGTGGCTTGCTCCTGCTCCCAGATCTGCTCACCTGGGGTGAACCACACGAGGTCGTCCTCTGGGTGGGGAAGCGTCATTTGAGAGAAGTCCTCAGCCCAGAGAGACTTGGGGCGGGGGGGATGGGAACTTGCTCTTTCACCTCCAGTGGCCCAGCTGCGCCAGGTGCCTGGGTGGAGCGCAGGATAAAGGGCCAGTGGGGAAGAAAGGCTGGTTTGACCCCTGCGCCCCTGAGTCTGCTGCCCCACCGATCACACAAACACAGACCTGTGCCCCTGACATGAACACATCCACATGTCAAGAGCCACAGGTCCCGGGCCACAGGGCCCCATCTGCTTCTGTAGAAAAGTAGGACACAGGATTTAGGTTAGACACAAAAGAGAACTTCCCGGAGTGATTGTGCTAGATCGGAGACTGGACAGTGTGGAATCTTCTGAAGGATGTGTGATAGTTTCCATAAATGTGAAAGAAATGCTTATCCCCTGGTGTCGGGGTTGGAAAGAGAGCTAAACTGGACTTGCCCAGAGACAGCTGGATGAACAAGGTGTGAAATTCCTACTGGCGACACCCTTCAAGCCCAGGCAGAAGGCAAAGCAATAAGGAACAGAACAAGAGGTATATGGGAACGATACCCTTTTATCTCTGTGCGGACATACTGGACATACTTCGAATACAGGGAGAGCAGGGAGAAGGGGCTGCCTGCCTGCCGGGCAAGTGGTTATCAGGGAAGCAGGACTCTTTGGCTCTTCGGAAAGGAAAGTGGGTGACGGGCCGTGAGATGCAGATGTCCCTGTGTCCAGCGGCCCGATAACATCTACAGTAGCTCTCAGGTCTGCCCAGGCAAGTGGACTCAGGGGACAGGGCAAGACGGGGGGCCAGGCGAGAGCTACGGCGTGGCTGCTGGCCAGTCCACGCACATGAACCATGGCTCACGAGAGAGGCCGACAGGATCCTAAGGAGGTAGGATGATTCCCTGACGCTTTAATTCTTTTTATTTCCACATTTTATCATGAAAATTCTCAAACGTATAGAAAAGTTGCAAGACTTCCATGACAGACACCACAGACCCACCCCCTAGATTCTACCATTCGCACTGTGTCATCCGTGCTTTATCACGTGTCTACCCCGCTATCCACCCCGCAATCCCTTGTATTTCTGGATGCATTTCAGAGCAAGGCGCAGATGTCAGGACCCATGTAGGCCGATATTTCAGCATCGTATCACTAACAAGAGTTCCATATTTTTCCCAGCTATTTTTTTCTATTGAGGTGAATTTTAGCTGCAATGAAAGGCACCGCTCTTCAGTGGACCGTCTGCGAGCCCCGACTCAGGCCTACACCTGTGCAGCTCGAGCCCCTCTAAAGGTGCAGAACATGAGGACGACTCCAGAAGGTTTCCTCGTGCCCAGCCCCAATGAATCCCTGCCCCACTCCCCTACAGCAGCTATTCTGATTATTTTTTCTACCACAGATTTAGTTTTGGCTGTTCTGTAACTTCATTCGTATAAACGAAGTCATGCAACGTGTACCCTCGTCAAGGCTTATATCCCTCAGCATAACGATTCTTGGGTTCTTTGGGAAAGAATCTGTTTTATATAAAGCCAGACTTTTTTTTTTTTCTTAAACCACCAAAATATACGTCCTCAAATCTAATCTTCATTAAGTTCAGGGAAGCCGTGCTTACAAGGGCATGGGCATGCGCTCATTCTGTTTGTCCTTGACCAGCTGAGGGTACCAGGGCTGGGCTGAGAGGCGTGTGTGAGGTGGGCAGGTTTTCAGCCCCCACACTGCGGTTTCTGCTACTAACGGCCCTATGAGCGCCACCGGCCCCCCCTCACCACCCCAAGTCTTCTTCCCACTCCAGGCACTTAGGTCTCTGCCTTCTTCTTACCCTCCCCCACCTCCCAAACCAGACCAGACGGATCCGATAACCGGCCATTTACACTAGATAACGGATAGTCCCGGTTACACTGTAACCGGACTGCCTTCCACCGAGGTGTTGCCTCTACCAAGTATTGACTTGTTTTTATCTCCAAATGGGGCCTGACCGGCTTGCCTCCGGGTGCCTCTCGGACCTGCACTCGGGCTCCCGCGGGGCAGGACGGGGAGCTGTGAGCGTGTCCCCACAGGAGTCTGAAGACGCAACTCAGCAGTGCTCGATGGCTGCAGCATTTCCTGAAACCGATGCCATAGATTCTTGTTCATTCCAGACGCAACCCACAGCCAAAGTGCAGTGCCGGGGCTGACAAACCTGGACGAGGGGCAGAGTGATGCCAATTCCCACGTCCCGCCCAGGGGGAGGTGACGGTCACTATCTAGAGCTGACCCATCAGTAATAACAAATAAGGAGAGAAAGAAAGAGAGATAGAAAGATTTAACATGTTGAGAGACCCAAAGGCAGCGACCAGAGACCCCAGATAAAAATTAGGAAGAGGGGAAGGGGAGGTCAGAACAGTTTCTGGAGGTGCGTCACTGAAGAATTGTGTGTTACCTCGAAGGTGCGCGGGGACGAGACAGCCGCCCCACACGACGCCCAGGTTTGTCTGTGACGTGACAGCATTCCTCCCCTCCCCCACCCTGCCAAGTGCCTGAGTGAGCGGGGGCTTGAGGGTCTCTCTCGTGGCTTTCCCGTGGCTCGGGCTTCCCCGACCTGCCGTAGCGTGCCCTGGGTTGAGAGGCACAGCCTTTGGCAAAGGCATGTTGGGCGCCGGCAGGAATTTGGGGTCTGAGGGGTCCAGAAAATCACTCTTGGTCCGTTCTGCTGATCCTGAAGGGAAACCCTAAGCTGGTCCTTTCGTCAGGGCTTTGGCTGAGAGAGGCGGTGTCCCTCCTCCCCAGATGGCCTCTGCCCTTGGGGAAACTGACTATGCGGGGCCTGCTTCTCCACCAGGTCAGTGTGGAGGAGACCATGTTCTTTCTTCACTGGCCCTGGCCACATCAGGAGGCCACCATGGGTGGGCGCGGGACTGCCTGTCCTCAGCTCCTCCCTCCCGTCCTCACTTGCCCAGACCTGGGCTCCCTGCCTCGCCTGCCCTAACCCGGAGGCTTTTCCCCCGGCCTCCATCCTCTTCGTGACCACGGATAGGTGTATCTGACTTGCCTGTACTTTAGAACCACCTGGAGGATTTAAAAAATAAATAAACAGATTCTGAGGCCTTGCCCCTAGATGTTCATGTTCATTGTGTCTCAGGGGGGCCTGGTCATGAGTATTTTGCAAAAGCTCCTCGGCTGATTCAAACACACAGCCAGGTAGGGGAAGCCCTATCTAACCCTCATCCTGCCTTCTTCCCCTCCTTGCCTCCCAAATATGTGTTCTGTGTTTTCTGGCACAAATGAGGTCATTTTGATTGGTCGTGGATGATTTTTCACATCATCGCTTTTTAAATCAAATACTCTCTGAAACGTGCCTCTGTCTCCCTGCTGTTTCTACCTTGTTACTGAAGCCCATCATCTCTTTGTCAGCAGTGTCATTGTCCCCTGGAGCGGCTCCTAGTCTCCTGAGGCTCTAGAAGGCAGAACAACCCTTGGAGGAGGGAGAGGGCAGCTCTGCATTTTTCTAGCTATGAGCAAAATGGTCAAATTAGGGACTGGCTCATTGTGAGTTTGAGTCTCAGGGCCAAACCAGGCTCTTCCTCGGAATGACTGGATTCTCCAACCTTTTTTGGGGGGAGACTCTCTTTAGTCCCCAGAGCGAGGAGGGGACATTGGCAATCTACACCTGCCAGGACCCCAGCCTGTCCCCAGGGACCCCATCTCCTTTCTGAGCTTACGGTAAGCAGTGGAATTGATGTTACCATCTTGCTCTGTGACCTCCACAGAGAAAGTCTTCACTAACAAGCCTGCAGGAAATCGCTGAGACATAACCCCTCCTAACCTTGCCAGGGCATCTACTATAAGGGGGCAAAGTAAAAGGAAAGGGAGAACAAACACACACACTCTAGGAAGAGGATGAGCAGTGTCTAATCCCCAAATAAAATTCCAAGTGCCAGTGAAGGACAGGTTATTCTGAATTGGGGACATGGTTGTTGCTCCTCAAATCGCAGCCGCTTCTTATGTATCAGACGGAATGGGGAAGAGATTGTAAACGTCTGTGTTTGAATGACACACCTGAGTTATAGCTTGCCAGTTATTTCCTCCTCCTCCAGCAAAGGGCAAGTAGAGGATCTTCTACAGAAAAATGACTGAAGTCTGTAGAAAACTCATTAGAAAGGTCAATACATTTTTTTTTTTTTGCAGATGACCTTGTTCAAAGACCTTTCAGGCATTTGTCCTTTACCAGTCTAGCCCGAGTCTAGGCTGGGGAGGGGGATGGTGGGAAAGAGTCAGTGGCCAAGAAAGACACCCCAGGTTAGAATCCTCTGATGCTACTGGTGGGAACCGGCTCTCAGCCTCAGCCTCGAGTGGCTCCACCCAAAGGAAAGGGGGAGCTCTAGCTGGGGGCACCAGAACCCCAAGGATCTGCTTACTCTCTGGAGCTCTAGCTGGGAGACATCAGCCTGAGCTGATGGACATTCCCCCGGTCTGCCCTGCAGCTTCCCAACAAAGGAATCACCCAATTAATGAACACTCCAGGCCACTGCCTGGAGGCTGATGTCAACCTGCTGCTTCTCCAGGCCCAGGGACTTGTGACAGCTCCCTGCCTTTCCTCTTCCACTCCTAGCCACACCCCCCTCCAATGTTATGCTCCTAAACACCATGCTTCTTAAAGTTCCATCACACACAGAACCCTTTTTATTAGTTATATCTTTTCTGATTATGAAAATAGTTCTTGCTTACTGTAAAATTCAAATAACATAGCGACGTGCCAATAAAAAAGCAAAAGCCTCCATAATCTAATTTTCCCGAGATAACCAGTTTTAGCAGTTGGGTATATACCCTTCCAGATCTTTCTCTAAGCATGTACAAACAGCTTCTATGTACCGTGCTGTTTGTTTCTCCATACCTTTGCTCATGCTGTCTACCTTGTCCTGGAATGCCCTTTCTTCCCCTGTGCCAGGCTGACATCTTCAGTCTCCTGAATTCGGGCCACCTTCTCCTTCTGTTGATCCCCAGCCTGGGCCAGGTATCTTTTCCTGGGCTCTCTGAACCCCTACACAGCCTTATCGTAGGCACAATGAATGAACAATTCCTTGTTTATGTGTCTGTCTCCCCCACTAGAATTTGGTTAGTGGCCAAGAAGTGAGGACCAAGGCTGATACCTGTCCCCTAGGAGCCCCAGACCCTCTGGCTCTATCGGATTGTCCTACTCACTTTGGCATCCCCAGTGTCTAGCACACTGCCTGGCATACGGTTGACACTCAGTAGGTGTTTGTTGAATGAGCCAGTGGGTGAGTAAGTTCTGGGTCACAGCAGGTATCCCCACCACGGGACTTTTATTACAGATTCGGATGGAGGCTACAGAGAGAGGCAACCACTCAAGAACAGAAGAGCCCCATGTTCCCTGGTCCCAAGAGCTGCCCCTAACTTACACTGGATTGTAACCTTGGTGGAAGTCCCCCCAGGATGCCATGAGAGTAAGAATTCATAAAGTGAGGTTCCCTCCTTCCTCCCACCATGGCCACTCTCCCACTCTCACTTAGGAGGCAAAACCCTTTTTCATTCCAAGCCCAGTGAAACACGAGGAGCTGAGGTCTCTCTCTAACAAAGCTTGTCACGCTTGGCTCCCCGGGGACAGAGCTCCAGGTGTACCAGCTGTGTGACCTCAGGCAGGTGCCATAACCCCTCTGAGCCTCCATTCACAACAGTAAAATTAGGATGCTACCAATAGCACCTACTTCATAGGTTAGGGGCGAAGACTAAATGAGGTGGGAATGTTAGGGTGCTCTGTCAACCCCATAGCTCTTTGTCCTGCTCCCTCCCAGTGGGATTTAAGTTCTGCCCCTCACCCCGAGGGGACTATGGGCATGTCACTGCTGTTTCCTCATCTGTAAAATGGAGGTGGGGGGAGGTCGGAGGCAATGGTTCCTAAGGCCTCTTCCAGCTTTCCCGTTCTAAGTGCTCTGAAAAGCAAAATGTACTACAAGCTGCCCCAGTGTGTTGTACTATCACTTGGCTGTGAGAACAAAGGCTTTGCCAGTGGCCAGAGCTACCCGGGGGGTCTGTCTCACACTACAGCCCCTGCCAGTCAAGACCAGGAGCACTGTGACGGGCAGGACTTCAACTGGAGCACCCTGACCCTGAATTTCTGTGCTGGGGCACTGTGACTCCACCTGATGCGCTTCCACATCCCCGGGGAGCGACGGATTTGGGGATGGTTTATGTGATGTACCTTCTGTTACATTTGACTTCCTTGGGACCTGATTTTGCTCTCAGGGGAGTGGAGGTAGAGTTGGGGGGAGAAGTCTGACAAGCGACCCAGATCTGGGGAGAGATGGGAGAACTCTTTGGGCACTGGAGTCTGAGGAGACCCTCGAGGGCTGGGGCTTGAGCCGGGCTCTGAAAGATGCTCAGGGTTTGGCTATGTAGAGGGAGGGCGTGTGGGTGGGCGTAGAGGGTTGGGTGTCTGAGGGTGAGTGACAGGGCTGGGCCAGCCGAGGCTGAGCAGGCGGTGTCTATTCAACAGAGTGTGCATTTGATTGATCAAACACCCCCTTTCTGGGGAGTACCAGACACCGCTCTGATGGAGGACAATGGTTTAGGGCATCTTTCTCCAAAAGTCACCTCCTCGACCACCACTGGCGCTGAATAGATGTCTCCTTTCATTGTTTCCCTAAACTGAGCTTATGGCAGAAACATAGTGAGTATTCAGAATGAGTGTTTTATACGAGGTGCCCCAGCATGGCATGTCTCATTGGACCTCACAGAGAGGCGGGGATTAGTAGCCCCACTTGACAGATGAAAACCTGGGGCTCAGAAATGCCAGGAGCCTGCCCCAGGCTTGGTTAGCAGCAGAGATGGAATTCCCAGGCCAGGCCTCCTGACTCTACGTTCTGCACACCAGGCTGTCTGGAACTCCCTGGAGCTCCCCTGGGGTAGGGGGTGGGCAGCAAATTTGCACAGAGGCTGATTGAGTCTAGGGGTGGGGATTGCAGGACTATGGCGGGAATCTCTAGACTGGATGGGGCTGAGAGGCAACGGGGGAGTGTTTGCTGCTCATCTTTAGGCTGGGGGAGCTGGACGTGTCGGGAAGCTCGGGAGCCTCGAGCTGGGCTGTCAGGCATAGAGGCTGGAATGACTCCTAAGAGACAGGGAGGCCGAGACTGGAGGGACAAGTGGACAGCCTCACAGGTCATCGAGGGGCCACTCACCCATTGCCCTGCCCTCCTCCCCCCTTCATCCAGCAAGCAGACTTCATCATCAGCAAGGCAGCCAGTCTCTGCCTGTTTGGTGCCCTGGGCCAAGTGAAACCTCTGTCACTGCAGAGGCTGTGGCCAGGCCAGGCTGTGTCATTTCTTCTCTTCTCTGGGACTTTCCTCCCCCTCCCTCTACCAGCTTCCTGCTGCTCTGGGCCCTGAATGGGGGCGCTGGTGGGAGAGGGTTTCACTTTCCTGTTGTGGCCAGACCCTGCCCCCACCTCTCCACCTGACTCCTGCCTGATGTGGGCAGCAAGGCCAGGGCTCTGCCTCCTTGCAGGAGCTGTCCCCTCTCATTAGACACTTTGGTCTCCTGGGAAGGTGGTCCAGGAGCAGCGTTCCTGGGCCGTCAGCATCCTCTGGGGAACCTCTTAAGAATGAGCTGGTTGGACCTCAGTCCAGGTCCTCGGAATCAGAATTTCTGGGGATGGAGCCTGAGAATCTGCATTCTAATGAGCTCCCCTGGGAGTTCCTAGGAACAGTACCGCCCAGAGCCTCTGCCTGAGGCCATCCCGCTGTCCCTGGCCGGGCAGGGGCTGGTCTCCAGGGATGGCAGGCAGGAGTCTGGTTGGTGGCGGTGAGATAAGACCGGTTGAATGAGCAGAGCTAGAGACATGGCAGGAAGGCAGGCCCCTGGCTGGGCGCCCTTGAAGCAGAAAATCGCTTTCTCACCTCCTGTCCGCCACCCCACGTCACCCCCACCGCAGACGCCTTCGCACAAGAGCTCTCTGCTCTCGGCAGAGCCAACCAGAAACGCTCAGGTTTGGGTCCAAAGAGGAAACTTGAGGAAAGGCTTGGAGATGGGCCAAGGGGAGAGCCCAGGAAGTGAGGAAAGATATTTTTAGGATCACTTATTCCAGAGGAGGCTGAGGGGCACCTTATCGCCTTCCAAGAACTTGGAGAGGCTTATTTATTAGGCTCTTGACCAAACAATCAGAGATTAAGCCGCAGCTGAAAGGACCCAGGTGAGCTGAGAGGAGGGGCTTGTGAGGCGCTGACGCGGGTGCAGGAAGAAGGCTGCGGAAGCCTCCAGCCTGCTGCTTTCTGGGGACAGTCGTTCCTCCAGTGTGTTTTGGTGTCTACTCTGTGCCTGGCACTTGCTCGAAACAGGGAAGAGAGCCACAGACAAGGGGCACACAGGTCCTCCCTCACGGGCCGAAGGTCAGGTGGAGAGTCCCGTGTGCCTGGAAAGCCTTCTCCTTGTCCCCGTCCGGTGCCCGGGTGGCACGCACAGGCGTGGTTCTTTCCCAAATGGCCCTGCGTGGCTCGGATCCCCAAGGGGCATTGGCGGGTGGGGTGAGGATGTGCCAGGGACCCTGGGCGGGGGCGGGGTGGTGTGTGGCAGGCTGGAAGGCCCTCCGTCCAGTGGGGCTGCGCACTCCCTAGGAGCGCCCTCTCGCTTGCCAACTGCCCCCATGGCTTGTGCAGGGACATTTCTAGAACATCGGCTGCTGCCAGCTCTCAAACATGTCACCGCCTTTCCGCAGCAGCCTCCTTCCAGATGACTAAAAGCCCTGTCATATGGCCAAACTGAGCAGCCCGGGCTGCACGGGAGCTCCACGGTCCTGCTGGGGAAGCTCCTGCCCCAGGACTGGTGCCGCAGCCCGGCTTGCAGGCCTGTGAGGCACCTCCCCGCCCCCAGCCCCAAGCCCCCGTGGCTGCCAGGGCCACCTTGGCATTGCCCCTCACTGCAGGACATCTGGCCCCTCAGACACCCCTTTTCAGCACAGGGGGCCTCCGTTCAGTTCAGATTCATCTGGAGGAGCCCGGTGGGACTGGGGAACCGTTTCTGCTTTGCTGTCCCCTGATGTATCAGCTATCCCATTATTTAGTTTTTGAGGGTTTCCACAGCCCAGCTCTGCCAGGAGAGTAAAAGGAACATGGGAGCAGCCTCTGTCGCTGCCTTGCAGGGCGGCCTGAACTTGTTCGCGTGAAGCAATGAGAGAATGATTCAAGCCCCAGAGCACAAGGAGATGGGAGTGGAAACCTGGACAGCCCAGGTCTGTGTCTAACTCCCACTTCCAAGTCGCTGATAACCTCTGCTAAGTTCCAGAACCTATCTGGATGCTCCCTCTGTGAAACCGGAGGATGATCTCTGTGGTTCCCTGAACCCAGGCGAGGGTGAGTGAAGGGGCACCGTGTGTACTGAGCACTTGTTAGGAGCTGGGAGTGGTGCTGAAGACTTTAATAGTTTATCTCATTTACGTCTCTTAGCAACCCTGGGAGGTAGCACTGTTATTATTTCTATTTTACAGACGAGGAAATGGAGGTGAGGACAAATGAGTAACTTGCTCAGAAGGTAGTTGGATTCAGACGTCAGCCTGCCCGGCCAGACTCCCTACTTACAGTGACCGGGAGGGGGAAGGACAGAGGGTGGCTCTCAGGCCCTGGGGTTGCCTCCTGAAGTCTCCAGCCCCAGGGACGCCTTCCCGTCCCTCAGACCTGGAAGCAGGACCCCCACATCCTCTCCCACCAGCGCCTGTCACAGGTTGGCCTCCGGGTGACTGCTAGAGCAGCATCACCTGCCCAAAGAGCTCTTTTGTTTGTTCTCCTGCCCCGAGCCAGGGTCTGTCACATCCTCTCCACGTGACTGCTCTTGTGGCCCTCGTGTCCATGCAGGTCCTGTGCTTGGGCTGGCTCAGAGACTCACCCAGGGAGTTTCGGCCCAGTACTCTCTTCACTTAACTGAGTTGTCCACATGGAAGGCCCCGAAAGATTCTCCGTTCTTCCCCTGGGGCCCTGCGTGACCCAACACCACTTGAGTCAGAATTCCGAGGACTGCAGGAGGAGGCACAGCTCGCACCTGCTGAATTCATTCGCTCGCTCATTTATTCAACCATACTTGTCTGCCATGTTTGGGAGTTGTGTCAGATGTCGTGGGCACAATAATGAAGTGTCTTGGCAGCTCAGAGGCTGGGATGTTGGAGGGACAAGAAAAGCAGAAAGTGAGTGGGCAGTTAAAATACCAGGTGTGAGTACTGAGGAGCAACACCTAAATTGGGAAGGCAGGATGACTTCCTGGAGGAGGTGATGAGGTGAAGCCTTGGCTGAAACCAGAAGGATGAATAAAACTGGTCCCTGAAAACTAGGCTGGGGAGTGGGAGGCAGGGGTGTTCCAGGCGGAGGAAACAGTGTTGTGTAGCCCTGGTGGTAAAAGAGTGCAGCACACCTGCCGCTGTGTCCTCACCCTTGATCCTTCAGCCTCCCAACCACCGTGACCCCTGCCGACCCCCAGGCTGCCCAGCTCCCCGCTTCCCCTCCGATGGGCAGACCGGGTGTGGGCACCATTGCATCTGCTCCGCCCACTGCCTTGGCACAGAGATGCCTCGTCTGAATGTGGATCGTTTTCCTCCAAGGGGGGAGGGTAACTGGAGAAGCAGCAGCAGGTGAGGCAGCAGGTACAGAGGCGAGGAACATCCTGGCCCGGCTCTATCCTGGACACCCGCGGAAAGCCTTTGTCCCAGTGGCCTGTAATGGGTTTCAGGAAAGAGCTTCAATATTTGCTGCAAACAGAGACACAAAAGACATGGAGGGCTATTGTGGGATCTCCAAAGAGGAGCTAATCCTGGCAAGAGGCCCAGCCAGAAGGGGTTCAAGTGCTGGGCGGGCCGCTGGGGGTGTTGTCATTTATGGGCAATTGTAGGAGATAATAGCGCAGAGGGAGACAATCTCTACACAGGTGGAGGGAAGCGGTGAGAGGCACTCCCTGGGGGGGTGGTGAAATGGGACAGTGCCTGTTCTGAAAGTGCAGGAACACAGGTGACACTCCCTGCACTCCGGTGCACCCAGAGCTCCATGCCCGGAGCCACCGCTCTCCCCAGGCAGCCAGGAATGCCTTGTCGGCTGTGCTGGGGGTCACTTGTGTCTGGGGCTGGGGATGGAGTGGGGGTCAGCTAGGCTTCTCAGGCCTTTCTCCCCTCTTCCTCCCTCCAGCTCTCTCCCCTGGCCTCTTTTTGGTCCACTGCACATAGATAAGTCATTTCTCTGCTCCAGGGGGCCAAGAAAAGGGAAAGTGGCTATATTTGCATATCATTAGCATAAATAGATTATATTTGCATGAGTCTATTTTCAGCTCCTCCCTCCTCCAAATCTGCTCCACCATTAATAAATATGTTACATAAATGTCCTGTCCAGTCACCAGGACAAGGGCAATCTGGAGGGGGGTGGTTGTTAAAGGAGTTTCCCTGGGGTCGGCGGACAGAAACAGAGCCAGAGGGAGAATCTGCAATTCCAGGAGTGGCAGAGGTTGGAAAACACAATTCTTCAAGCCCTGCATTAGCACAGGGACCTCCGTCAGGACCCCCTCACCTCCAGACATCCCCAGGAGTGCAAAATTATGGGGCTGGAAATAAAGAGGAAGAAATGTGACTGATGTGTATAAATGTGCATAATTCCATGTCATTTTCAAGGGTGGGGTTATTCAATTTTCCAGAAATTTTTGAATTCTATCTTTTTGCTTCCTAAAAGTTCCTCTTTCTTGCCTTGGCTTCCTGTCAGCTTCCTAAGCTGCAGATCTGCCTCCTCTCCGGGAGAGAGAAGAGGACTGAGGGGGTGGGGAGGAGAAGACAGGCAGTGTAGACATCTGAGCTGGAGAAGACGGAGAGTGTAGACATCTGAGGTCTCTGCCAGGTCTCAGCCAGGCCATCTCCGCCTCCCACCATCCCTACCATGATGCCCAAGGACCCTGAAGTGTGTGGGATGTTTTTGTTAAGCCCGCCCCTTGCCAGAGTCCTGTGGGATCTTATTTCCACTTGCAGATTCGTGGGAGTGGATCAGGGATGAGGCTGGGTTTGTCTGCCCTTTCCCCATAGGGCAGCCAAGACTGCACAATAGGACCACGGAGAGCTTGACTCCCAGGCCACGTGTTGGCAGAGACTGACCTGCATCTAGAAAGCAAGAGCCTTGCTCCTGGGGAGAAGGGACTGGTCTTGAGCATCCTCCAAACCCCTCAACAGATACCCTGCCCCCGGCAGTAGCAAAAGGGGCCCCTCTTCCCCAGGACCATCTCTCTCCCTGGGATGGGAAGGGGAAGAAATCTGATCCCTCTCAAAGCAGAAGCCTGGAAATCTATTATTTAGTTATTTCCATTTACAGCCAATTATTGTATATAAGATAAATGAGGCTTGATTTGGCTAAAGCTAAGCTGAGGGAAAACACCTGCAAAAGTCGTTTGCTGGCCGGATACCTTTTCTCTCCTCCCAGCCTGCTCCCATCTTCCCCTCCTGTTTCTTTTTCATTCTCTCTTGTCTTCTAAATGAGTTTTTTTAAAGAAAATTGTTATAATTATTATTAGCAAACTCTAAGGCTACTTCAACAGTTCAAAACGGTAATATTCTTCTCAAAGGGAGCTCAGGTCGCATCGCCGCGCTGCCTGTGGACCTTTGGTGGTGCCCTTCTCCTTTCCTGTCCCTCCGCCGCGCGTGGTGTGGCACCAGCCTGCTGTCCTCACCTCACCTCTTACCACTGTCCCCTTTCTCCTGGCGCTTCAGGCCCCTGGCTGCCTCCTGCTTGGAGAACATTCCCGGCTCATTCACGCCTCAGCTCCTTTGCCTTCGTTGGCTTTTCCTCCAAGGTCTTCTGAAGTCAGCTCCTTGTCACCGATCAGGGTGAAGCTCTGATGTCTCCCACCCCCACCCCGCCCCACATATCAAATCTGTGCCTATCTTATTTCTGTGGTAACTTGTTTGTTCCGTCTTTCATATGGACAGAGACTTCATCTGCTTTCACCATCTCTGTGCTCCAGCACCTGGCAAAGCACCTAGAATATAGTAGGTGCTCAAGAAATATTTGTTGAGTGGGTAAATATGGATGAGTATGGGGTTGGTGACAGATGGTGGATCTTGGAGTCAGACAGGTGCAAGTTCTCATTGTGGTTCTGTCACTCACTGGTGAATGGCCATGGGCAGATTACTTAGCTCCCTGTCCTCTCCTCTGGGACAGTGATAATAATAACTTCTATACTGGAGATTAAATTCAGCATCGTGTATAAGTGTCTGTTGGTGTCTGGCACTAGTAGGGGCTCATTAAATAGTGATTATTAATATTAATAATTATACCTTTGTTTCACACTCTGTGTCAAGATCTGTTCCTGCTCTCAAAGATTCAGTTTACTGAATGACACAGAGGCCTGCGTACCCGGCTGTGAAACAAGGGTGAGTGTGCTAAATAGAGTTATGAACCAAGCACCCAAGACCACAGAGGCAACAACAATGAGTTCTACAGTCCCTTCACCGGAATAGCGTGTTCCAGTTTACGTACCGCACACACCTGCAGAGTCCACTCGATTGCCCCCTAAACCTTTAAAGCAGGCAGGGCATGCCTCAGTATCTCCATTTTACAAAAGGAGAGCAGAGGTTCAAAGGGATGACACCACTGACCCAAGGTCATGCTCTGTCCCCTTGCTCTGCCTTATTCTTCTTCCATAGCGTCTACCCCGCTGGACGCCTTATGTGATTACTAGAATGCAAGCTCTGTGACAGTCTGTTTTGTTCATTGCTCCATCCTCAGCCCCTACAACAGTGCTTGGCACATGGTAAGCACTCAGTAAATATATGTGGAATGAATTAATGAAGGATAGAAGAATTAGTGAATGGCAGAGCTGGGCTTCAAACCTCTCAAGCAGGAGGCAGAATAGCTAGTTAAGCGGCCCGGTTTCTGGAGCCCAGCTGCTTGGGTTCGAACCTTGGCCTTGCCACATACTAGCTGTGCAACTTGGACGAGTTACTTCACTTCTCTGTGCTCCAGTTTCCCCATCTGCCTAACGGGAATGATAATATGACACCGGGTTCATAAAATTATCATGAGAACTAAGTGAGTGAACATTCATAAAGCACTCAGAATAGTGCCTGGTACATGATAAGCCTCGATACATATTTGGTAACTAAAAAGAAAAAACCTAGGTATCCTGGAGTTAAATCTAGAATTCTTCCTCCGTACCAGGCTGTATAGAGCTTTGTGGCTTCCAAATCTCCAACATATTCATGATTTTATTTTATTTTTACATCATCCTTGTGAAGTAAGCAGGACATAATTGCTATCTCCATTTTACAGAGGAAAAAACTGAAGCTAGGAATGACGAGTCTGGCTCAAGGTCAAACAGAGGCTTTAATTAAGTTTATCTGACTTCGAAACGTACTGCTCTATCCATGATTCCAGGGGCAATTCCCTCCCCCATATCTAGCCCGAAACAAAACAAACAAACAAAATATTAATATCAGAGGCTGGCAGAGATTCTCAGAAGGCCTAAAAATGAAGGCCTATTTTCAGGGTTCGGAAATCCATTTAATTCTCTCTAATCGTGGGCTGTTGCAAATGAGACAAATGTTGCTGAGAGAGTTTAAGGTCAAGGAAAACTCCTAGAGACTTTAGAGTGACAGATTCAAGCCTGCAAATGTCTGGGGAGCTCCGTGCCAGCCGATGGCTTCTCCTCCCAAGGAGCAGCTTCTTCTCGGGTGGCTGGCGGGCCCAGAACTGTGCCAGGTGCCCTGGGGGCAGAGGATCTTTTGTCCAGTTCAGAGGATGAAGGTGGAATCTTCCTGGGGCTAAGCTCATCAGCTACCTACTTCCGGAGACTCTAAGCCGGTGTAAAAATTGCATTTTAAATTCTGTTTTAAGTGACCACAATCTAACCAGATGACTGGAGTCTGGAATAGACCATTTCCAATAGGATCAACTTGTGTGCCCCGCCCCCATCCCACTCCAGGCTAACCTCTATCTAAATGCTGGTTTCGTCATTCTCTTGTTTTTATCACACGTTTCTGATAAACATGTGCAAAGGTAAACCATTTAGTTTTGCTTGGTTTTGAAGTTTCTATAAATATTATACAACACGTCTTCTTCCCTTGCTTGCTGGCTTCCACGTGCTTCTGAGATTCACCCAGTTGATGTGTGTGGCTTCAGTTTATTCCTTTCCACTGCTGTGAAATTCCATTGTTTGAGTATTCTGCACCACATTTTATTTATCCAATTTCCTGTAGAAGGATGTCTAGGTCATTTCCAGTTTTATTTTTTATTTTATTTTTTGCTCTTACAGACAATGCTACAAAGAAAATTCTTTTTTATTTTATTTATTTTTTAATATGAAGGGGAAGTGAGGTTCAATTTTCTTTCTTTTTTTTTTTTTTGAGACTAGAGTCTTACTCTGTCACCCTGGGTAGAGTGCAGTGGCGTCATCATAGCTCACTGCAACCTCAAACTCCTGGGCTCAAGGGATCCTCCTGCCTCAGCATCCTGAGTAGCTGGGCCTACAGGTGGGCACCATGACACCTGGCTAATTTTTTCTATTTTTAGTACAGACGGAATCTCACTCTTGCTCAGGCTGGTCCGAACTCCTGAGCTCAAGTAATCCTCCCTCCTCCCTCAACCTCCCAGAGTGCTAGGATTACAGGCATGAACCACTGCGCCCGGCCCAAAGAAAATTCTTGATCATGTCCTCTGATGCCCCCGACAGGGTTGTATATGTGAGGGGGTGGAATTGCAGGGTCACGGGGCCTGTTTGTGGTGCATTTTATTCAATACCTCTCCAAAGTAGTTGTACTAGTTTACCTTGGAGTCTACAAGCTAGAAGAGGGTCTTTTGAGGGGCCAGTGTTGAGCTTAGGAAAGGGGGCTCCGAGGTGTCAACTCACTGGCAGGCCTTGTGATTAACCTTGAGAAGTCTCTACCCTAAGCATAGTCATTTACATGGTAATTCACAGAGCGGTACATGCGCTTGATAGTTTATCTCCAGAGCTGAGCCTGGAAATACTTGGAAATACTTGCTGTTATTTGGCCAACATCCCAGGAGAAAACTGGCCTCCTCTCTGACACAGGAGAAGCAAGAACAATGAGGCAATCTCACCCCATCTGGGAGACTTGGCATCTCTGCCAGGGCATGTGAAGCCTGTGTCCTCTTGCAGCAGAATCCAACCTTGTCAGCCTCGGATTCAAGGCCGTGGAGTGACTGACTGGCGGCAGCTAGGTCCTGGTTGGGATCCCGCCCCTCCCGGCTTGTTCTTCCTCCTCCTCGCCCCTCTTCCTTCAACCAATATTTGTTTGCCTTCTTTTTAAATTTTGATTGGGTAATATATTCAAAGAGTTGGAAATTCAAAGTGTAAAGTTATACGAGGAAAAGACTTGCTCCCACTACTGACTCCCACTTGCTTGGTCCCTTTTATGAAAGGTAATCGTTTTTATTCATTTCTTATGTATCCTTCTAGGGTTTTCTTTATGTACAAGCAAAATGAACGTACAGTCTTATTTAAACTTCCTATTATAGAAAAGAGAGCACTTTATACACGTGATTCCGCAGTATCTTGGATGTCAATTCCACTTCACAGAACATCTCATCATTCTTTCTAGAAACAGCTGTGGAATATTCTATTGTATTCCACCAATGTTTATTTGTCATTTACTGTGCACCAATGTCTATGCTGGGTGCTGGGGTCCAAATGATGACTCAAGACAGGCCCTGCCTTCGGGGAGACCACGGTCTAAGGGCAACAGACGGACAATTGCAAAGACGTATCGCAGGTACTATTCATTCCACAGATACTGAGCACCACACGCTCACCAGGCGTTGCTGTGGGCACAGGGCAGGTGACGGTAAATACAGCCCATGAGAATCCCTGTCCCACCTCCATCCCAGTGCAGCTGATGTTCTGGCGTTGGGACAAGGGAGACTGGGGCAGGTGGAGGCTCAAGGCAGGGCCTCTCACCTGGTCCGGGAAGTCTGCCTGCGGGGAATGAGGTTTCAGCTGGTGACCAACAGCTGGGGAGGAATTAACAAGGTGAAGGGCCAGAGGGGCCGGTGTTCCTTCCAGCAGTTTCCCGCCGGCCAGGGCAGGGAGGTGACAGACACAGTGGCCTGGAGAACTGAGAGAAGTCCCTTCCTCGGGAGCCCTGAGGGGGCTGAGGCCTGACCAGTGGGCAGTGGTGGGCAGTGGGGGCCCTGCGGGCCACAAGAAGAATTTTGTCCTCGTGGACGCCACAGGGATGGCCACCGTGTGGAGGGACGAGGAAGGGGGCAAGAGGGTGGGCAGGAGGCTGCGGGGAGGGTGGAGCAGGGGGTGAGGGGAGAAGGGAATGGATCCAAGAGACAAGACGGGGTGGTGTTGACAGGGCTTGTTTGATGTGAGGGGGAGGGAGAGGAAGCCGCCGCCGTCCTGCCATCTAAGCAGGAGGCGTGTCCCTCCTCCCTGGGGGCTGTGGGGACTCGCTGAGATGGGCGGGGCTCCTGGCGGCCCCCACCTAGCCCAGCGCCCGCCCCTCGTCTCGTCCGTGCTCCCTCCATCTCCTCGGCCACACCACACCCACGCACATCACACACACAAACACATACACCATACACACCACGCCACACAACATGCACAGCACACACCCCCACGCTCACCCACCACCCTTCAACCCCCCCACCACACACAAACACGCCACACGCATCAAGCACCCAGCACATCATCCACACGTATCACAAACACTATGCACACCACGCACACACCCCACACACACAAACACACACGCAACACAAACACTTAGGCCATACACATGCACTGCATACATGTACCACACCACACACACGCCACCATACACCACACACGTACACACACACCACACACACACACCCCACACACAAACACACACAGCACAAACACATAGGCCATACACATGCACTGCATACATGTACCACACCACACACACGCCACCATACACCACACACATATACACACACCACACACACAACACCGCACGCACATAACACATACACAAACCACACACACCCCTATACACACCATACCCCACATACCACACACATACCATATACACATCACACCACACACACACTACACATACGTAAACACCCCACACGACGCACACCACCACACACCACACGCAGCACAGATATCACACATACACCCCCCCATACACACACAAACACTCCACACACACACACACACACACACACACAATCCTGGCACAGGCCATTGCCCTGTACGTGAGCGAAACTTCCGGCCTCACTGGGCCCCTTCCCGCGCACATCCGAGAGGAGGCCCAGGGTCGCACGCAGCCCACGGTCACAGCTGGGCCCGCCGTGCACGTCTCAGTCAGCCGGGTGTTCGGGCCCCCGCATGGCCGTTCCACGCACCCCGCTGGATCGTGCAAGCCCAGGAAGCAGGCCGCGCTGTGGGTGCCCGCCTCGTGCCTGACTCTGCCAGAGCAGCTTGAGGAGTTGCCTGTGGCTGGCGGACAGGGCAGGCCACCAGACGGGCGAAGGGTTGGGGGCCTCTGCTGAGCGGGAGCGAGCAGCAGAAACAGCATTTCTCAGAATCCCCTCGGCGGCTTGGCGTCCTGCCGGGCCCAGCCCAGGTTTATTTGGTGATAAGATTTGGTTTTGTTTCTTTCCTGAGCCCCAAGGGCGGGTGCCACCCGGAGCTCTGGCCTGGGGTCCCTCTGCTACGCAGCAGCGGTCTGAGCCGCTCCTCAGGCAGGGCTGTGTCGGGCGCAGGAGCAGCCTGGGCCGGAGCGGTCTTGTTCATCCGGGTCCTTTTTCTCTGAAGCGGTGGCAATGAAGGGGCGTCGGAAGTGCCGCCACACCCCGTCCAGGGCCCAGCCTGAAGTCACAGCCCCCGGGTGCTGCCTCCCTCCAGCAATCCCTACGCCACTGGGCAGGGTACCGAGAGCCAGTCTCAGACCCAGGAACAGGGTGGGAGTGGGGTGGGGCGAGGTCCTCAGGGAGGGCCTCTTGTGGCCCTGATTGTGGCTCAGTTCCCTCTGCCCTGGCCATGGGTCGGTTGTGATGGGATGGATGCTCTGGGTTCTCAGCTCTCCAGCCCCCCACACACCACCTGGAACATTCTGTCCTGGCTCCTGACTCCTGCAAAATGTGTGCTTTGGGCCTGGGGTTGAATTTCAGTGTGGCTCTGGCTCTTGCAAACACAGAGTCTTTTCCCTTCATGCTGCAGTGTGTCTGAGGCCCAGGCACACCGGGGCACGCCGGGCTGGGCCTGGCCAGGGGTGCTGTCTCTCCGGGGGGCACCAAAAACTCGTGTTTGCTCAGGATGGACTTCACACATGCATGGCCTGCCCTCAGGAGGGCCCATCTTTGATTTAAGGCTCTGTTGTTGCCATCTTGAAATTCTTAATCATTGTTGAACAAGAGACCCAGCATTTGCATCTGGCACCGCGCCTTGCAAATCACGTAGCCACTCTTAGTTCACTCGTAGGTGTCTGCCCTTTAGTGTCTTTTGCATTTTGAACTATGTAGGTGTGTTTTGTAAATACAGAAACTAAATGCCACAAAGACAAAAACAAAGAAGTGCACATTTATTATCTGTTGCGCACATTTAGAAAAGCCCCTGTGTCCACTGCAGTGCACACCCAGCTGCTGCGCACCCATGCAGGACACGTCCAGTCCCATCTCCGCGACTCCCAGGACAGCCCATGTGACGGGCAAATGCACCTCCCCCGCCATGAGGGCCTGCCACAGACAGAGGTGTGCTCCAGGCCCACCCTGCTCCCATGCCAGCGTCACGCTGCTGCCCAGAACAAGCCGTTTCATGCTCCAGAGCTGGGTCGGGGGAGAAGAGGCCCCCAAATCCCCTTGCTGACCCCCCCACTCCCCTACCTCTAGGTGTGTCTTCAGAGTCAGGTGACACTGGCAGTCCTAAGCTAACATCCCAGCTTTGCTTGGAACTCAGGAAAGGATACCGCTGCGTGCACAGGAGATCTCTGCGGTGGGCAGGGGCTTGGCCGTTGAAGAACTCGAAAGGACATTTTGTCCACCCCTGCAGGCTGGGCCCTATGTGTGTTGTCTGGAGCCAGAAGAAAAAGTAGATTGTGGCCTTAGACTCTGCAGGGACAGAGAAGCCACGAGCTCTCCAGGCACATCATTCTAGCATTTGCTGCAGGTGCTAATTTCTTGCCCGAATCATATATGTTGCAGTTTTTGCTCGTTTCTTTCTAGGCTGCAGAAATTAGAATTCTCTGCCCCACAAATTTCGAAGGGCTGAACACGCCCTGAGCCGGGGAGCAAGCTTTGAGCATCCACAGGACAAAAACGCCAGCTCTTCCAGCGTCGGTGGAGCCGCCACTGGCCGCTTAGCTTGGAAGAGAAGGAGCACTACTGCCCCCTGCTGGCCAGACCGCAGAGCGTCAGGGAGCCGTCCAGGGGGCTGGGTCCCCTTTGCCTTGTCTCTGGGACAGCAGCTTTGAGTCCTCAGGTCAAGGAATGTCCTTTCACTGGTCCTGGAACATGGCCTCTCATCTCTGGGCCTTGGCCCCTGAAGCTCCCTCTCCCTGGAATGTTCTTCCTCCAGCTTTCAGGTGGCAGCTGCCTTCTTATTCTCTAGCCCTCAGGCCAAATGTCACCTCCTCAGGGAAGCCCTCCTGTATCACTTTGTCAAAATAGCACCTCATTCCGGCCCCTGTCTCTCTATCGCATTACTGTGTTTCATTTTGTGCATAGAACTTACCTGCTTTTTGAAAATATCTGCTTAAATTCTGTGTCTGTTGCCTCTCTCCTCACCACAGCTAGGCTTGGCAGGGCAGGGTCCTGGTCTGTTTTGTTTGTCACTGGACCTCAGCACATCGTACATAGTAGATGCTCAAAAATACTTGTGGAAGGAGTGAATAAATGCATATCAACAACAGCAACTGAGATGTAAACACAGCTTCCGGTCCTCAAAACCACACTCTAATGTAGGCAGGGTGCACACCACTCCCATTTGACAGACGAACAGACTGAGACTCAGAGATTTGTGTGAGTCGCCTGAGCACCCAGCAAGGAGGAATGAGCCAGAGTCCCTGGTGGCTTTTCTGTGCTCCTTTAGTCCTCCACCCTGGCGGGAGCAGAGGGCTGTCTCAGGCCTGACGAGCTTCTGCTGGGCGTCGAGGCGGGGCCAGCACGAGTGTCCAGGGCCTCACTGCTTGGCCTGATTGCTCAGGGAGGCTGAGCTGCACCATTGTCCAAAGCTGGGCTTGTGGCCAGCGGGGTCGGAGGTGGGACGGAGCGAGAAGGGCAGTCCACAGGAGACCCTAACCAGATCTAGAGACAGCGGCCTGTCTGCGGAGATGTGCGTTCTGGAGCAGGAGTGTGTTTGGGGAGGGCAGGTGGCAGGCAGGCTGGAGCCATGGAGGGAACTGTCACTTCTGCAGGCCGGGATTTGGCTGTGACACTCTGGGCTTCGTGCAGACCCCTGAGGGCCCAGCCCTGCCCTCCTTACACTCAGCCTGAGGCCCAGGGATAGGGCCAAGGGCTCTGGCCACACATGTGGCCCCCGGGCTGAGCCTGGGCAGGCGGCAGGGCTGGAGGGGTTTGTCATCTGCTCTGGAGCCAGGACGGCTAGGCCCGAGGCAGCCTCGCTCTCTCTGGGCGTCCAGAGCGGGAAATCAGCAGCAGCTACTCCTTGACTGCTCTGGCGAGAGCTTGATGGAGTCTATGAGATGATTCTCTAAGATGCTTCGATACTGGGGAAGGAAAGGAGAAGTCAGCATTCACGTCCCGAGATGCAAAGAGCACCGCTGCCCTCTGTTTCTTTCTTT
>NW_012151541.1:409402-450318 GCF_000956105.1 Propithecus coquereli | reverse complement strand
TGTTGGGAAACTGAGGCCCAGAGGGGGAGGCCACTGGTCTGCCCCACCCTTTTCCTTCCCCTGCCTCCCCATCAGGCCTCTTCCCAGGAGCCCGGAGCAGCTCAGTGGCTGGATCAGGGGCCCAGGTCCCTGACCTCCCACCAGGTCTCAACTTTCTATTCTCCAGAGCGGACAGCTGAGGTGATCTTTGGGCTCAGGCAGAGATGGCAACAGCCACTCCTCAATTCTGCTGGAGACCCCTCCTGCAAACATCCCCAAACGCCCAACCTCCCCGTTCCCTGTCCACCTCCCCGCTCCCCCAACTGGGCACCTGGAAAAACCATCAGTCCTCTGTCCTTCCCATGTCCCGGGAGCCCTCCCTAAAGTAGACTCAGTGTTTCTACGGGGCTTCCTGCTTCTCTGCCCCAACGAGGGTCCAGGGAAGCCCCTTCCCAGGCTGACGAGCCTCTGCCCACCAGCTGGTCCATTCCTCACCAACAGCCCCCCACCCTTGGTTCAGAGGTCAGGGTGAGGTGGGGGAGGGGCCCTTCCTCAAGAAGAGGGGCTCCGCAGGCTGAGGGGCTTCTTGTTAAGGGCTCACACCTCTTTACTCCGCCACGGCCTTTGCTAGTCACGGAGCTCGAGAGCATTCGCGTTCCTTCCACAGCCAGCGCTGCGCGTGGAGCGAGCGAGCCAGCGCGCACACTCCTCTGCATAGCAGTGGCTCGTGCTCCGCCGGTGTGGACCTGAGCAGGGGCGGAGCCAGGCCCCCTTTCAGTGGGGGTGTGACTGTGGGAGTCTGTCCCCGTGCCCTCAGCCTGGTCGCCTCGGTGGCCCTGCCTTTAGGGGTCGCGTCCTGAGGACCTCTCATAAAGGTGCTGTCGTTTCACTGAGCAGCCGCTGGCCAGACTGCTTCCTCCCGAATGTGGCAATTTTGTCTTTCTCCAATTAACCCCAAAGGAACTGGGCCTCCCTGTGACATCTCAGGCCCCTGGAGCTGGGGGCCTGACAAGCCCCAGCAGGGACGGTATTGCTAACTTTCTAGGACCGGAATCCCACCACCAAATCCCCCAGAGCAGGTGGGTGTCTCTTCTTTAATCATTAGGGTGTTCTTAGTCGTATTTTGGAATAATTAATACCCTAAACCTTGAATGTGGCCAAACTGATACACTAGAGTAACCTACCTACCTTCTTTGCTTGCAGAATGTTGATGATCTCCTACTCTGGTCTCTATAGATGGCTCACGCATTGCTGTTTCTAGCCCAGAGCGCACTGCGGAACTTAGACGTTCCCACCTGGAGTCTCCAGCAACCTCGAGCGCAGTGTGCCCGAACGGACTTCCTTACCCCTCGCTCTCACAAAGGCCCTGCTTTCTCCTCTGTCCCTATCTTGGCTCATGGCGCCACTAATCCACTGTCCCTTCATTTGTCAAGCTAGAAACCCGGGGGATAGAAAAATATCTCCAGCCCTCGCCTGACAACTCGAGAGATACTTATGGAATCGAATTATTTCCACTTTATAGACGAGGAAGCTGAAGCTCAGAGAAGTCACCTTCCTGCCGAGGGGCGCGCTTGGAAGGACCAGGGCAGGATTCCAGGCCAGGCCAGTCTGACAGCAGATACCGCAGCTGTGCCTTCCAGACTCTGATCAGTAAATTTCCCCCATAAATGTGGGGGACTCGCATGGGATGGCCAACCTAGTCTTTTACCGAGAAAGGATGTTAAAAAAAAACAGACAGACAGACAGACACGCTACTGCCTACTAACAGCAACATGTCATAAAAGTGACACAGCAGGAAGGACATACTTTCAAGAATAAAGGACACGTCTTCCCCAGAGAGGACAGACACTGTTGGTACACAGACACTGGCTGCGGGCTGATGGCAGCTTGCTTGTGACTAAGCGTTTGGCAATTGCGGCACTGTGTTCGTGGAGGACTGTTTATCGCGTATCACCCTACGGGTTCAAATGGCACCCCTCAGCATGCCGGGGTGATGCCGTATGCAAGAACAGGCCCGTCTGTACTTTAGGAGCCGACCGTGCTGCGATAACAAAGCCGCACTTTGTGGTCGACCAAGCACTAAGAGAGGGACGCCTGGCTGCTCCCTTAGCTGGAGATCGCGGGGGCTGGGGCTGGCAGGGGAGGCATAAGAAGAGCTCACGGGGTTGGGCGACCCTAAGATTAAGGCTCTGAGTGTCAGGGCGGCTAGCTGGAATCTTCTCCCCGGGCAGCCTCTAGAGGAAGCTGCTGCCTTTCTCCGTCTGGGACAACCCCCAGCTGGGCCCTGGGCACTTCTCTCCAGGGCAGCTGGCGGCGCGGGGCCACCCGTGATGACCGCGGATGATGCCACACAGGGGAAGCCTCCAGGCCTCATTTGCTCATTCAGAACCATTGCCACGTTGTCTTCTCCCTCGTGTAAGAAGGCTGCCTCGATTAAATGTGGCGGAACGATAAACAAAAAGATGAGACCCTTCCCCATGCCAATCTCTCATGGATCCTTTTCTGAGCTTTGAACTCCACCTCACACTGGCATTAAAACCCTGCTACTGCTTCCAGGCAGCCTTCCCTGATCTGGTCCTGCTCTCTCCCCGCTCTCCTCTCCTGCAGCATGGGGTATCTGTGCGCCCCTCCTCTGGGCCCCATCTCCAAGCCCTGCCCCAACACATGATACCATATTGCCATCGCTCAGGTGCCTGTCTGCCCTCCTCATGAGACAGACGGCCCCTGAACCCTGCACACGGCCTGCCACTCAACTTGGGCTTGTTGGAGCACCATACCCACGAGGGATCTACATCTATTCTTTTTTTTTTTTTTTTTTTGAGACAGAGTCTCGCTCTGTTGCCCGGGCTAGAGTGCAGTGGCGTCAGCCTAGCTCACAGCAACCTCAAACTCCTGGGCTCAAGTGATCCTCCTGCCTCAGCCTCCTGAGTAGCTGGGACTACAGGCATGCAGCCACCACTCCCGGGTTAATTTCTTCTATTTTTAGTAGAGACGGGGTCTTGCTCTTGCTCAGGCTGGTCTTCAACTCCCAACCTCAAGCGATCCTCCCACCTCGGCCTCCCAGAGTGCTAGTATTACAGGTGTGAGCCACTGCGCCCGGCCTACATCTATTCTGTTTTTGAGACAGGGTCTCACTCTGTTGGCCAGGCTGCAGTGCAGTGGTGCCATCATAGCTCACTATAACCTTGAACTCCTGGGCTTCAGTGATCCTCCTGCCACAGCCTCCCAAGTAGCTGGGACTATAGGCACCAGCCACCACACCTGGCTAATTATTCAGTTTCTTTTAGAGATGGGGTCTCACTATGTTGCTTAGGCTAGTCTTAAACTCCTGGCCTCAAGCGATCCTCCTGCCTTGGTCTCCCAAAGTGCTGGGAGTACAAGTGTGAGCCACTGCATCCGGCCTTACTCATCTTTTTGACGGAAAGATGTCAGCAACTCCTGCAGGTTTGATATTTCACTTGGATAAATGCTTGGCACCATGGGGCTTCCCTCTTGCCAATGAGGATTAGACCAGATCATCACTTTTCAAACGCTTACTAAATTAGGATCTTCGGGGGTGAGGTACAGGACTGGAGTTTTTGATACTCCACAAAGGATTTTGACAGCCAGACTGAGAGGCCACAGCCTACATGCTCTCAGGTAGGGTTATATCCGGCATTCTGGGGTTCCGGCACTGAAGCTTCACTGCGCCCATTCAGCAAAACAATTAACTCAGACGATGAGCAATCCTGTCCACCCACATCCCTACCTGTACTCAGGATGCTCTTCTCTGGAAGCTCCTGAGGTCCTCCCCACCCAGGGGCCGGTCTTGGCAGGTGCCACCCCCACAGCTACTCACCCTCGACAGAGCCCGGCTGGCCAGCATCTCGAAGGCTTGCACCACATTGATGTCATTCTTGGCACTGACTTCAAAGTATGGAATGTCCTTCTCTTCACACCAGCCTTGGGCTACCTCCTGGGGCACCTGAATGAAGGGAAGAAATGATCACTGTTGTTGTGTCATCATCACTGCCATCACCCCCACAGTCACATCACCACCATAACCACCATCATCACCACCACGCCTGTTTATTGGGCACCTTCCGTGTTTCTGTCACTTTACACGTTATCTCTTAAAGCCTCATCGTAAATCTGTGAGGTGAGTATTGTTAGCTCCATTTCACAGATGAAGAAACTGAGGCCTGGAGGGGGAAAATTGCTTAAAATACATGGGGCTGAGCAGGGTTTGAAGATGGGCCTGGTGGAATTAGAGCCCACTGCACTATGCTGCCTTCCTAAGGTCTACGGTCTAAGATCTCAGGAGCTTCTTCCTGCCATTGGCTCCTTCTTCAGTTCCTTCAAAGGGAGATGGACACAACAGACACTAGCCAGGAAGGGCAGGAAGGGAGGACTTCCGTCCCCTGAGCCGACTGGGCAGGTCCATACTTGGGAGGCCTGTTTCTGGGCAGAGATTTGGATCCCTGCTGACCCTTTTTACCCAGGGTAGAGTCCTGGGAGTTAATAAGCTCGTACTATGGGCCAGGCACTGTGTTAGACACTTTATCAAACATTAACTCATCTCAGCCTCTCAGGGACCCTGAGAGATGGGTGTTGTTAGCTCCACTTTCTAGATAAGAGCACTGAGGCTCAGAGGGGTTCAGCATCTCACCCCTGACCGCATAGCTGGGAGAAGGCAGAGCTTGGACGCAGCCCCGGCTCAGCACTGCCCCGGCGTCCGAGCTGCTCTCTGCAGGGCACCGTGTAAGAACCATGCTTCTCCCTTTCTGTTGCTCCTGCTAGACTGTAGGTTCCTTAAGCTTAGAGTCAAGACCTTTTCAGCTCTTGGCCTGACACACACGAGCCACGCAGCACAGGCTGAATGAACACTTCTCTACCCGAGTGCAAATGGCTGATGACAGTTTGGGGGTGTTGGATTGCAAATGCTCTGGCAGCTCTTTGAGTTACTTCCAAAGACGACTGGTACCACTGAGTTTGGTGTCCAATTATTTCGGGTAGGAGGAAATGACAACGTATTGAGCACTTGCTGTGCCTGGTGTTTTCTAACCATTGTTTCAATTTATTGAGGGGGAACCAAGGTCTCTCTCATGGAGAAAAGACCATTCTGGCCTCTCCCAGAACACAGAGAAGGCAGGGGGAGATCAGAGACTGCCCTGTTCAGATTGTCCCTGTCACTCCTGCAGGTCCTGGGAACATCTATCTTACTGGGATAAAAAGTATCATTGCTGTCCCTTGTCTCTTTGGTCCTTGCTTCCTTGGCCTCCGAAGTGGCAGGAGGGCCCAGTGGCTCGTGGCTTTCTTTCACAATGCCTCTGTTGTCCACCGGCAGTATTCTGGCATCGTGAGGCTCACGACCCAAGACCGGGGTGAAGGCTGGGGTCAGCCTTGGGGAGGCCAGGTGACACCCACATGCCCAGGAACAGCTGAATTTGAGCACAGCAGGGAGAATCCTCAGGCCTTAGTCTTGGCCTCTGACCTCTAAGATCCTCCTGCCTTTGGGAGAACTGATCCCAGAATTGGCCGAAAGTACTCCCTTCCGTGGGGTGTAGATGCCCGAGACATGGTGAATAACCAAGAAGCCTCGCAGCTCAGGCAAAATCCTGAACTGCTTGGAGGAAGAATACAGGATGGCCGGGCCGCTGAATATTATTGTCTTTACTGGTGACATGCAAATAAATAATCATTAGACATTAATACCTTAATGTCTAAGCATCTTAGGAATGCCAAGGGTTTTGTATCTTTTCAAGTCGCTGAGGGCAAGGCCCGGACTTACACTTCTCACACCTCCTTTTGCTCTACCCTGGCCAGGGCTGGGCTCCCACTCCCCCAGGCGCCGAGCGGTTAACTGGGCACGTGGGGGTGCCCGGCTTACAGTACAAACTGAACTGAAATGAAATGAAGTGAAGCGAGTCTGCTTCTCCGGGACGCAGGGGGATTCTTTATGTTTCACGGCCTGAGAAGCAGAAGGGCAGGATGGGAGCCCGAGATCACCCAGAGCCACCGGGAACACGCTGGCGGCTGCAGGCCACCCATCTCGGCCCACCCATCTCAGCCCACCCATCTCGGCCCAACCTGCCCTCTCGTCAGGACGGGGTCGCCTGAGTGTCCGGCTAGGACGGCCTTTTCAATCTCATTTTCCCTGCTCTTTCTCTGTTTGTTTTATATGAAATGACCGAATACAGACTCTGAAATATCAGTTGAGACTATGTTGCAAATTAACGTTCTTTTTATATCTCCCCCGCTACTCAACCTCAGAAAGCCACCCAGACAGTACTTTTTTCTCTTCCAATTCCAGCTACAGTTTCATGATTTTAAAAATCATCTCATCTTTTATTTATAAAATGAAAGTTATTTATAACTTAGGCTCTGACTCCAGAATTAGGCTCAGGGTGTGGTGCTTGGGGACATGAGACGTATGAACATTCTGAAAGTGTTACTTTCGTTAATTCTGCTTTTGGTTGACAATATACTATTAACATTTTACTTTGCTTGTTGTAGTTTTGCTGGCTCGCCGGGCCAGCAAAACTTTTGAGAAAATTTTGACAAAATTAGTCCAGTTTACATCATTTTATTTATGACGTTTTCCATCTTATAGGCATCTAAAATGATTGATTATGCAAGTGTTAAAATTAGCATGTCAAGTGCTAATTACTAAACCATTATTAAAAATAACAAAGAATATTTTTAGGAGCCATGATCCTAATTCTATGAATCGGTGGTAAGTCAGAAATTACCTACCTGAACATAGACCAAAGAATTCACATCCCAGTAATAAATTCCTTATAGCATGGAAGCTAGCAAAGCTTTCTAATAAACTCATTTTTTTTCACTATTACATTCTGTAGAAGGAGTAGGGATTTTTTTTAAAGCTAAGTCAGTAAGTTCTTTAAAATCATTCTGGCAAAAAATATATACATGCATGTATAACCATATATGTGTATATATACATGTACACACACATGTGTGTATACATATACTTGTGTGTGCCTTCATTGTGATAAAATATACAGAACATAAAATTTATCATTTTAACCACGCACTTCACGGGCATTAATTAGTTATATTCATGCGGTTGTGCAGCCATCACCACTATTCATCTCCAGAACTTTCTCATCTTCCCAAATCTAGTCATATATCTATATTAGAGACAGGGTGGGGGTAAGTGGGTCTTGCTATGTGGCCCAGGCTGGACTTTAACTCCCGGCCTCACATGACCCTCCCACCTCAGCCTCCCGAGTAGCTGGGGTGACAGGGGTGCACCACCGTGCCTGGCATCTAGCAATGTATTTTTAAATATTCATTTTCTTTGTATTGAATAGGAAAGGCTGCTGTGTTTCCCCAGCCCATCCCTTGGGGATTGTAAGAAAGAGGATAACGGTCGCATCATTTCCTTTAACGACTTCTCAGGAAGTCGGTGTTCTGGTCTCCATTCCACTGGGGAACCTGGACCGGCCGGAAGCTGCACAGGGCGAGTGGATGTGAGCCTGGCTCCCGGGCCGGCAAGAGCGATGGTGCTCCCTCAGCTTCTCCATTTGCTCACACCGGCCAGGGCCTGGCAGAGCCCTGGCTAGGTCTGTGCAGAGCTTGAGAAGCTCGGGTCTGGGAGGGAGAGTCCCTCTGCTCTCCCCACCCACCTCCTCCTCTCCACTTGCTGTCCTCAGTCACTATAGCTTCCCCACCTCTGCCCCTCCTGGGCCACCTCCCTGTAAACCCTTCCCACCCTCTTCCTCAGCCTACCTTCTTGAAAGATAAACTCCCCTCGTCCTCCATGCTCCGGGGTCCTCCCTCCCCCTCCCCGCCTGGCTGAGCCCTGGCTTTTCCTGGGGTTGCCACTGTCCTCTTGCCCTCTCTGCTGGGGCTGTTTGTAGGCTGTACTCACCAGAGAGGCGGTGGCTTGCCTGGTGCTTCACTGCTCCTTTCAAACCTTTGTTCCTCCTCTCTCTGCAGATCAAAGCTCACCCCCCTGAGGCTTGGATGGGCCCCTTGACCCCTGGGAGGCATCACTGCCCTTCTGGCCCTGCAGGTGCCCCTCCTTCATGGGACACTTGCGATCTGGCGAGGCTTCCTCCTCTCTCAACAAACAGCTGCCCTCCCACCCTCTGTCCAGGGCAGCCTTGTCTTCCCAGGGCCTCGGTGACATGAAACCTGGCCTTCCTACTCCCTCTCTTAGACCACCTCAGGATTCTCACCTGCAGCTGGCCCCCGTGGGGAAAAGAAAGGGAGACATCTTGGCTTTGAATGATCTCAGGGTGTTATCTGAGGCTGGATATTTGTAATTAGAGAGTTGACACTGAGTTTCCACCCTGAAGTGACCATAGAACTGGTGACTGCTAGGTATCTATTGTACAAAGGGCATCTTCCCAAACCCGGAATACAGGACAGGCTTCCTAGAACAGACTTCTCCTTTGAAATTGCATTCTTATGTATTCCAAAGCCTGCTGGTCATCTCCAACAAGTTGTTCTACAAGCTCCTCAAACTCAGCATGTGCAAACCAAACACATCGCTTTATGAACATAAAGCTCTCCTTTCCCGGTGGTGGCTCAATTGGAAGCATCATCCCTCCCTCCTTTCCTCCTCCCTCCCTCCTTCCTCCCTCCTTCTATCCATCAACACAATTAATTGTGCCAAATAATACCTCCTTCTACTGCTTTTCTCTGTTTGGACCACTGCGAAAATGTAGTTCAAACATGATGACTCAGTCCCCCATTACTTTTCTCCATTCGAAAGGCTAAGAAAACTTGGTTCAAACAGCTCTTGTGGGTGTCATTTGGGCTTCGTTTCACACAAGAGCATCTGTTACAAATTAAGTCTACCTACACTCTTTCTTCATTAGCAGGTAATGGCTGAAAGGCTCTCTCCGCGCCTGCGCAACTGGGGCGGACCAGCTCTCCAGTGGTCATCCTCATGATCCAGCATATGCTTAAGCTAATAAAAACTATTACTTTCCTAGAAAATTTACAGATCCAAGAATTTATAACTGCAGCCCCTCCACCTGACCCTAGGCAGAAATACTGTTGTTCCACAGATTGATGCAAGTTCCACCGAGACCTGACTCCCGCCCACCCCTGATGCCTTAACTCCTCCTCTCCCGGTCTCCAGACAAAACTGTCTTCAGCTTTCACTCGCATCATGCTATTTCTTCAGCCTGGAACCCACTTCTTATAGGAAGTCTGCTATATATTCTGTGCTTGGGTAGATGTCCCAAATATCCAAGGTACATCTCTCTCTATCATTGTATTTATCATGTTGTACCACGATGGTCTTTTACAGTGTCTGTATCCACTACTAGACTGTGAAATTCTTGAAGTAAGGACTGTGCCTGATTCAGCTCTGTATGTGTGGGACCTAACACAGTACCTGGCACATAGTGGGTGCTCACATGTTTGTTGAATGAATGAATGAATGAATGAATAGATCAACGGTACCTTCCGGTCTGCCAGATCGATTTTGTTCCCCAGCAACACCATGGGGTAGGATTCCTCCATCGGGACGATCTTGGCCAGAACATCACCCCGCCAGATATCCAGGGCTTCAAAGGACTCCAGGTCGGTGACATCGAAAGCCAGGACACAGCCATCCGAGCCTTTGTAGAATGTGGACACCATGGAGCGGAACCGCTCCTGACCGCCTGTGTCCCAGATCTGGAGGGGAAGAGCAGCCGCCCCACGGGGCTGTGGTGAGTGGCTGGAGTCAGGCCCACCTGGGTTGGTTATTTCATGTCAAAGGTTCCTTTCCTGAGTAGGGAGCAGAAAGCCCTGGTACAGGCACATATGGTCCTTGTGGCCTTTTTCCCACCCGTGCACACTAGGACACCTTTGCAGTAACATTTAGCATCCTGAGAGTACTTTCAACTCTGAGTTCTCATTTTCCCTCTGGGTCACGAGGGCAGGGGTTTTTGCTCTCATGTGACAGATTTAGAAATTTGGACCTTGGGAATGACTTGCCCAAAGCCACCTGCCAAATTTCCCAGGGAACCTGAGACTAGGTGTGGGGTCTCCCAACGCCTACTGGATTAGTGCTTTTCCTTCTAGACCAGGCATCAGCAATTTTTTTTTTATCTGTAAAGAGCCAGATAGTAAATATTTTAGGCTTTGCAGGCCATACAGTCTCTGTTGCAACTCCTCAATTCTGTCATTATAGTACAAAAGACAGCATGGGTGTGGCTGTGCCTCAGTGAAAACTTATTTACAAAGAAGCAGGTGGTGGACCAGATTTGGCCCATGCGTTGAAGTCTGCCCATCTCCGCTCTAGACCATTCTAGCTCCTGGTGCACATTGCTACATGAGTGGCTGTCCAGGGAGTGTGGGGTGATTTTCAGGTGTATGCAAGTTGAAATGGGAAACGGAGAGCTGCTCACCTGTAGCTTCAAAGTTGTGTCACCCAGGATGATGATCTTGGAGAGGATGCTGGCCCCCAGCGTGGTCTGGTATTCCTCGTAAAACGTTTTGTGCACATACTGGTGAAGAAGAGAGGTCTTTCCCACCCTGAGGAAAAACCCCAGACTCATGTGAACACACACATGCAAACATACAAGCACATACATTCACACCGTCCTCAGAACCTTATCACGCCCCTCCTGCCACTGTCTCTCTCTGAGATTCTGAATTTCTAACGTCTGTGGTCCATGGACCACACTTGGAGTAGCAAGGGACTAGGAAATTATTTCTAGAAGTAGAAACCAATCAAAGTGAGCAGACTGGTTTGGAGAGAACTGAACATCTCATAGCAATGGTTGGTTTTTCCTGTGTGTGCTCAATGGTTTGCCTAATTTACACAGCTGTTTCCTGCAGAGTTACTGCAGAGCTGGGGCCAGAAATCACCTACTTACTCCCAGCCTCTTTTTCCCAACTAAGCTCCCTTCCTTGGGGTGGGATGCAGTTCCTGGTGCCACCCTGAATCAAAAAGGGACCCATGGCAGGTGGGAACACACCCATGAGGTCAAACTGTCCTTAGGTAAGAGGCTGCTTCCCAACTCCCAGAGCTGAGCTGAGCTTACCCAATGGCTCCAACGATGATGAGTTTCAGGTCCACTTTCTTCTGAGGATTCATGGAGGGGATTCGGAACCTGTAGGGAAACAGAGGTCATCCACAGAGGTGATCCAGTGTCCCCTGTGGTCATTGTCACTGAGGCTGGCCTTTGCTTTCCCCTTCTGAATGGGCAGATCATTGCCCTGGCCCAGGACTGGGTGGGGTTGTTCTCTGAAAGAGGCACATAATTCAGTGAGCCTTATATGCCTTCCCCCTCACTACCCCTGGGGACCTCCTCAGGGCTGGCAGGATGGTGCCCCACAGGACAGGCAAATCTCTTATCCTTCACCTCTACCAACCCTGCTCTCAGAGGCAGCCTGGAGCGCCAAGAAGGCAGGACGGGATTGAACAGAGGCCACGCAGACAGCCAAGCCTGGAGCCGGGGATGGAGGGCAGTGCGGGAAGAAGTGATGGGGGTGGGCAGGACAAGGGGTTCATTGTCAGGAACGCCCGGAGTCTTTGGATGGAAGAGTGCCCCTCCCCCAGCCCGAAGAGTTGCTGCAATCGCAGAATCAAAAGGCTCTTCTCTAATGCAGCTGGTGGGAGTGTAATTGGTACATGTTTCTGGAAAGCTATTGGCAGCGAGTGTTGAGAGCCTTAAAAACGTTCGTGCCCTCCACTTCTAGGAATTTGTCCTAAAGAAATAATCCAAAATGTGGGTAAAGATTCTTTTCAAGAATGTTCTTCACAGGAGTGTTTTAAACATCCAACAATAAAGAAGTGGTTAAATCATGGCACACAATGAACTATTAAGTAGTCATTAAAATGGAGTTTTTGAGTATTAATATATTATAATAATGAGGTAAAAAGCTCATGCCCTAGGATCCAAATGAAAAACAGAAGATGCTAAACTGTGCATACAATACCACCCCAGATATTTAAATGAGTCCTATTTGCACAGAAAAAGGCCTAGAAAGGAATATATAAAAAATTTAGATCCAGCAATCCCAGTAGTGGTTATATAGCCAAAGGAAACGAGATCAGTATGGTAAAGAAATACCTGCACTCTGATGTTCATTGCAGTCTGTTCATAATAGCCAGGATATAGAATCAACCTAAGCATTCGTCTACAGATGAATGGATAAAGAAAATGTGGTACACACATAATAGATACCAGTCAGCCTTAAAAAAGAAGAAATCTTATCATTTACAGCATGAATGAATCTGGAGGACTTTCCGGTAAGTGAAATAAGCCAACACAAAAAGACAAATACTGCATGATCTCACTTATATGCGGAATCTAGAAAAGTCTAACTCACAGGATTAGAGGGTGGAATGGTGGTTACCAGAGGCTGGCGGGTGGGGGGTGGTTGGGGAGAAGTCAGTCAAAGGACACAGAATTTCAGTTAGATAGGAGAGGAATACTTTCAAGAGACCTATTGCACAACGTGGTGACTATAGTTAATAACAATGTAGTGTAATCTTGAAAATTGCTAAGACAGTGTATTTTTAGTGTTAACACAAAAAAACAAGTATGGGAGGTATGGATATGTTAATTAGCTTGACTTAGCCATTCCACAGTGTATACATATTTCAAAATGACATGTAATGCGTGGTAAATATGTATAATTTTTATCTGTCAATTAAAAAATGTAAGTGATTAATTCTGAGTGGTAGGAAATTACATGATTTTAATTTTGTTCTCTATGCTTTTTAGTATTTTCCAATTTTTTTAACAACAAACGTGTCTTGTTCCTATAAGAGGAAAAAATATATATGTGTGTGTGTGTATATATTTTTTAACAAGGTAAAGCGAAACTGTCACAGAAGTCTGTGCTTAACTGGCTCTTTGGTTTCACCCTTACACTCACATGTGTGTATGCACTGTTCCCAACTCCCGGGTCTTTTATCCTTGGAGGCACCAGGCTGCTGAGCAAACCTTATCCGATTCTGCTCAGCCGAGGTGTCAGAAGTTGGGCAGCTTGTGCTTCCCTGGTACTTGGAAAAAGATGTAAATTGGATGTCCTAAGGCCTTGGTTCTCACTTTGCTACTGTGGGACCTTGGGACAGTTACTTCCCCTCTCTGAGTCTTGGCTTTCCAACTGGGGAATGAGCCCAGTGAGCCCCAAAGACTCAAGATGTCTTCTGGTTGAAAAATGCTTTATCTACTGGAGCCAGAACTCACCGGCCACAGTGGCTGTGCCTGGGAGTGCCTAGTTAGCACAGAATTAGAACAGAAACCCCCAGAGACCTAGGATTTTAGTGTCTCCTTCATGAGCCATGCCACAGACCAAAAGGGATTTGAGGTTCTGCTCAGAGCTGCTTGTCCCAGCAGCCAGAGTTGGTGGCACTGGAACTTCTGCTCTGACCCAGGAGGGCTGGGTTGGCACAGTGAGCAAAAGGTCCTCCTGATGCATCACTCAGCAAATGCCCACATGCCTACTGCATGCCAAGCCCTGCACTAGACGCTGAGAGCAGCACAGACAGGAAGCAAAGGGGAACCCACTATCAGGAGTCATCAAGAACGAAAGTAAGGGGCTGAGTGACGACACCAGAGAGAAAGTGAACAGTGTCCCCGCAGAGGTACAGAGAAGGTGCTGTGGGAGTCCAGCTGCACTGGGCCCAGAGAAATGAGGCCTGCAGTTTGGGGGGTGATGTTTCACAGGGAGGGCATGAAATAACCGAATCCCTGGGAACCGGTGAATGGAGAAGGTGGCTGATTTGCTCCAGGGAAGGGTGAGGTGAAGGGTGTGGAGGGAGAAAAGCCTGGGGAGGAAGCGAGATTAAGACGGGCTGTGACTGTCCCACCAAGGATCCTGACGTTGTCTGATTCACGCATTCGTTCACGCAGCACACGTGTCCTGTGCTCCAGACAGGCAGAGGAAAGGAACTCAAACCTGGGCTGGCATTTTGCAATGGATGTTGCTGCCCACAAGGACACCAGCCAGGGGAGAAACAGCTTGGAAGCTCCTGAAAGGTGTGGGTGTCTGGGCATCAATTGTCACGTTGGAAGGGGACTGGGAGCTTCGGGGAGCTGTTGGGCTTGGTACAGCGTGCTAACTTCGTTCAAAAAGCTAATACAACGCCTTAGAAAAGGAATCAGAACAAAAGGGAGGCAGGAAGAAGTGGAGAAGAACTAGCATTGGCCGAGCACCGCATGGGCTGCCCTAAGCACTCTGCAGAGCGCAGGTCATCCTCACCGTCCCCCGCTGAGATGAGGACAACCAAGGCTGGGAGATGCGAGTCACTCGCAAGTCACCCAAGGCCACACCGGGAGTAAAAGGAAGAGCTAGTGCTGGAATCAAAGGCCAGAGAAGGCTTTTCTGTGTCACGTTGCCTCCCGATGGCCTGAGGTTGAACCCATGGAATCCATGTGCCCAGGAATCTGGGGCACGTGGCTCCGGTTTGGTGAACTCCAACAAAACCCTGGAAGAGCTGGAGGAGATAGAAGAAAGGCAGCCACAGTGATAAAGGGGTACGGGGGGAGAGCACAGAGAACTGTGGCTGCTGACCAGGAGCTGTGCGTGAGGCCTGACCGCAGGGTGAGACCTGCCACGCTAGGGAGAAGGGAAACGCACCCACCTGCTGTCCCATGGCCCTGCCGCACTGCCGGGTACCTCTCACGCCATAAGCTGACGTTTACCTGGCGGGCGCCGTGCTGAGGGCTTTGTGAATACGCAAATAAACAATGTACGCATTGTTGTGAGGGTTAAATGCATGAACGCATTATCATAATACATTACTGTGACGTATTCACTGGCACAAATTAAGGACTCAAGAAACGGTAGCTATTTTACCACGCACAAAAATAGCCTGTGGGATTGATGCTATTGTCACCTCTATTTGATCACTGAAGAAACATGTTTAGAGAAGTTCAGCGGGTCACCCCTAAAGACACAGACCTCGTAAGCGGCGCAGGCGAATGTGGGGCTGGGGTTGGAGTCTGGGCTTTATTCCAGGACTACACACTTAACTGCTAGGTTCTGTGTCTGCAAAACTAGAATGAGGATCACACACCCGCTCGGTAGTGGCCCTGTCAGGGAGCTGAGGGGCTGGAAGAGGGAGGATTTGACACAGGGAGCCCACCATGTGCTTACGAGGGGAACACTGGGGTGGGTGGGGGAGGTGGAAAGTGTATGCGATGTACGTAACACAGGACGGATGTGTCCCACGTGCAAAGCACTCCTACGATGACAAAAGACAACATGCCAGTAGGAAAATGGGCAAAGAACATGAACAAGTAACCAACTGAATTCTTATAAAGCAGCAGTTCCCACCCAACATTTTTGGCACCATCAACCAGTTTCATGGAAGACAATTTTTCCACGGATGGGGGTGCGGGGGATTCGGAGCTTGGGCAGTGATGTGAGTGATGGGGAGCGGCTGTACTCACTGCTGCTCACCTCCTGCTGTACAGCCCGGTCCCTAAGTTTCACGGAAGACCATTTTTCCACGGATGGTGGGGGGAGGTGGAGCTCAGACCGTGACGTAGCCTGGTTCCTAACAGGCCACAGACCGGTACTAGTTCATGGCCCAGGAGTTGGAGACCACAGTTATAAAGGATTAGTAAGCTTTGAAAAGATACTCAACCTTACTAATTATCAAGGAAATAAAAATTTTCAAAATACTGTTTTTTTTTCACCCACCAGAGTGGCAAACATTTAAAAAGATTGACGCTAATATTTAGGGTTAGCAAGTGCGTGGGGGAAACACTCTAGTATATCGTTGATAGAGTATGAATTGGCACAGTCTTTTTGAAGGGCAATTTGACAATATCGAAACCTAATATGCACATACCGTAGGTTCTTATTCTAGGAATTTATTAATATCCTACAGAAATGCTCACACATATGCTCAGACACGCATTTGTACAAAGATGATTGCTAAAGTATTGCTGAATCTAAATGGCCATCAGTCAGAGACTCTCTGCATAAATCCTAATCCATTCATGCTGCGCAATACTAAGTAGTTTTAAAAAGATGAAGTAATAAAAGATTATAGAAAGGTAAGCATGATAATTTAGGTTAAAAAATCACTGAACATTTTGTATAGCATGATGCTAAGTATAGAAAAACAAACAACAACCCTACATATGTGACTATATGCTTAATATTATATATACCCTTGTCCTGTAAATACACAGGAAGCTATGGGTAGATGCCTACTAAATGATTAACAAGAGAGATGGGAAAGTTAGATTAGAGGCTAAAAGCTAATTTTATTTTATATGCGTTTTGTTTCAAAATTTGTTACACAAGCCTAAGTTGTTTTTGTAATTAAAAGTGTCAAATAAAGACTCCACATTTCTTTAAAAAGACCTTGTGGGTGGATCGCAACCCAAAGTCATCGAGTGTGACTTCCTAATAGGATGAATCGCTTTTGTGTCTGGGCAGCAGAGGGATGCTCCCTGGTACCATGGAGCGAGCTTGAGTTTTCGGGTCAGAGTTCTCATCCCAGCTCTGCGCATTTGTGACCTTGGATGAGTTACTTAACCTTGGGTGGCCTGCTCTCGCAGGGGTAAAATGGGTATCACTGCTGGCTGTGGCTTCCTCTGCAGGTAGCATGTGTCATGTTCTTGCAGCACAAGAAGCTCCCCATGTTTGGAAAGATCCAGATAGATGTTCAACAGCTGGGAGCGGGGAGGAGTTTAGGGGCCAGAGACCTGATTTGCAGTGCTTGTCACTTTCTATGATGTCACTACTCCCACGATGGCTGATTTCAAGCCACCAGTGTGGAGCCTGCACCAGCACGTTACTGCAAAGGCCACTTAATCCAGTCTCTCAGCCGAGCCTGAGCCCTCTCCACCACATTCATGGAAAGATAGAACCCGGAGCTGCCTCGTGGAGCTTCGTCTCCCTACTAGGGGTGAATTTCTCCTGCAGGTCACACAAGAAATGCTCGATTCCTCTGCCACCTGCCAGCCCTTCTGAGGTTAGAAGTCTTCCCATTGGGTTTTGAGTCTTCTTCAGATCCTTATACTTGTCTGAGCTTTGACTTTGAGCTGTCCCAGCTCACTACCACCCTGGCCCCTTCCCCTGGAAGTGGCTCAGAGTGTGTTGCCCTGCAGGTTGCACTAACCCCCTCCCAGAAGGGGAGGAGGAATTTGCTGAGGCTGCTGTTTAAAAATAGCCTGGTCCTTGGGTCCAGGATCCCTAGCAGCAGCAAGAGAGTGACCAGGACTGGGTCAGTGGCGGGGTAGGGGTAGACACAGGCTGGCTCACCTAGGAGGCATATGCAGATCTCAGATGGTAGCTGGAGTCCCTTCCCATGTCCTCTCTGCTGGGCTTTGGCCATGACTGTCGTTTTAAGCCTCCTCCCACCCACTCGGCTGACTCAGGCTTCAAAGAAAGCCATCCTCCTAGAGGCCAGTGTGAGTCATCCTCCACTGTTGGGTAACAGTGAAAAGCAGGATTGGGAAGGCAGGATTGAACGCTGCTTTCAGCCAGACCAGGTCCACACAGAGCAGAACCTGTGGCGACCCACTCCCCGCTGGATGTGACCAACTCTTCTCCCCCTCTTGCCTGGCAGAACTTCCAAGCCCGAGCCTCAGCCCCGCCCATGTGCCAAAGCTACAATGTAGCTGAGTCCCTGTGCAGTAAGAAAAACTGAGTTGTCCGGCTTGGGGCCAGTCCTACAAGCACTCTTGGACCTGCTCTGCTCCCACCTTCTCACTTCCCTTCCCTCCCTACCCCACTGGTCCCAGCTAGGACCCAGGCACCATCTTCTGCTTCGTCTGCGTTGGGTTGAAGAGTCATTTCTGCTGACAGGGAGACCAGTGAGCAGGGGCAGATGAGAATTCTGAAGCAGACACAGTCGCCCCCCTCCCATCACATTATCTTACCTGGCTCCCCGCCCCACTTTTCAGCACCCCCGCTCCAGATCCCACACCTTGGAAAATGCCAAATAGACTATCCACCCCGAAAAATAATGGGACTTACCGTCTCGGGAGTAAAGTTTGTCTGTGAAAAGAGGCTCTTTAGGGAGCACAAGGCTTTGCTGCTTCCTAAGAACACACAACTCTGCCTCACCACTTAAATCCTGGCAGGTCCGGACCCGCTCCCTCCGGGAAGTGCCCCCACACCCCTGGTTTCAGGAGGCTCAGCACTCTTGTTCTTTAAGTTCTTTGAAGATATTAGTCCTGTCTCCCCAAGTAGACTGTCCATGCCTGAGGGCAAGACTGTGCCTCACACCTCTCTGTATCCCCCCTGAAGACTCTGACTGATGCTGGGATTATAAAGGCTTCCATAGATAGCTATCCATCCGACTGTCCATCTGTTTATCCATCCATCCTTCCATCCATCTGTCCAGCTCATGTAGTGCATACCTACTGTGCACTAGCACTACGTAGGTCTGAGGATACAGGCAAGTTACTATCTTGCTGGGGCCCTTGTGGTGGGGGATTGATCTTTAAGGCCCCCCAAATTATTTTTATTGATACATAATGTGTAGCAATTATAGAGCACTTGCAGTTTACAAAGTGCCATTATAGCCCAGTGGAATCCTGAGTCAAGAATAAGTAGTTAGTGGCAAGCTGGGTCTAGAACCCAGATCTTTCCGCCTCCATTCATTGCCTTCCCTAGCATTGCAGCACTGCTCCTGGAGAAGCATTTATGATTTAGAACAAGAGGGATAATCCCCTACTCCGGGGGCTACCCTTCCCCTGATGAGACCCTTTGGCCGACACCGCTCCCTCCCAGAAGGTACCCTGTCCATGTGGCAAGGGGACTCTGGGGCCAACAGGACTCAGTCCACCTGAAGGGCTCTAGTTTCTGACAGGCCCTGCACGGTCCAGGGAGCAGCGCTGCCCTCTTCTGACTAAGCCGGCAGCTACGTTCTGCCTTGGTCCCCGAGCGGGGCCCCAGCTCCCCGGGCAGGCAAGGAAGTCCTTTCTTGCTGTCACTCCCCGGGAGTTTCTCCAGGGTGGGGCTCTCTGGACCGGATCTAAACCCTGCAGCTGCCAGATTCTAAGCCTCATCCTTGCGCCCCCTGCGTCCACTCCTCCACCCAAACTGCCAAACAGCTCCCGGGGCTGCTGGGGCAGACAGAAGGACGGCGAGAAACTTCCAGGGCACTTACAGCTGTGGCTGAGCAGCACTCGGCCAACAAGGCCAGATGGGGGTTGTCTCTCGGTCTGGAGGTCTCTTCGTAGAGCAACAGTCTTGGCCGGGCCACAGGAAAAAGACTTTGGAAGCAAAAAAGATTGTTGAGGTCAAGCTACGTCCCTCTGAGTTGTCCTCCTCTCCTCTCGTGCACAGACTTGGGAAAGCTGCAAAAGAGGCTGGGCTGTGTGACCTCAGCTGTGTGGGTGGAGGGGGTGGAGTGGAATGGGAAAGCGAGATTTCTGAGCTCTGGGGCTGAGGTTTCTGGATTTGGGGGCCCTTGAGAATTCAGTCGATGGGGACTCTGGCCTGTGGGGGTGAGGGTGGGAGCTTGTGGGTCAGGGGGCCTGCAGGGTAACATCTGAGTTTGTGGGTCCCATAAAGTGTCTCTGGCTGGCTTTAGGAACTTCTGCCTGTGCTGCTGGAAGCCACCCAGTAAAGGGGCCCTTTTGTTTGTTGAAGGTTTAGATACACATGTGTAGTAGATTCAGTCCCACCACCAGCCTGGTAGGAAAAGGTTCTGGTCCTCGTGCCTTTCGCTCAGCCCAGTACTCTACATACACACATCCCTCCCCACTCCACACCACACATACACATGCACACACATGCAAAACATACCACTCCAGGCTTGTAAGATGTGAGACAAGTCCTGACATCTCCCTGGGCCTCTCAGGTGAGGATGTATGCCCCAACCTGAAGTACCCAGGAGACTACAGCAATTTAAAATACTGTCAGGATGAGAAGAAATTGGCAAAAGCTCTCTGGATACTTGAAAAATCAGAATGAAAGTACACCCCCAAAAGAAAACCATAACTCTGTACCAACGGAAAGCAAGCAAAACGAGAACATTGAAATGATACATAAAGAATTTGGAACATGGATTATAAGGAAGTTCAATGAAATACAAGAGAAAATAGAAACCCAACACAAAGAAACCACAAAAGCCATGTAGGAAATGAATGAAAAATTCACTAAAGAAATTGAATTTATTAAAAAAAATCAAGCAGATCTTCTGGAAATGAAAAATTCGTTCAAGGAAATACAGAACACAGTGGAAAGCCTTAAAAAGTAGGCTAGATCAGACAGAGGAAAGAATCTCAGAGCTAGAAGGCAACACCTTTGAATTAAACAAATCAGTTAAAAAGAAAGAACAGAGAAATCAGAGGAATGAAAAAACCCTACAAGAAATGTGGGATTCTGTAAAGAGGCCTAACGTAAGAACATAGGCCTCCCTGAGGGTGAAGAAGAAAATATACAAGGGCTGGAAAACCTATTTGAAGGAATATTTGAGGAAAGTTCCCAGGTCTTGCTAGAAATCTGGACATCCAAGTACTAGAAGCACAACGGACTCCTGGGAGATTCATCACCAAGAGGCAATCACCACAACATGTAGTCATCAGACTGGCCAAAATTAACATGAAAGAGGAACTTCTATGAATTGTAAGGCAAAAGCATGAGGTAACTGATAAAGGAAAACCCATCAGACTAACAGCAGATCCCAACTGAGATCTCACGAGCCAGAAGGGACTGGGGCCACATTCTCAGTCTTCTCAAACAGAATAATGGCCAGCCTAGAATTCTATATCCTGCAAAATTAAGTTTCTCATATGAGGGAGAAATAAAGACTTTCTCGGACAAGCAGATGCTGAGGGAATTTGTCAAGACCAGACCTGCCCTGCAGGGAGTACTCAGAACTGCATTATACACAGATCAGCACAAGAGACACCCACCAGTGTAAAACCATCCAAATGATAAAGTTCAGAGCCCACTTACCACGATGGCTCAAGGGGTAAAACAAGGCATAAAGTTCTATACAACAGGATGAACAGAAATCCATCCCACTTATCGATTCTTTCAATAAATGTGAATGGCTTGAACTCCCCACTGAAGAGACACAGGCTGGTCGAATGGACAAAAAAATACAAGCCAAATATCTGCTGTTTCCAGGAAACGCATCTAACCCACAAGGACTCATTCAGACTCAAGGTGAAGGGATGGAGAACAATATTCCATGGAAATAGAAACCAAAAGAAAGCTGGTGGAGCCATTCTCATATCAGATAACACAGACTTCAAATCAACAATAGTAAAGAAAGACAACGATGGTCATTATATAATGGCAAAGGGAACAATTCAACAAGAAGACACAACAATCCTAAATATTTATGCACCTAACACAGGTGAGCCCAGATTCATAAAGCAAATCCTACTTGATCTAAACAAAATGATAAACAACAGCATTGTAATAGCCGGGGATTTTAACCCCACTGACAGATGGGACAGGTCCTCCAAGCAGAAAATAAACAAAGAAACAATGGTCTTAAACAGAACTCTAGAACAAATGGGCCTAACAGACATTTACAGAACATTCTACCCTGAAACTACTGAATATACATTCTTCTCATCAGCTTAGGGAACATTCTCTACGATTGATCACATCCTAGGCCACAAAGCATGTCTCAACAAATTAAAAAAAAAAATAGAAATTATACCATGTATCTTCTCATACCACAGGGGAATAAAATTAGAAATCAATTCCAACAGAAACACTCAGTTCTATACAAAGTCATGGAAATTAAATAAGTTACTGCTAAATGATTATTGGACCAAGGAGGAAATTAAGATGGAAATCAAAAGATTCTTCGAACTAAATGGCAAAGGGGACACGAGTTAGCAAAATCTGTGGGATTCTGCAAAGGCAGTCCTAAGAGGAAAATTCATAGCCTTAAATGCCTATGTCCAAAAGATCACAAATCAACAATCTAATGAATTGTCTCAAGGAATTGGGAAAGGAAAAGTAAACCAGAAAATAAATAAATAATAAAATGCTGTTAGCACGAGGCTAATTTCAGTATCTCTTTGAGTTTCCTGCAGCCATGCCTTCAATAACCATGGTTGGCAGATGAAAGGGGAATGAAGTAAGGTTAGACGTGCCCAAGTTAAGTGGCTCATCTGATCTCAAGGGATCCCCTCAAGGTGTGCAATGCACTTGATGCACCCCTCAATCCCCACATTCCTTCTGAGATGGGGTTTGGCCTCCTTGGCGGCCCATCCCTCTGTTTGTTAACCCTAGCTGTCCAAAAGTTCTTCCTCTTTGTCCTAAGTCTCTGATGCTGCTTTGTTGCTACCATCCATGTCTAATCTGGTCAATTAGACTACACATTCCTCAAGGACAGAGTGAATGTCCTTGAATCTCACCCTTGGCCCTGCTCAGCGATAGGCACAGGCCTTGCTAAAGAGTTTTTGGTGGAACTAAAGTTGAAGTTCATTTCCTGGTTTCCATTAGCAAACATGCCTGGAGGGAGGACACAAAGATTTCCATGAAGTGTAATATTGGACACCATACACGGAAAGATTCTAGAGCACATTTACCCACAGTGTTCTATTTTGGTTACTGGGAAAGTGTGCATCAATCCATGCCTAGGACAACCACTGATTTGTGGTAGCTGACTTGTTCCTAAACTGTGTCCCCCATGTTCTTTCACTTTTTTCTGAAACTAGGTTTTAAATGAACATTGTGTGTGTGTGTGTGTGAGAGAGAGAGAGAGAGAGAGAGAGAATGGGAGAAAAAGAGTGAGAGCCCATGGAGGTGTAGAGGCACATTTGAGCCTCCTTCAGAGAACGTGGGAAAGTCCTTCTGGGCCTGCTGCTGCCGAGGGTGCTTGGGGACAGGGGAAGTGAACTGGCCGCGGCTAGTCCTCGCAGCATCTGAACACAGGCCTGAAACAGGTACTTTCAGGGGCCGTTTGCAGAACTATTCCTAACACCTCTGAAAGCCAAGTCGCCAGCCACCCTCAGGCTCTGGTCCCACTTCCTCCATCCACGTGGACCAAAAATCAACTTCCCTTTTCTTCTTCTGACACATGCTCCAAGGGGGAATGACGACCAGCCTCGCCCCTGCTGCGTTCCTTGAATTTCTTCCTTCTTGCCGTCCTGCATGCTTTTGTTCAATCATCTGAGCATGGCAGACCCTTTGGGGGACATAAAAATTGATACTTGCATTTTATCATTGAAAATAAGATTTGGAGCAAATCTTACACAGCTAAGGAGTTGTGGGGGTTTAGAGGAGGGTGAGATTTACTCTAGTTAGGGGGCATCAAAGAGCGCCCGGTGGAAAGGAGGAATTTGAACTGGAGCGTGAAGGGTGCAGAGGACAGGAACACGCGCAGGTGCGCGGTAAGTGCAGGGCGCAGTCAGGTTCGGTATAAGGAGCAGTGACTTGGGGGCGGGGAGAAGAAACGCTGAACGTCGGGTTGGCAGGAGAGAGAGTGCACAGCAAAGGCTGAGTCGCAGGTGAGCGCCTTCACAGCGGTCCGCTGGCTGAGATTTCATAGCTGTGTCTCCCGTCTCTTCACTGTAACCTTAACACTCATGGAAAAGCGGCCTCTTTGGGGAACGGTGGGCGTGCTCCTCTGCTGAACAGAGGAGAAGGAATTCTGAGAGCAAAGTGTGCAAATGAGAAATTGCAGGTGGTTCAGCGTGGTGCGGGGTAAACTAGATATCCAGGGAGGACGGGTCAAACGGAGGCTAGGCCCTGGAGAGGCCTGAAAGCCGTGCCAGCTTGAATCGTGGCAGCACCAGACAGGCACGTTCAACACACCAGGGGCAGCTCCTGCACAGGAATGGCCGTCAGGACAAACCCGCAGCTGTGCTATCTAACGATGGGCTCCCCCGTGGCTCTTGGGGTGCTCTGTCTGGGAGAGTCATGAAGCGTTTTTCCTGTAGGGATTTCTGACTTTAATGAGATTCACCTATGCCGAGGGAGGTCTGTTCCCTGACGAGCACAGGCATAAGAGTTAGTTATGTGTTTACACACGTGCAATATGTCAGCGCGTCCTCACCATAACCCGGTGAAGTACAGTCGTTCCTTGGCACACGCAGATTGGTTCCAGGAGCCCCACACATATCAAAATCTGAGCATGCTCACTTCCTGCAGTCGGCCCTGCAGAACCCACGTATGGGACAAGTCAGCCCTCAATATACGCAGGTTTTGCATCCCACGAATACTGTTTTCAATCCGCCTTCAGTTGAAAAAAAAAAAATCCACATATGCATGGACCTGCACAGCTCAAACCCATGTTGTTCAAGGGTCAACTGTAGTTACTATTATCATGCCCACTTGACAGATGAGCAAACTGAGGTGCAGAGGTCCCACAGCTGGTTCTGGGAGTCAAGTTCAGGCCTGTCTGACTCCAGAGCCCGTGTTGTTAACTGTTCTACTATGCTGCTTGGATAGTTTGTTTGGATTAGGCTGCTCTCAATTGATTCTGAAGGCAATAATTTGGTTAAAAAGGCAAAAATAAAAGTAAAAACAAAACAAAAAAAGTATGTGTGCATGATGTACATGTGTAGCTGTCACCTACTCTGAGCACGACACCAAAAGGGGAAGGGAATCCAGAACATTCTGAGCCAAGTGCTTCCACCGAGGTAAGCTCACTGATTCTCCTGGCAGCTCTGTGAGGTGAGGGTCTCAGAGACTCGAGGTCATTACCAAGGTCACCAGATTGATGAGGGGCAGAGCACAGATGTAAATCCAGGCTGTCTGACCTTCAGCCTGCTGTGTTTCTTACGACCCCTGCTACCAAAATGTGGCCGCCAGAGTCTGTCCCAATTATCTTAGAAGTCTTAGGGTGCCTTGCTTAGTGCCTGGCATAAAATAAATATTTACTGTGTTGGATTGAATTGAACTCCAAATGAACCTAATGTGCATTAAGAGAGGATTTGATAAATAAATGGACACCTTGTAGATGTCGGAAGAACATCTGCACTGACGGGGAACCTACTGTCAGATGGGAAAAGCAGTTTAGAGAGGAAAATGTAGAGTACGATTCCTTTTTTGTAAAAAGAAAAAGGTTTCCTTACCAATACCATCTCTATCTGTTCATATGTGCAAACAAAAATGTCTGTATCAAATAACATTGAAATGATAACAGTGCTTTTCTCCGAGGGAGAGAATTGTGGATAAATTTCACACGTTTTATAATAAGAAAAAAACCAAAGACACTTCCATTTTGAAAGAAGCAAAAACTAAAGGGAGGAAGAGAAAAACAAGTTGTTTCCAGTGGCATCAGAATGGGGATGTGCCTCAGACTGGAATTCTCCATGTCAGATACCTCAGGATGGGCCCTGGGGTCTTAAAGGTGGAGAGAACATTCTCTCAATCCTTCTCTCTCTCTCCCCCCACTCCTCCACCTCGTGCTGTCTCTCCTCATCTCCTATGTACTATGAAATATTTTTGGTTGTAACAAAACATGGGCACACTGCAAGGAACTGGGACTCCTTGGGACAATGGCTGGTGCCACACACGGGGCTGGAAGGGCGCAAGCGGGGCTGGGAAAGTCCACAGGAGCTAACTTGAAGGTCACTCACTGGCTAAAGATGGGGTGCTGTGAGCATTAAAAAACCAAGTAAGTTGAAACAGATGACACATGTTTAAAACCCTTTGGCATTTACGTTAGCACCAGCTCATTCCGAAAACTGTTAAAGAAAGAGAAATAAAACCCCAAGTGGTTATGGTCTTCCCTGAGCAAATAGTCGATGAGGAAGGGTTATGTTTTACAGAATTCCAGGTAACAAATATGGAAGGAATAACAGAATTAGAAAAGCCCCTGTTCTGCAACCCCTAATGCCAGTGTGGATCTCAGCAATGACCATCGGTGGCTGCTGAAGCCATTAGGTAAGATGCCAGAGGGAACTTTGTCATGGATGGTTAAGGCTGATGATTCCAAACCCACCCACTGGTGTTAACATTAGCAACAGAGAGGCACCAGGCATCATCTGCCTCCTGATGGACACAGCAGGAAGTATCCAACAACATCTATATAGTATTTTTATCACAAAATGAGACCTCTAGATCTAACTACCATTTTATAGGAAAGGTGGGCTCTGAGAACCATGTTAAATGAACCTCTGGATTTCAACCAGGAAAATTCCAAATGTACTAAACTCTACAGATGAAGAGACTTAAGAGACATTTCAAATAAATGCAATTTGTGGACCTTGTTTACATCCTGATACAAACAAGCCAACTGTAAAAAAAAAAAGCCAGTCAAACATTTATGAGACAATGGGAGACATTTGAATATTGACTGCATATTTAAGGATGTTTCAAGTATTTAGGGACAAAATGATGTGATACTTGGAATTTGCTTCAAAATAATCCAGGCACAGTATGCGGAGCTGGAGAGAGGAGCAGGTGGCAGTGTAGATAAAACAGGCCTGGCCATATGTGGATAGGTTGTCAAAGCTCCTCCAATAGGGTGGAGACACACAGGGATTTATTGTACTATGATCTCTGCTTGTGTATGTTTGGGGATTTCCATAATAAAAAGTTATCAAAGCAGTTAAAAATATGGACATACAACTTAATTCTTCCATCACGATGGTGGGGAGGCGGTATGTATGTGTGAAATGTGTGCAAGGCAGTGCATGTGTGTATGTATGTGTGTTGGGGCGTGTTCTCATGCTCTGTTTGGTCCTAATTCAAGTTGTAACTCTGGGAACAACAGCATTCTGTAAAAAACAACTTTCTGAGAGGTGTAAAGAATGCTCCAAGCGGTGTCAGGCAGTCAGGCGCGGACACAAGGCCCCTACTTAGGGGACCGCTGGGGCCAGGCCCACACGGTTATTCCCACGGTCAAAGACCGAATAAAACTGTCGAATGAAGACATCCCCCAGGATCCAGAGGGGCCCATCTGGAGGCTGGATATCAAGTCCTTGAAAGCCACTGCTGCAGAACTGCATTCCATCCACGAAGTCCTGGGGTTGAGAACAAGCACGTAAATGACATACAGGGGAAGAAGGAAGTAGTGCTGCCTAGAGGCTGTCTGGTGTGGTGGTGGCCACATTGAATGGCCCTGGACAGCTGGTGGGTTCCACCATTTTGGTTGGTGGGTTCTTCCTCCCACTTCAAACCCCCCTACCCCAGTTTTCTCAATAAAGTGTTTGTTTGCACAAGTTCATTCGTGCGGGCTGGGGCAGAACTGTTCATCTGTTACACACTCCCACCTCTACCCCCTCCCCCACCATTTTACTATTGGGAAAACGAGCCTTTTTGCTGGCTGGAAGAACAAAAGATTTGGTGCTAGAAGACCTTGGTTTAAATTCTGGTTTCTTTAGTTTCTAGCAGAGCTCATTTTAATTTTTTTAAGGGAGAGAAATTGCTCTGTAAGTGGCTAGCCATGGCTGTTTTCTTGTTGATGTTCTGGGAAGAAACTTTTGGGTAATCCCTTTTAGATAAAAGGCAGGTAGGCATCCCTCACTCCACGAGAAGAGTGTAACCCCCGCCAACCTTAATTTTTAGTTTGGCAAAGACCTGTGCTCTACCAGGCAGGTGTGGTCTTTCCAACAACTATTTGAACCTTGAGGTTGCTGACGAAGGTTGGGAAGATTCGCAGAGGAAAGTTAATTTGAATGTTAGAAGAAACATTCAAATTATTCTCTACCCCTCCTTAAACAGCTCACATCCTGAACCATTTATTTATCTCTCTGAGTCTCAGTATCCTCATCTGCAAAATGGGACAGTAACATCTCCAGTCTGACTCGGTGACTGAGGGGATTTGACTTTGTCAGTTGAGAAGTCCCGCGTGGCCATGTCAGGAGGCCTCCTCAAGTGCCTCGCCTGACGTTCACTGCTGACTCATGGCAGAACTGGAAACTTGAACCAGCCCGGTGGTCTTTCCACCACAGGAAGCTGTGCCCCTTCCAGAGGGACCGCCACATCAGAGCAGGACGGGGTGGGAGGGGGTTGGGGAGGGTGAAGCTTAAGTGCAGGCGACTGTTTGAAAAGGGGAAGCTGCAGGCACATGGGGAAGCCCTGGGGCTTGTGGAATAAGGAAACAGTTCTTACCAGCAGGGTGTAGGCAGCTGGGCTGAGGGTGTAGGGGACTCCATTGATGGTGAAGGTGACATCCGGCATGACGTTGAGGTTGGCACACTCCACGGCATACTAAAACACAACACAAAGCTCCGTTTAGAGGCTCCCCATGTCCCAAGAGCAGGCCTGGCTCTCCTGCCCCCACCCTTCCCCACTGCAGGCAGACACTCACTTCTCCATCCATGGGGGCTGCCCCAATGGCCGTCTGTAGCTCCTTGATCTTGTCAGAAGGGCCGGTGATGAGGGAGGTCCCTGTGTCCACAATGGCCTGGCAGCCCTCGGGGCAGAACATCTCAGAGCCTCCCACCTGGATGCTGAGGACAAAGGGTCGTGGTCAGCCCAGCCCTCTGGTCCCAGAAACTCCTGCTTCCTATTGGGTTCTTTAGTGCATGGAATACATTTCCCACCACGTGAGTGTTTGGACTGACATCTTTAGTAAGAAATACAGTTACTTCTTAAACTTGTACATACACACTCCTACACACAGTTGAAGTGCATGCTGGTGTTTTCGATTGTATTCCATTTCATTAAAAAATGTAGGTCATGATCTTCTAAAATGCTGTCATGACCCACAAACAGGTAAATCTCTACAGTCTGAACAACCCTCAGTAGACAGTAACCATTGAGGCTTTTTGACTTCTGCATTCCTAATGCCTGGCACCCTGCAGGAACTCAGTCTCAGCTGAATTGAAACCTGAATCACACGTCTTTGAGTGCCTGCGGTGTCCAGCGCAGCACCAGGTAAGTAGCAGCGTCTAGTCCCACTTCCCCAGGGGCTCCACGCCCAGACACTGCACATGGTTGGAGGCTCAGTTTCCACGCCGCCCCCTCCATGAAACACTTGAGGCTTCTTCGGATAGAAGCTGTCTTGCCCTGTCGGCTGGGCCACTTTGGCGGCACCTCTCTTGGAGCACTGACCACCTTCCACTTTCCATGACAGCAATTTGTATGTGGGTCTTGTCTTCTGCGTAAGCTTTGTGAGGGAAAAATCTGCGTCCAATTCACCTTTGCATTCCCCACGTCACTCAGCCCTTGCTTTGCGTGTTAACGTCAAAGAATGAAGGGCAGGAGGCTGCATGTTGGTGTTAACGTCTGTTGGATTGAAGGCCCACTGCAGGTGCAAGGAAGGAAGCTGTGCCTGCCGCCCTGGTTACTGACGCCCCTTCCTGCAGCTTTGCTCCCCACTTCCAGACCCCCACCCCACACAGCCAGCTCCCAGCATCCTCTGCTAGTGGCCAGCAGTCTCATTCAGCTGATTCGATCGGAGTTGTGCCTGTTACGAGTTCATCCATCGTACTGTGACTCCTTCATGGAGGATACTCACTTGTCCAGTGCAATCTGCCAGTAGGCTTGCTTGGTGACCGGGACCCAGTTCAGGCTCCCAGAGAAATGGGAGTGGTCATAGCCTCCGAAAATCAGCTCGCTCCCTGCACCACCCTCTGGGTCACTACATGGAGAGAAAGGCAAGTTGTTGAGGAAGGGCCATGGGAAACCCCTAGGGATGAGCCCCAGCTCGGACCTTTTGCTTCTTGGTCTGGTTGCTCATACCGAGTACCTGGCAGGCAGGAACATCTGCCTGGGCTTTGACCCCAGGACTTCTCACTACTGCAGGTTGATTAGTCTGGGCCTTTTAGGCACAAGGATAGAAAGAGCTCCATTCAACAATTTGTGGATGTCCCCCTGCTTCTCGGATAGAAAGGTTATAGAGGAGGGAAATGGGAACAACAGGTCTGGTTGTTTAGAACCAAGGCCAGGGCTGTCCCTGGTGTGTGCACACTGTGTGACTTGAATTCTGCACCTCCCCACCCCCACCCAAAAAGACAACTTTTCCCAAAATATCTTCCCCACTGTGGCTGTGGTCGTGCCTGGAGTTTCTGTGTCACTCACTCCTTTGTGTTAAGGCAAAGAAGTTAATTTGGATGTATCATGCATATTTACTTATTTTCACTTGTATTGATTTCTCAGATTCTGTTCTGGCACCTAGCAGGATTCTGGAGAAACAGGACAGAAAACAGGTTCATTTTCAGGAGGAAAAGGATCAGAAAAATAGAAAACGTCAAGGCACTGCAAGACAGGATGGCAAAGGGAGGAGAGAACTGAGTATCAGCAGGAGTTTTAGGAAAGTGTCTTCAGAGAAGGAGGAGGGAAAGGAGCTAGCATTTGTTGCCGGCCTCTGTGCAAAGCCCTGTGCTGGGGTTTTGCCCACCTGAACTTACTTACCACCCCCCGAGTGTCCATCTGAGGACGCTGAGCCTCAGCGAGATGAAGCAAAGTAAGTGGCAGGATTTAAATCCAGGCCAGTCTGACTGCAAAGCCCCTGCTGTTCCCATCGCGGCCCTCTTCTCCCAGGCCGGGGCTGCAGGAAGCTCTGCGAGGGGAAGTAGAGGTGTCCAGACAACCTGCCTCTTACCCACAGTTCTGCCCCGGCCTGGTCCCGAGGGCAGCGGTGCTGGAGAGGAAGCCGGCTTGACGGAGGGGACTCGGGGCCCTCCCTGAGGGGGAGGGGACCCTGGGGAACGGGCTTATGCCCAAACAGGGTGAGTGAGTCAGAGAAGTCAGAAATCTTCCTGGGTAAGGAGGAAGATGGGACGACCCTCGTGGGACCCCAGGCAAGAGTGCCTAGAGGCAGATGAGCCTATGACCTTTTCCAACTACAATATACAATTTTAAAGAAAATTGTGTTAAAATATGCATGACGTAATTTAGCATCTCACCCATTTTCGGGGCTACAGCTCAGTAGTGTTAAGTACATTCACACTGCTGTACGGCCAGTCTCCAGAACTTTTTCACCTGGCAGAACTGAAACTCTAAACCCGTGAAACAGGACCTGCCCACTGACCTCCCAACCCGGGCTCTGCCAATTACCATTCTACTTCCTGTCTCTAGGTAATTCTAATAAGTAGAATCATATAGTATTTGTCCTCTTGTGACTGGCTTATTTCACGTAGCATAATGTCCTCAAGTTTCATCTGTGTTGCAGTGTGTCAGAATTTCCTTCCTTTTTAAGGCTGAATAATATTCCATTGTATGCATATACCACATTTTGTTTGTCCATCTAATTTACATGCAATTATTTTATTGTCAGCTTGATTTTTAATATTCTTCTGCTTCTCTTCCCTACCCCACCTCCCTCGCCCACTGCAGGGACTGTCTTCTTTCCTTTTGTCCCCAGTGTCCAGCATCACGCTCAGCATGTATTATAATAGGAGCTTGATATTTACGGACAGCATAAATGAATAGCCAATCCCAGAGATTTCTTAAATTAAACTCAGTGTGGTAGAGTTTACAAAGTGCTTTTCACAGCTACTTTATGAAGCAAATCCCATTTTCTCAATATTCAGAGAGGTTAAGTGTTTTGCCCAAGATCACACAGCTGGTAATAGGCCAACCAAGAGAGCCAAGCCAGGTCTTTTGGCTGCTAAGTCCAGTGCGCTATGTTGTGTCCCTGGAGTCATAAGTGACCTTAACCTGGCAGGTGTGACAGGCCTTACCTGCTCATGTAGACAGAAAACATTGGTAGATTCACCACATTCTGAGCCATCATGTTGTCGAATACTGGGGTCACTCCTCCTACAGCCAAGGAGGGGTATCCCAGCCCCAGAATTCCATCAAACTCTGCATCCACAAAGGTCTTGCCCGGCTCTGTGACACTTTCTCCAAACTGCTGGCCAGTCACGGTCAGTCCTTCCACCTGGCAGGAGAAAGCCCACAGGAGAACTGCACAGGCAATTGCTGGCAACGGGTCTCGGATTCCTGGATTTTCCTCTGACCAGAAGCTAATTCTTCTCCTTCTCAACTTTCCTTGATTAAATGGGCATGAAGATTTTTGCCATATTCCCAAGAAACAGGATATTCCAACCCAGAAGCCCCTCATGCACCCTGCCAATCTTATACTCCTACTCAAGAGTAACGTTGTCTCCTGACTTCTAATAGCATGTATTGGTTTTGCCTATTTTTGAATTTTACATAAATGGAACCATCTGCGATGAGCTCTTTTGTATCTAGCTTCTGCCACTCAACATTGTGCTTATCGCATACTGTTGTAATTTTTGTGATTTGTTTATTCTTATTAGTATTCCATGATGTGAACATTTCACCATTATTTATCTATTCTACCATTGGTGGATATTTGAGTTGTTTCCTTTTTTGACTAATAGTGCTGCTCGTACATGTCTCTTGTTGAACACATGTATGTATTTCTGTTGGATATGTATATGCCTAGGAGGAAAATTGCTAGATCATAGGGTAGACAAGTGTTCTGCCTGAGTTAATACTGCCAAAGATTTTTCCAAAGTGATGGTACAAATCAATGTTTCCACTACCAATATTTTGAAAATTATAATTGCTCCATATCCTCACCAACACTAGGTATTGCCTATCTTTTCCATTTTAATCTTCTAGTGGATATGCAGAGGGTTACATTGTGCTTTTAATTTGTATTTCCTGATGATTAATGAAATTGGACATTTGGATATCCTATTTTGTGAAGTGAGTTGTCTGCATTTTTCTTGTTGATTGGTAGGAGTCCTTTATATATTCTGGAATTAAGACCTTTGTTGGTGTTGCAAAAATCTTCTCCCAGACTATGGGTGGAATTTTTATTCTCTTAATGGTGTCTTTTGGTGAATAGAAGATATGAATTTTAATGTAATCAAATTTATAAAATACTTCCCTTTATTATTAGTGGGTTTTGTAACTTCTTTCAGAAAATTTTGCCTATCCTGAGGACATGAAAGACATGAAGATATTTTCCCATGTTTTCTTCTAAAAGCTTTATTGTTTACTTTTCACATTGGGATCTATAAATCTATCTGCAGTTTGATAATATATAAGGTAGGAATCAAGATTCTTTTTTTCTATATGGATATCCAAATGATCTAATACTATTTAATAAATACATCATTTCCTCCACATATTGTAGTATCATGTTCAGCATAAGTCAGGTGACTGTGTGGGCAATTTCTGAATTTTCTATTCTGTTCCATTTGTCTATTTTTTAAATCCTGTGCCAATACCACACTGTCTAAATTACGATAGCTTTATAATAAGTCTTAATATTTGGCAGTGCTTGGCTTCAACAAGATTATCTTAGTGCATTACATATCCATATAAATGTTAGAATCAGCTTACTAATTTCTAGCAAAAATTGCTGTTGCTTTGATTGGGGTAACATTGGATGTATAGATCAATTTGAAAAAATTTGACTTTTTTATAAAATTGAGTTGTTCACTCTATGAGCATGGTTTGTCTTTCAATTTATGCAGGTCTTTTTTAATTTCATTCAATAATGTTTTGCAGTTTTTAGAGTAGAGGTAGTGCATATTTTTTTGTTAAATTTACTTCAAAGTAGTTGATATTTTGATGGTACTAAAAATAGAGTCATTAAAAATCTATTTTCCATTTGTTTTTCCTGCTACAGGTTGAGCATCCCAAATCTGAAAATCTGAACTCTGAAATGCTCCACAATCCAAAGCTTTTTGAGTGCTGACATGATGCTCAAAGGAAATGTTCATTGGAGTGTTTCAGATTTCAGATTTTCAGATTTGGAATGCTCAACCAATAAGTATAATGTAAATATTGCAAAATCTAAAAAAATTCCAATCTGAAGCACTTCTGGTCATTTCAGATAAGGGATACTCAACCTATATGTAGAAATTCAAATGATTTTTTATATGTTGACCTTATATCCAGCAACTTTGCTAAATTTACTTATTAATCCTAATATTCTTTCTGGATTCTTTTTGGATTTTATACATATAGAATCTTGTCATATGGTAATAATGATAGTGTTATTTTTTCCTTTTCAATCTTAACACCTTTAATTTCTTTTTTCTTGCCTTACTGCACTGGCTAGGATCTTCAATACAATGTTGGATAGAAGTGGTGAGAGTGAGCACCCTCGCATTCTTATTGAATGAGAAGTCTCTCAACAATTCACCATTAAGTATTAAATTGCTGTGGTCTTCTTTTTAGATATTCTTTATCAGATTAAGGAAGTTACCTTATATTGCTAGTTTGCTAAGAGTTTTTTTTTGAGTCATGAATAGATGTTGAATTTTCTCAGTAGAGATGATCATATGATTTTTCTCCTTTTATTCTCTTACATGATAAATTCCTAGAAAGAAATGACTCTTAGTTGGGATGTATTATCCTTTTATATATCACAAGATTTTATTTGCTAGTTTTTCACTTAGAACTTTTTTGCATCTACACTCATGAGAGAGAGATTAGTCTGTAATTTTAATTCCTTATAATGTCCTTTTCAAGTTTTGTTATTAAAGTTATGCTGGCTTCACAAAATGAGTTATAAAGTATTTTTTCTTTATCAATTATCTTGAAGAGTTTGTGTAAGATTGATATTAATTTTTACAAAAATGTATAGAAGAATTTACCAGTGAGGCTACCTAGGTCTGGAGTTTTCTTTGTAGAAAGATTTTTATTAACAGAGACAATCTTTAAAATAGACATTTCAGTATTCACATTTTCTATTTTTTTTTCTTGTGTCATTTTTGGTATGTTGTATTTCTCAAGGCATTTGCTGATTTTTAAAAAGTTATAAAATTTACCAATATAAAATTATTCTTGATATCTTTAGTAATGTCTTCTTTTTCATTTCTAATATGGTTAAGTTGTATTTTCTTTCTTTTTTCTTAGTCATGTTAGAGGTTAACCAATTTTACTACTCTTTGCAAAGAGTTAATTCTTGATTTTGTTAATTTTCTCTCTTGTATGACTTTTCTGTCTCACTGATGTCCCGTTTTTCTCTTTATTATTTCCTTCCTTTTGCTTTCTTTGAGTTTGATTTGCTATTGTTTATGGTTTGTTTCTTTTCCTGTTGTTTGTTTATTGCTTGAAAGTCTATAGTTTGGGAAGCAGAAAAAGAAGATAGACATCAGATGGGAGAACAGGGGCCATTTGTAACCTGTGAGGTTGAAGGTAGACTGGACCCCACATTGTTCTCTCACTGTACCCAAGCCTCCAACCTCAATGATGGGGTGTCCCTGCAGCATAAGCTGATACTTTGTCACAGAGGTAAACACGTACCTGGCCCTGGAGCCAGAAAAGCTGAAGAAGGAAACGATTGAAGCTGTCATTGCTGTGTGTGTGGCTGCTGCCCCACACCAACCAGGTGAACCAACAGCTAAGTGACACGCTCAAGACTTATGCCCCTTTCCATGCCAATTTCAGTCCCTTCCCTGCTTCTCAGAGGTTATTATGATTATTAGTTTGGGATGTAGGCTTCTACGTAGTTATTTGTACTTTTACATATGTGTAAAATATATAATGTGTGGATGTGTTATATAATATATATAATGTATGTATATATACACATATAATTCCAATAAAAATACAGTATATTATTTTATCTGTATATTTTATATGATTGATATTTTTACATAGATGATATTTTTCTGCTTCTGGCATATTTTCACTTAATAATATGTCCTATTCCCACCCACTTTGAAGGGATGTTGATGAAGGCTAGCCCTTACTGGCCTTGGGAATACCCCAGAACTGGACCAATGCTCATCAGGAGTAGGTCATTTCCCCCAAGGCCTAGGCATATATTGCTGCCTATAAACCTGCATGAAGAACCCAGGCAGGGCCAGGACTCTTCTGGTTCTCTGTCCCCACATTTGTCTGGTGCCATAGTTCTTGGACCCATAGGACCTTCGATCAGAGGGAGTTTAAGGAGTAACTCACGAGCTCAGCACTGACTTTGGCCTTTGTTTTGACATCTGGGATCCTGCCTTGTCTCTGCACTTGGACTCCCATTTCATGCTTTGCCCCCTTATATCAGTAACTGAGTTCCCACCTTGGCCCCTGGCTTGGACTTCTTCATCCTTCAAGGTGGAGGCCTGGGGACTGGTGCTCCAGCCACCAGGCTTTGTGGCACTGGGCGCTGCTTTCTGTGGGGGTCCCCCTCAACCTGCCCCTCTAGGGCCCCGCACGCTGGGCAGATTGACCCACTGCTGCCATCTCAGGTGGGGAGTGTTGCTCCTTCTTTCCCCCAGAAACTTTCCCCCACCCCCTCTTTCCACCTATTCGTGAGGCAGATTTTAAACCTAAGACCACTGATCAATGTTCTGTCTTCCAAGTTTCTGGCCAAGAGAGAAAAGATGAAGAAATTGCACTCACAGAGACTTGGTCAGCTCCAATGATCCCGGACAAGCTCCCGGTTCCATACTGAATGGAGAAGTGTTGCCCCGGCTGGCTGTAGGTGTTGGACTGGGAAGGGTAGAACTTGGCATGTGTCTCTGGAAAACAAGGGTGCTGCTCTTGCCTAGGCCATTGGCTCACCCTTCATCCCCGCCCTGACGTCCCCCCAGCTCCAGAGCTGTAGGGTCTCTTCCCTCAGCTCTGAACACTGAGTGGGGGCCCCTAGAAAGGCCAGCCACAACCCTCCCTGGTGAGCAGCTCCATTTCCCTCTAGCTACAGGTGTGGCCTAATTGGAAACCAAACAGTTGTCCCTGGGCAAACCCAATTGTCCACAATGACTTCATGAGGTACACCGAGATAAGTACCATTTATCAGGCGCCAGCCGCAATCTCTGCCACCCAGCGTGGGTCTGAGCCTGGCTCTCAAAAGAAACTCAGGGATAAACCATTGCCACCCTAGGAAATTACTCCCAACTCTTCGCCCAATCCATGAACACCAAGCCTTGGGGTTTCCTGAGACAAAGTGTCTCTGGAACTTGTCCTGTATCAACCGAGACATCTTTTTTTTAGCTCTTCTTTTTCCAATCCTCACTGAAACCCTTGAATTACCTCTGGCCACATGGACCCACCTGAGCCATTGTGTCCCACCAGCCCCTGCTCTGGTGCCCTGGGAGATAGGCTACCAAGTCTCCTTGAAGCAAGTGGACAGTCTGCCCTAGAACCCGATCCCCCCAACCTGCCCAGAAATTGCCAATCCAATGGAACTCCCCCCGCATTCCTTTGGGTGTTCTGAAGGAAGTGAGTCATCGTGTCAAAGATTTCTCTTTCCAGTGGCTGAGTTTCACTGTATTAATTCTGATCACTGTGAAAGTTGCTCTCTTGGATAGCAGCCAAAATTTCGTTCTCTCCTTGGCCTAGCCCTATTTCTGCTGTAAGCTGTTCCAGGGCAGACTCAGATGGAGAGGGGAAGTTGGTGTGGCAGGGATGGCCAGTTTCGGGAACCCCAGCCCCCCACCCCCGGAATACCAGGCCCTGCTGGGGCCGTTCCCTGCTGGGCCTTCTGGCCCCACTTACTGCAGGCTGGGCTGGTGCAGTACACGGAGGGGACCCAGAGATTGGAGGAACCGGTGTCAAAGATGACAGTGAAGTTCTGTGGTGGGGAGCCAATGGAGATGGTGCCAAAGTATTCCATCTACAAGGACGGGAGAGAGGGAAGGAGGGTTTGGGTGGTGGGATGGACAAGAGTGCTCCCCAGAGGGCCAGAGCCCGGGCTGGTACAGACTGGAGCTCACAGAGCCTAGGAAGTGGCAAGGTGGGAGATAAAAGGTAAAAGGAGCAGAGGCAGGACCATGAGGGAGGAAATCAGATCAGCCCCCTGGCTTCTTCATTTGGTTTTACTCGCATCATCCTGATTCTCGTAATTACATTGTCAGCAAGGCAGAGGCGGAAGTAACACCTCCATTCTACAGACCAGGGGCTGGGGCTGGGAGAGGTTGAGCATCTTGCCTTAGGGCACACAGCTAGCAAGCTGCCGAGCCAGAGCAGAAGCAGGGCCTTCCCCGTGGGATGCTTGTCACCCTCTGTGCTTTCCTCCCGCAGAGAGCTCTATACATTTGGGCACGTTGGGCCTGCTTAGCCCAGTCCACAGGGACCCCGGGGATCAGTCCATATGCATCATCCAAAAGAAGAAATCCGCCATGGCCGTCAAGGCTGCTGAAGTGGCCTTGGCCCTGCCCCGAGGTTGAGGCTTCCTCCCTCCCCACCCCGCAGCCCCCTCCCCGGATGTCTCACATCCAAGTAGTTGATGAGGGGCTCCTTGGCGCTCTGGTCCATTGAGCAGGACTCGGTATACTGGATCATGTCCAAGTTCTGGGATTTCCAGAACTCGGAGAGCTGACTCCGAGCCCGCAGCTTCTTCCGGAGGGACGGATGCCTCCTGAGGGGCACCCTGCAGACAAAGCCCAGGTGAGGAGAAGGTGCACTTGTGTCTCCCTCGTTTCCCCTCCCCTCCTCCCGTCCCATGTCTTCAGGGGTTAACTAGAGGTGGCACAGGAGGGGACCTGCAAGGCAGCATGCTGGGGTATGACAGGAATCAGTGGCCTCTGCCCCTGCCCAGCCTCATGTCTGTCCTGTGCACTCTCAGAGTCTTAGGGTGGACATGGCCCTCCCCGCTGGAGACAGGCTCTTTGAGATCTCTAGGAAAGTGGAGATGTAGGGCAGTCTGCAGTTTTACATGAACCCCTTGAAGGGCTGCTTTAGAGGGACAGAAAAACTCCTGGGGGCAGCCATGGTCAGTCCCCTGGGGAAGAACTTGGGTTCTCTGAGCGACAAAGCACACTGCAGGCTCCTGCCCTTTGGAAACTCCCTGGGGCTTGAGCTGGCACCGCCATTGCAGGCGGAGGCAGGGGGATGCCTTGTCGTGGACTGGAGATTAAGGCCGTACACAAGGCGGCCACTCCGTACACCTCTTGCATGGATTCATGCAAGCTCTGTCCCTTCTCCTCTTCATTTCCCCGTCAGCTTTCCTCTCCCAGGGCAGCCCTCAGCTGGGGGCCAGCGGGCTGCTCCAGCTGAACACAATGCCGGGGACGTGGCTCACCTGTGAAGTGATCCGTGGGCCTGTCCCAGGTCGAGGAGCACCAGCAACAAAAGAAGGAGCGTTTTCATCGTGGGTCCGAGCAGCACTTCTTTCTCCCCTCTTCTTCCTCTCTCCCCCAGCGCAGTGGGACTGGCTCCGCAAAACTCACAGACCTGCCCTGCCCAGCCCCGCCTGAGGGACAATGATAAGGCCCTGGAGTCATTAGCCAGGCCCAGAGTAAACACAGCATGTGGGACAGGGCGTTCCGCCTCCACCCAGCCATCTCTTCCCCTCCTGCAAGGGGAGAGTGAGTCTGGGGGGAGAACTTGGGGTTCTGCGCACCTCTGAGCATGAGAGGGTCGACCAAGGCTCAGCGTCTACCAGGCCTTGGCAGCCTACTCTTGCCCAAGAAACCCCGTATTAGTCGGGAGAGCGGCGTGTCCCTGGACACTGGGAGCCACCCCACTGAACTGTTACCACGAGGGGTCCGGCTGAAGACTCCGGAGGGGCGGAAGCTGAACTGTCACATGTGTGGCAGGATTCTAACTCAAAACAGAAATCAGTCTGTGTTCTCGGTATTTCCTATTCCCTCCTCCGTCCCTCAGGTGCCTGAAGGCAGTTTACCGTCCACAAAGGAGGATTTCAGAGCAGAAATCAGCACCCCCAAAGGCCCTGAAATGGGGAGATTTGGCTATGGATTTGTGGAGTCACCTCTCCTGATCCCAAGGACTTGATGAATCTGGGGCTATGTGTGTGTGTGCATGTGCGTGTGTGCGTGCATGTGCGTGTGTGCGTGCGTGAGTGAAGGAGAACACAGAGGCGGCCATGGAGGGTCAAGGCAGGGGCAGGGTCTGAAACAGGTGCCCATGTTAGTGTGCTGGGGCTGGCGTAGTAAAGTGCCACACACTGGGTGGCTTAAACAATAAAAATTCATTTTCTCATGATTCTGGAGTCTGGAAGTCCAAGATCAAGGTGTTGGCAGGGTTGATTCTTCTGAGGCCTCTCTCCTTGTCTTGTAGGTGGCCACCTTCTCTCCGTGTCTTCACATTGCTCTTCCCTCTGTGTGTGTGTCTGTGTCCAGACTTTTTCTCCTAAGTATATCACCATGTTGGAGTAGGGCCTACCCTAACGACCTCATTTAATCTTAATACCTCTTTCAAGGCCCTATCTCCAAATACAGTCACATTCTGAGGTCCTGGGGCATAGGACTGCAACGTATGGATTTTGGGGGACACAGTTCATCCTTAACAGTGCCCAGGGACCACAGGATCTTCAGTCTGTCAAGTGGGACTAGGGACAGGTGTGGTGGGGCTCAGGCCTTAGTTATCCTAGCATGTGTAGCCCACTCACCATCAACCCATCTCGGTGGGCATCCGCCTCCTAAACAGAAGGTGCCTTGGGTGGGGATGGAGGGGTGAGGGGAAGGAAAACCCTTCCTGACCCTGACTCAGGTTAATTGGACCCTCTGCGCCAGGGCAGCAGAGGCCACCACCACTGTCACACGTGCCAGTGCGTCCAGAGGGCACTAGCTCTGAAGTAGGAAGTAGGTGGCCGAGTTTAGGTCAGCTCTGCCCTGACCAGCTAGTGTTCTGGCAAATCTCTTAACTGCTGTGGGCTCTGCCTTCTGTCTCTGAAGGTCGAGAAGCAAGCAAACTTAGAGTGTGGAGCTGAGGCAAACCCTCCCTTGGGTCCAGAAATGTGAAAAAGACATCAAAAAGACTTGAGGAACGACATAGACCTTTGATTTCTGACCCCAAGGCAACAAAGCCTCTTAGTATTTACCCATTTCCTAGGAGACTGCCTCTTGACCTTTCACTGGAGGGAGAGGTCTACCCCCAGAAGGGCAGCGTGAGTCAGAAGTGGGTAGAAGTTGAGACAATTCATTTCAACACTACGCTCTGCCGTGGTTTGCCCATAATTGCCTAACCAGCAGGTACCTTAGTTTTGTCATCTGACAATTTCCTACCTGTCACCAGTGGATTTTTAAGGAGGATTAAATATACAAAATAAGGTACGGTCATGCCTCATTTTATTGCACTCTGCTTTGTTGTGCTGGGCAGATACTGCATTTTTTTTTTTTTCACAAATTGAAGGTTTACGGCAACTCTATGTCAAGCCAGTCTATCAGCACCATTTTCCCAATGTGAAGACCAATGTGAAGACACGGAGAGAAGGTGGCCACCTTGTCTCTCCATCTTGTCTCTGCATCACGTTTTGGTAATTCTCACAATATTTCAAACTTTTTCATTATTATTATATT
>NW_012151541.1:401436-409352 GCF_000956105.1 Propithecus coquereli | reverse complement strand
AAGGAGGATTAAATATACAAAATAAGGTACGGTCATGCCTCATTTTATTGCACTCTGCTTTGTTGTGCTGGGCAGATACTGCATTTTTTTTTTTTCACAAATTGAAGGTTTACGGCAACTCTATGTCAAGCCAGTCTATCCGCACCATTTTCCCAACAGCGTGTGCTCAGAGCAATGTGAAGACACGGAGAGAAGGTGGCCACCTTGTCTCTCCATCTTGTCTCTGCATCACATTTTGGTAATTCTCACAATATTTCAAACTTTTTCATTATTATTATATTTATTATTGTGATCTGTGATTGACGATCTTCGATGTGACTATTATCATTGTTTTGGGGTATCAAGAACTTTGCCCATATGAGACGGCAAACTTAACCGATAACAGTTTTGTGTGTCCTGACTGCTCCGCTGACCAGCCATTCTCCCATCTCTGTCCTTGTCCTCTGGCCTTCCTATTGCCTGAGAAACAAGAGTTGTGGAATTAGGCTAATTAATAGCCTTACAATGGCCTCTAAGTGCCTAAGTAAAAGGAAGAATCACATACCTCTCACTTTCAATCAAAACCTAGACATGGTAAGCTTAGTGCGGAAGGCATGTCAAAGGCTGAGATAGGCCAAAAGCTAGGCCTCTTGTGCCAAACAGTTAGCCAAGTTGTGAATGTGAAGGAAAAGTTCTTGAAAGATTAGAAGTACTACTTCAGTGAACACACAAATGATAAGAAAGCAAAAATAGCCTATTGCTGAAAGTTTTAGTGGTCTGGATAGAAGATCAAACCAGCCACAACATCCCCTTAAGCCAAAGCCCAATCCAGAGCAATGCCCTAACTTTCTTCAGTTCTATGAAGGCTAAGAGAGGTGAGGAAGATACAAATAAAAAGTTGGAAGCGAGCAGAGGTTGGTTCATGAGATTAAGGAAAGAAGCCGTCCCCGTAACATAAAAGTGCAAGATGAAACAGCAAGAGCTGATGTAGAAGCTGCAGCAAGTTATCCAGAAGATCTAGCTAAGATCATTGATGAAGGTGGCCACACTAAAGAACAGGTTCTTCTGTGTCGATGGAACAGCCTTCTGTTGGAAGCAGATGCCATCTAGGACTTTCACAACTAGAGAGGAGGAGTCATACCTGGCTTAAAAGCTTCAAAGGATAGTCTGACTCTCTTGTTAGGGGCTAATGCAGCTGGTGACTTTAAGTTACAGCTGATGCTCATTTATCGTTCTGAAAATCCCAGGGCTCTTAAGAATTATGCTAAATCTACTCTGCCTGTGCTCTATCAATGGACCATCAAAGCTTGGATGACAGCACATCTGTTTACGGCATGGTATACTGAATATTTTAAGCCCGCTGTTAAGACCTACTGCTCAGAAAAAAAAGACTCCTTTCCAAATATTATTGCTCATTGACAATGCACCTGGTCACCCAAGAACTCTGAGGGAAATGTAGAAAGAGGTTAATGTTTTCATGCCTGCTGAAACAACATCCATTCTGAAGCCCACAGATCAAGGAGTAATTTTGACTTTTGGGTCTTATTATCTAAGAAATACATTTCATAAAGGTATAGCTGCCATAGACAGTGATTCCTCTAATGGATCTGTGAAAAGCGAATTGAAGACCTTCTGGAAAGGATTCACCATTTTTTTTTTTTTTTTTTTTTTTGAGACAGTGTCTCACGCTGTCACCCAGGCTAGAGTACCGTGGCGTCATCCTAGCTCCCAGCAACCTCAAACTCCTGGGCTCAAGCGATCCTCCTGCCTCAGCCTCCCGAGTAGCTGGGACTACAAGCATGCGCCACCATGCCTGGCTAATTTTTTCTATATATTTTTAGTTGTCCAATTAATTTCTTTCTAATTTTAGTAGAGACGGGGTCTCGCTCTTGCTCAGGCTGGTCTCGAACTCCTGAGCTCAAACAATCCGCCCGCCTCGGCCTCCCAGAGAGCTAGGATTACAGGCGTGAGCCACCGCGCCCGGCCTAGGATTCACCATTTTCGATACCATTAAGAACATTCATGATTCATGGAAGAAGGTCAAAATATCAACATTCACAGGAGTCTGAAAAAAGTTGATTCCAACCCTCATGGGTGACTTTGAGGGGTTCGAGACTTCAGTGGAGGAAGTAACTGCAGCTGTGATTGAAATAGCAAGAGAACTAGAATTAGAAGCAGAGCCTGAAGATGTGATTAAATTGCTGCAATCTCATGAGAAACGTGAACGGATGAGGAGTTGCTTCTCATGGATGAGCAAAGAGAGTGGTTTCTTAAAATGGAATCTACTCCTGGTGAAGATGCCGCGAACATTGTCGAGATGACAACAAAGGATTTCGACTGTTACCCAAACTTCGTGGATACAGCAGCAGCAGGGTTTGAGAGGACTGACTCTGATTTTGAAAGAAGTTCTTCTGTGGGTGAAATACTATCGAACAGCATCGCATGCTACGGAGAAATCTTCATGAAAGGAAGAGTCAATCTACGTGGCAAACTTCATTGTTGCCGTATTTTAAGAAATTGCCACAGCCGCCCCGACCTTCAGAAACCACGACCCTCACCAGTCAGCAGCCATCAACGTCGAGGCCAGACCCTCCACGAGCAACAGGATTATGACCCGCTGAAGGCTCAGATGAATGCTAGCATGTTTAAGCAATAAGATATTTTTAATGAGGGTATGTACGTTGTGTTTTTAGACATAATTCTATGGCACACTTAATAGACTACAGTATAATGTAAACATAACTTTCATATGCACTGGGAAACCAAAAACTTTGTGTGGCTTGCTTCATTGCAATATTCTCTTCATTGTGTTGGTCTGGGACCAAAGCCACGCTATCTCTGAGGTATGCCTGCATGTGGAAGCACTTTAAAAACTATAACATGTGATAGGGACTGAAGATCGTCACTATAAAAACTGTGCACTGAAAGGCTTATTATAGATCCTCAAGGTAAATCCACTTATATAGCAGTTGGGAGAACTGAGGGACAGAGGAGCAAGGTGACCGACCCAAGACCACGTGGTTCATTTAGTGGCAGAGCTAGGGTTAGGACCCAGGCTGCCTAACTTCTAGTGTAGCCATCTTTCTGCTACAGAATTATAGCATCTCTATCACTGAACTGATTTCTTTTTGTTTTTGTTTTTTTTTTGAGACAGTGTCTCACGCTGTCACCCAGGCTGGAGTGCAGTGGTGTCATTATAGCTCACAGCAACCTCATACTCCTGGGCTCGAACGATCCTCTTGCCTCGGCCTCCTGAGTAGCTGGGACTACAGTTGCACGCCACCACGCCCGGCTAATTTTTCTGCTTTTTGTGGAGAGGGGAGGTCTCGCTCTTGCTCAGGCTGGTCTCGAACTCCTGACCTCAAGCAATCCTTCTGCCTCAGCTTCCCAAAGTGAACTGTTGAAATGAGCATAACCATAACCTCTGCCTCCTCTTCCATCTTCCAGACCTTTCCCCACACTAAGAGTAGAGGGGTTGGCTGGCCTAGGCTTGAAAAAATGCTGATTGGCCCATGTAGCTGGGGGCTGCCTGGCCACTGAGTGGGGCCGACACAGCCTGGACTGCCTGCAAGGAGCCCTGGGGTCTGGCTGGATTTTGGAAAGTTCGACTAAGGTTAGGAGCAGGAGCGTGAGACGTTTATTAGAGCTCATGGGATCTGTTTTCTCCAGAAACACCAGGAACCAAAACTGCAGATTCCTGGCTCCTCCCAGCCGGAACTGAATACTGCCGTGGACAATGAGAGCACTTTCTAGGGAACAAAAGCCCTTGGGTACGTGCGTGCCAGTGTGTGTGTGTCCTGTGAGAAAAGGGAGGGGGAGAAACATTTGGGGTAAAATAGTACCACATTTTTGTAGGTGAAAATGAGGCGTAATATGGGCAATGATCCCGTCTCTCAGCAGCGGGAGAGGGTCTTTGGGGAGAGAGAGACCCTCAGGAATGGGGATTGGAAGTTTTGTCTGTTTCCAGAACATTGGAAAGCTGTCGGTGGTGACACTACCTAACTCAACCTCTCCCTTCTGGAGCTTCAGCTTCTAGAAGGTAAATTCATAATGAGAGGACCGTGGCTCAGTGCTCTGTGGAAATCAGCTTCATCAGGGCTTGAGAGCTCCCAGGACAGAGTGTGTTACTGTAAGACATGAGCTGGCTCCTGATGGGAGGGGTGCAGGTACTCCGGGGTGCAGGTACTCCAGGGTGCCCTCCCGGGTGCCCTCCCGGGTGCCCTCCAGGGTGCCCTGGCTCTGGCAACTGGAAAACGTCCCAACGTCTTTCAGTTTGAAGTTAACAAAGAAGGGAAAATCCGTGATACCGTGTGCATACAGCAGAAAGAGGGCTGAGATTGGCTGCCCGGATCTATTCTTGTCTCTGCCAACTAACTGGCCATATGACTGCAGACAAATCACTTCTCTCTCAATCTGGTTTCCTTGTCTATAAAATGAGGAGGTTGGGTTGGGTGATAACAACAAGGAACACGTTAGCGACATAAGCTATGTGCCAGGCTCCGAGCTAAGGGACTCACAAGCATTCAGCTCGTTCAAATGCCGTTCCCATCCTATCAGGTAGGTATTAATTTTAAGCCCATTTTACAGATGAGGTAACCGAGGCACAGAGGGTTCGAGTAACTTGCATAAGGTGCTATAGCCGGGACCCAAACCTAGGTTTGCCTGACTCTGGAGCTGGTATTCTTAACCATCACACTGTACTGGATGATCTCCAGGGTCCAACGTTCTAGAATTTCTTTCTGGAAAAGAAAGTTGGGGTTGGGGGAAAGAGGGAAAAGGGGAGAGAGAGAAAAGAAGAAGAATTTCCTGCATAGTGAAAAATTTGAGGCCTTTTTATCAGAAGAAGAGAAGGGAGTGTGCAGTGTGGGGTGTGGAGGTGCGGAGCTGCGTGATGAGAAATCTCAGTGCATCAGCTTTGCAAACATTTTCTGTTCTGCCTTCATGGAGCCTCTTAGCAAGGATCATTATTGTATCTCTGACAGGTGCAAAAATCGCCCCATGCACTCTACTAGTCCCCCCCCCACGCATTGAATTATGAAAAAGTAAAAGTCTAAAATGATCAAACCATTTGTTTATTGCTAAAAGAGAGCACCTGGCACTAAATGCTTCCTTTGCACGTGTCTTGATCGGCTTTGGTTTGTCAAAGCCTCTCGTTTTCATGCAACAGTAAATAAGAAGGATCCAGAGTCTCCAGCATGTCACCGTGTCAAGAATTCAATTAGTTTGAGTCATTTCCAAAACCACCAGCAATTCTATTCCAGAAAAGTGCCTTTGGGGCCAGAAATTGCCACAGCACCAGTCAGCAGAGGGCGCAGGCATTGGGGAAGTTTCTCACCTGAATACGGCCTCTGTGGGGTGTGTGTGTGTGGTGTGTGCACACCTGTGCATGGGTCTCTGCAGCTGCAAGTAGGAGGAGCAGTTCATGCCTTGGGCTTGCTGGAGAGGAGCCTCGCACACTAACACCACCAACTTCTGCGCTCGTTACTGAGCCCAGCTTTGAAAGCGGAAAAAGCAAGGTTTGAATTCCAGCTCTGCCATTTAACAGACGATTGTGCGACATCAAGAATGTCTGGAAGCCTCAGATTCCTCTACTATGGAAAAGGAAGGATGATTTCCTCGCAGGAAGTTGTGAGGATTCCGTGAGACCACACTCAGAATGAGTGCTTTCTGTGCGTCGCCCAGCGCCGTTCTTGACACGGAGTGAGCCCTCAGTCTGGGCACCCTGGCTAAAGCACGTGTGCCAGGGCAAGTGTCTGACGCTGACTGAGTTCCCGCTTTATGCCACATACTGCTCTAAGTGCTTAAATGTAATAAGCAGGAGGCTCAGAGAGGTAAAGGAATTTGTCTAAGATCACACAGCCAGTAATGATGGAACCAGGCTCAAGCTCGGGAAGTCTCTCTACAGAGTCTGTGATCTTAAACACAACTCCTAGCTGCCATATATAGCTCACATACATCTTATTGTATATATTAACAGACTGAAATACATACCGAAGGTTATTCGCCCTTATGTGCATTTTAATTGTTCAGGAACACCGCTAAGGCTTCTACCTGTCCTCAGTTCTTACTCTGTGATCAGGGGCGCAACCATTGGAGGCTAGATAATAAAAACACCCTCTGACCCTTAGTTTCCTTATCTGTAAAATGAGGTTGTTAGAAAAATTAAATAAAAGCATATGTGAAAATGCATGACATATAGTAAGTGTTCAAGAATAATGTATTAAAATTTTATTCTAAGAGAAGAGAGTACACTAGGCAAAGGATGTCGTAAATCTGGTTCCTTCCCCTTGTGAGTCTCCACGGGTTTTCACTTTTAGATTTATGGTGGCAGGGGCCTCCCTCCGCAGTGCTCTTTCTCTAATGTTCTACTTCCTGCTGGACTCTGCATCAGTTTCCATCCTAGAACTTCCTCAGGAGCCCTCAGGGAAGGATTTAGGCTGTGGCTAAGTAAGATAAAGGCAAAATTCTCATCTCAGGGTCTTGCGTAAGGTGCATTTATCTCCATTTCTAAAAACTCTTGTCTTGTTCCCAGCCCATTAAATGCCCTGGGAGCGCACAGGAGGAAAACACATGCTATAGATGCAATTAAGATAATGTCTATTCCAAGACACGGAGACGCTTGTCTGATTTTCCTTTCAGGTTTATCAAGTTTCTCTTATAGGGGAGCCTCCGCATGCAGCCCATCCTTGAAGCCTTGGCAAACCTCATTTATTCATTAAAAGAAAAATCTGGATGCTCAGTCTCATTGATCCTATTTCAGAGACTAGAAATCTGAGGCCCCAAGAGAGCTCGTCCTCGAAAGGGCAAGTTGCAAGTATAGGAAACTCAGTCTTCTTGCTCCAACTCTCACGGGGATGTGTCCACCGTGATGGGCCAGGCAAGAGATGACAGTGGCTGCAATGCAGTGGGGGTGGTGGCCAAGGAAAGACGTGGTGGGCTGAGGTTTGTTTTGGAGATAGAGCCCACAGGGCAGGCTGGTGGATTAGATAGGGATGAAGGAAAGGATGAATCCTGGTTTGTCTCACGGACATGCTTAGTCCTGTGTGAAATGCTGCAGGTTCGAGGTTATTTGTGCACAGAGCATTGTTTGTGATGGGAAAGCTTGGACATAGGCAACAGTAAGAGATGGCTGCATAATCACATCTGAGCAATGGATTGCTGTGGGGCCATAATAGAACAATGAAAATGCTCCAGAGAAAAACCTCTAGAATACATTGCTGGGTTGGAAACTGTAGAGCGGTATGTATAGTATGTACCATTTGTATAAAATAAAAGGTGATAATATACATAGCCCCACTCGCTTATGTACGCATAGAATATCTCTGGAAGGATATACCGAGAAATCAGTAGCATTAGGCCCTTCTCAGGAGGAGAACTGGGTGGATGGGGGCAGGGTGAGAAGGCGGCTTGTTGGATATCATTTCGTACTTTTTTGAATTTTGAATCATGGGACTATATTACTTTATTAGTTTTCTACTGCTGCTATGACGAATGATCACAAAGGTAGTGGCTTAAAACAGTGCAAATTTATTATTTGGCAGTCGTGTAATTTACAAGTTTGACACAGGTCTTACTGGACTAACAAACGGATCAGTGAGATGTGTTCCCTTCTGGAGGCCCTTAAAGAAAATCTGTTTTCTTGCCTTTCTAGCTTCTGGAGGCTGCCCGCATCCCTTGGCTCGTGGTCCCTTCCTCCATCTTCCAAGTCAGCAATGTTGTGTGTCTCCGATGCTTCTTCCAAAGCTGTATTTCCCTCTGACCACAGCTGGGAAGGGTTACCTGCTTTTAAAGATTCCTGTAGGCCGGGCGTGGTGACTCACGCCTGTAATCCTAGCATTCTGGGAGGCCGAGGCGGGTGGATCGCTCAAGGTCAGGAGTTCAAGACCAGCCTGAGCAAGAGCGAGACCCCGTCTCTACTAAAAATAGAAAGAAATTAT
>NW_012151541.1:380193-401126 GCF_000956105.1 Propithecus coquereli | reverse complement strand
ATTAGATATGGACATCTTTGGGGGCCATTATTCTGCCTACCACAATTACCTGCTCAAAAACGATTTAAAATACAATGACAAAATGGTGACTCCCAAACTTTTCATTTGAACCAACAGTGGATAGTAGCCTGTTTACCAAGTGCAGGGATCAAGGGAGCAGAAACAGGTTGGGGAAAGTGGTCTGTTTGGGCATGTGAGGTTTGAGGTGCCAGTAGACTTTTCACGGGTGATAGCAGGTTGACTCTTGAGTTTGTGGGTTTGGTGCTTATCAGACTTGTAGGGGCTGGAGATGTAAATCTGGGAGTCATCAGCATGTAGAAAGTGGTTGAAGCCAAGAGCCCCCAGGGAGAGTTCTCCGAGGAAGAAGAGGAGAAGCCCCAGGCCGGTGTTCGGAAGCCCACAGGTAGGGGAAGGAGGAAGAAGCAAAGGAAGCCAGGAAGGAGCACCAGTGGGATTCGGGGAAACCACACCACCTCCTCCAGGGTGCCTTCCCCTGCAGCCCAGATTTGAAGAGCCTCTAGCCTACTCCCTAGTTTTTCTCTTATCACTTGCTTTTTTTGTTTTGTTTATGGGATGATCACAATCTGTAATTCCCTTGTTTTGTTGGTTTGTTTATTGCCTGTCTCTCCTCACCATTTGTAAGTTCTATGAGAGCTGAGCTTTTCCTGTCTTGATCACAGCTGTATTCCCAACACCTACGCTACCGCTTGGCTCAGCGGAGGCACTCAATAAATATTTGTTGAATGAATGGGTGAATGAATGAATGAATGAAAACAACTTTGATTCCTTTACCCTCAATCCAGAAACAAAGAAAATGGCTCTAAAATTGCAAACTTAAGGGGGAAAAAAGTGTGATTCTCTTATATACTCCACTGACTATTCCCCATAGTAGGGTTGCACAGGAGTTGTCTAATGAATATTTTTAAAGCACTGGGAAGACACCTGTCTTCCACCTGGTGTCACTTTGCTTGAAATCTTGCCATTGTCTAGTCGTTCCCTGGAGTGAGGCATGACCCTCTTAGCACAGTGCCTAGCATTTAGTAAGCACTCAATACATTTTAGCTCTTCTTTTTGTTATTATTTAGTTTTTTAAAACTGCAAATATCCCTGAGAAAGATGGCCCATACAGTCATCAACTCTTTAGTATGAATTAGTTTCTCAGTAGAGGTAGTTAAGGAAGAATCTTAGGGTAGGGGCAGAGGTGGGGTTGCGGAAAGGAGGAAAGGGTTTCCTAAAAATGCTAGGGAATCTAAAGCAAACCTCAATTTCTGGTTCTGCTTGAGGCTCATGCTTTCACAGTGTGAGGACTGCTCTGCAAGCCACAGCAGCCGCTGGCTTTTCATTTCAGCGTGGTGCCATTGTCCCTGATTGCTGAGCCAGGCAGTGGAGGAAATGAAGAGGCTCTCGAGGGAGGGGCAAGGGGAAGCAGACGGAGTGGTGCGGGTGCAGCAGGCAGTGAGAGCAGCTGCCTCTTCAGCTTGGAGGGCGCCTCCCACCGCAGCTGCTCGGCCAGGAGACAGGTAAACAGTCCGTGAAGGGTTGAGACTTCCCTTTCAGTTCCTTTCCTACTTGTGCAGAATGTGGGCTCACCCAGGATAGAGGGGACACCATGTGGCCCAAAGGGATTAGAGAGTAGGGCATCCCCCTTCCTTTGAACTGCTTTCTAGGGTGCTGTATATCCCAAAGCCCCAAATCAAATACATAATCCGACAACTGCTTACGTGGACAGTGGGAAGGAATATTGCGGGTGGGGTACGTCTAAGGCTCGTAGGGGAAGGATCGCGCCACAGGGTTGGTATCTTATGATAAGCGCTTTGGGAACCTACAGGAAAATGCATATTGCTGGGTGAATTTTCCCCGTGTGTTCTAGATCCCAAACTAGATACTGAGTCCCTCGAGGGCAGGCCCCACGCTCTAGTCTAGAGTTTTTGGTTCCCCAACACCCAGCACAGCTGTTGGATGTGAGGATTGGTCTACACCTACACTGTCCAGCACTTGAATTGAGATTCGCACTAAGTGTAAAATACACCCTGATTTTGAAGACTTAGTAGGAAAAAAAAGAACAGAAAACACTAATAAGTTTTATATTGAGTGTAAGTTGAAATAATATTTTGATATATTGGGTTAAATAAAATATACTATTAAGATTGTTTCTTTTTACTTTTTAAAATGTGGCTACTAGGACATTTTAGATTACACACGTGGCTTGCATTATATTTCTATCGAACATCTCTGGGCTGTACTTCCCCAGCCTCCCCTCGCCCACCCTTCCTTGCTGCCCTCAACCTCTAACCAGATTTAGGGACGTCCTTCTCCCTGGGCATCTAAAGCCCTCAGAATCTTTAATTGGCCAGAGCAGGATCCCTTTATGTTTGTTGAATCACCGATTATTACACTTTAATAAGCGCATTGCTCATGTCATTTAAGCCTTATCTATAATTGCACCCTTTTTTCTAGGATAAAGAAATTCAGGCAGCAGCAAATAGGAGAGGGACTAACTTTAATTGAATGCCCAGGCTACCAGCTTTACAAATTTTATCTTCTTTAAATTTATTTTCCTAACAGCCTGGTAAAGTAGAGGTTGCTTTCTCTGCTTTTTTCAGATGAAGAAATGGAGGTTTAAGAGCTCTGATAACTCGCCCCAAATCACCCCCCTAGTAAGCAGCGCAGGGTCAGGGCTGGAAACCTGGTGTGCCTGACTCCAAGGTAAGTTTCCTCCGGCTGGTAGCACGTGGCTTCATTTTTGCGTCATTTGAGCTGAGTCTGCAGGGCTTCCCCCACTCGTTTGTCTGTGCTGTGGTGCCTGCTCATGGAAGGGGCTCACTAAGGAGACCCTGGATGGTTTACTCTTTATCACAGATTTCTAGACTGTGCAAGGAATGAGCCCACCTGGCTCTCAGAGCATCCGGGTACGTTCTCTTACTAAGTGACCTAGGACAGGGAGCTTCCCACCTCAGTAAAACAAAAAGGACCTTTACCGTTTGCCGTTTGTGGTCCTGAGCCTGCTGGGTGGGGAAACCGAATCAGCCTGCCCCTGTGGCCTTTTTTTTTTTATTGAGACAGACTCTCGCTATGTCGCCCAGGCTGGAGTACAGTAGCTATTCACAGGCAAGATCACAGCCTCAAACTCCTGGCCTCAAGCGATCCTCCTGTCTCAGCCTCCTAAGTAGCTGGGACTATAGACTCTCCACCATCTCACCCAGCTGCCCTTGTAGCTTAATCCCTAATGGCTTACATCTGGAATTAGAGAAATGTTTTCTAAAGAAGAATTTTTATTCAAAAAAATCTGGAAACCTTATTATTTCCTTACGTTCAGGTTTCTGTTGAACGTGTTGAACACTAAATTCGGGACGGGGGAGTCCACGTTGTGTGGGTGGGCAGAAAACCTCAAGTTCATTTTCAGGGATTAGGGGGTTTTTGGCGGCTGCCCACTCAGCAGGTGGTTTCCAGAGCGGCTGCATACTTGGTGCGTGTCCTGGGAATTGCAATCCGGTATCATTGCTCTAATAACTAGAAATCCTCATTACCTGCTTAGCGGATCGGAGAGGAATGCCAAGTCCGTTATAAGCCTGCTTAATAATCCCCCCTGAAAAGCCCGTGTTAGAAGAGCAGCATCAAAGCCGGGCCGCCCTTAGGAGTCCACTCTTTAAGACTGACAGCCTCTTCCCTTTTCAAAACCCGATGTGAAGAGCGAATAAAGTCCAGCCCGGGGGCTCTTCGCAGCTGTGCGCTGATTAGTCCAAAGGCAGCTAAACCCCCTCTACCCATCCGCCCAGCTCAGGCCTCACCCACATTTCTTTATTCAATGCCTGCTGATTGCTGCTAAGAAGGCCTATGAAGAATAATTTTCCAAATGAGTTACCATTTCTTGTTCCAAATCCCTGGAGGGTAAATTTAAGTGCCCTGCAGTCGTTGGTACTTCTAAATGGATTTGGGGCTGAATAATGATTTTTATCTGTTCAAGTAGGCTGAGCTCTAAATTAATTCACTTCGAGTCTTTGAGCCTCGATGTTAAAAAAAAGAAGGGGTCGGGGGAAAATACATCCTTTGTCTAACTCCCTTTGAGATTTGCTTCTGGGGTTTGCGGGTAGGGATGGGAAGAGCTGTTAGGATTGAAAACCTGTTTCTCACTTGCGCCTATCAGCAGCCAGTGGCCGCCTGTTGTTCAAGGCCGTGACTGCCTGCTCGTCAAGAAGGCTTGCCTGACGCTGTGTAGCTGTAAAGAAAAGGAGGAAAAGCACTTTATAGCAACAAAAGCCCTGTTGAGTTACTTCTGGAAAACATACAGATTCTCAAAGATCTTTCAATATGTTGACAACAACGGAGATTGTCAGGTCATATATGTAACCTCTAAATACATCTTTCCTGTGAAAATCCATAAGGAAAGGCCACTGGAGGGTAGCCTAACCTTGCAGGCAGCGGCTTTGATGGGAAGAACAAGCTAAAGATGTTTTTCTGTTTGGCCGAAGCTTATTATTTATACTCGCTCCCCCTCCCCAAAGACCACGAGCTTCAGAAACAGGGATGATGTCTTAAAAAACAAAGGTAAAAATGACCTTAACCTTAACAAGATCGTAAAGATGTATTATTGCCCCCAGGGAACAGTGTGGTGCTTTTAGAAACTGCTGAGGGAAATTTATGTCAACTTTTAACTGGGCTGAGAGCCTTTCAAAGCAGGGAGCACACAGTAGGTACTCAATAAATGCTGAATAAACAGGAAGTGGTGAGGAGCCAGTACTTTGCTGACTTGCCATTCTTGCCGGGCCCTGGAGCTGCTGCAGAGGCAGCGTGGGTGAGAAAGCCCAGGGCCCCTTCCCAAGGGCAAAGCATGGTCCTGTTTGGAGGCCAGGCCTGAAATCCTGCCGGGCGGGAGTGGTAGTGCTGCCCCTGGCGGGTCTGGAGCGAAGATGAGGGAGGGGCTGGAGAAGGGGAGATGGGAAGGGGCCCAGGGAGGGCACACTCGTGCACTAGGCTGGTGCTGCCGGCCCTGGGGGAAGGAAGGCTTCAGGGGAGACGGCTGGATGCTGGACACCCCTCCTCCCTCTGCGTGATCCAGCGAGTCCTTCCCAAGAGTGGCGCAGATAGAACAGACCAAGAACAACCGGCTGGAGCGTCTGTGGGTGATGGGGCAGTAGGTCAGAGTGGAGGGTGAGGGACAGGAGGATCTGGGACTAGAACCAGAGTCCCCGCTCAGGCAGCAGATTCTTCCTGAGCCACGGGCGGTGCTCTCGCTTGCTCTCTCTCCTTCGCAACTTTCCCCCTCACTTTACAACATACTCGTATTGAACGTCTACTCTGTCTGCAGCTTTGATTTTCAAAGTGAGCTAAATATAACGTGACTCCAACGAGGCTCGGGCGCTCGGTGTCCCAGATGAAGAGAAATTTACTGAAATGTGTTTTAGAATAGACTAGTAGTCTAACTCTTGGTCATCATATATCAAAAGAGATGCTTTGCAAAAAAAACCAAGTTCGTTGCAAAGCTGCTTTGCTGACCTACATTAAAAGCAGCAGGCATTACTAGGGAGAGATCAGAGCAGCAAGATAAATTGTGAGCCTTGCTAGATGCAAAAAGGAGAGATGCTCTGTAAGTAGGGGGGAAAAAAAACAACCCTAAGGGTTGTAAAAAGAAGTTGAACTGGCCGGGTGCAGTGGCTCCCGCCTGTAATCCTAGCTCTCTGGGAGGCCGAGGCGGGCGGATTGTTTGAGCTCAGGAGTTCGAAACCAGCCTGAACAAGAGCGAGACCCCCATCTCTACTAAAAATAGAAAGAAATTAATTGGACAACTAAAGATATATAGAAAAAATTAGCCGGGCATGGTGGCGCATACCTGTAGTCCCAGCTATTCGGGAGGCTGAGGCAGGAGGATCGCTTGAGCCCAGGAGTTTGAGGTTGCAGTGAGCTAGGCTGATGCCACGGCACTCTAGCCCGGGCAACAGAAAAAAAAAAAAAAGACAGATAAAATAAAATTTTCTGTGGCAATTTCAATGCTGGCTTGTTCCAGCACTTTATTTTCTATAGAAAGGGTCACTAAAATTGGTAGTCTTTCTTGTGACATTGTGAGTAAGTAGTGTTTTATAAATTTTGCATGTGAGAAGCCACGTTTTCCGCTGGGGGAGAGCTCCAATGGTTTTAGTAAAATGCGACCAGCATCACTGCAAATATATCAAGGCACTTGCTGTGAGTCACCTGGGTTTTAGAAAGCAACTTCAGGATTTTAGTTCCCGTTACACCAACGTCTCATCCACAGTGTCACACGTCTTACGTGTATGATGTTCCTCAATTTCAATCATGTATCTTTAATGGTTGCAGAAACTCACATTTATCATAATTTTTCAAATTACACATGTTAACCAGAATACTGAAAAGGCCATGATATTCTGTGAGATTCGTAAGCCTTTTTTAAAAAGCGATATTATTGTTTCCAATATAGAATAAAATTGATTTTGCTATTGACCTCTGGATCATGGAAGGGCTGGTCACAGTTCAAATGAGTCGTCTCTTTCCTTTTTTGAGCACTTTCTATTTTGGAGAAGTTGGCATCAATGTCATGAGATTACAATGTGTTTAGCATCAATAATATATATTTCGTAAACGTGTAATGAACTATGTAAAAGTTTATTTTTTTCCAAGAGTTTCTTAATTCTATTGATATTTTCAGGGACATTGGATGTATTAACTTTTGATTTCTGCTTATTTTAATATTTATGCTATTGTAAATTTTAATTAAAATATCATGCCCAATTAGTGCTGAGCAAATATATTTAAAATCATGTATTATCAAAAGTATAGATTTGCTCGTGTTCGAGAATCTTTATTATTATCTTTATCAGTATCAGCGATCTCTAAAGAATGCTCCATATGCCCCTAATTGACTTTTTTGGGTCACAATGGATTCAAACGGATATTTCTATTATGTATTTGACAGTAGTCTCAAGTTTATGTTTGATTTCTCTATTTTCAATACTCTCCAATGTTTTGCTGAAGTCGAACAGTTCTTGGATGATATAGGATTCATTGGTGTCAAAAAAACCTTTTTGATGTTTCTTTCACTGCTAGGCTTAAAGAATAAGCAGGCAGCCTTAGAATCTTTTAGGGACTTAATGTTGAAACTCATTGTTTGTCATACATTTTTTTCATCATCATTGTATCTCTTTTGCTTCCTCAATGATTCTAGCCTAGATTCAGTGGGTTTTTTTATTGGTGGTCTACTAAAAACCTGTATAATCCTTCTCCAGCAATATCATTTACAGTGGAAAAAATTTTTAAATATTTACACAGGCATAATTGCATCTTGAAAATTTACAAACCTAAAAATAATTGTTAACCATTCCCCGTGGCTTACATTAGGAGATGAACCTCAGTCGTTTGTGTGATAGTTAACATTTCTTACAAAATTCAAAATGATTTCAGTCAACAAATCCGCTATTTTTAATTATTTGATTTTGGTTTTCATCTTCTAAATAATGTGTAAATGTTATTTGGTGTTTATATTTGTATTCTGTATAAATGTTCTGGTATAATGCTAGGAATCTTCTATGGTTTCTGTAAAGGAAGAAAATTCTGGTAATACTGCTCATACATTTTCTTGGATAATTCTCTGAATGCCAGATTGGTCTTGCCAAAACGGAATTGTGTTTATGATGTGTTCAACCACAGCACGCCAATATTTTCCTAATCATATAGAACCTGTTTTGCAGAGTGAATAATTACATATTTCAAATCAGATTTGAAATTTGAATACTTAGTATTCCTATTATTATTTGCCAGAATATTATTGTAATAAGAATATAAGTTGCCTACCTTTGGAGTTGGCAGTTAAATAAAAATGTGAGAAAACATTCGAAATAATGATGTCTATGATAGTTTCCTTAGAATTCACACCCTTGAGCAGTAAACAACCTGAACAACCATCCTTAGCTGCTCTAAACATTTGTGTGGCCATTACAGTTAATAAAGATAATATAGAAACAACCTGTGTAGTAAATGGAGCGTAGTTTAAGGGATTATGAGACCTGTGATTGGACGCTGGTTTCGCTGTTTGCTAACTGTGACCTTGAGCTCCCAATGGGGATAAAGATGCCTAATCCTTCAAACTGCTGCCTGAAAGTCACAGGAGATAGCCCCAGTTCTGAGTAGTAAATGCGATCATGAGATGTGAATAAGGTTTCCATTTGGCACTTGTTAAAAATGTGCTTGCTTTTTAAAAAGAATTTTATTATGTTTTTAAATCCAAGGAAGGATACATGCAGGGCCAGTAAAGGGCAGTAATTCCCACGAACATGGGGTCAGTTCCTGTTAAATCGCCTGCTTCGCATTTTCACGGGTGCTCTGTGGTGGGAGCCCAAGAGGCTGACATTTTGACTTTCTTAGGAAGCCAAATGTTAAGGGCTTGTTTGATGTTTGCAAATAAGCCACTGTGCGAACTGAAAACCTGATGGTGATGTTTAAAGCAACCCCAACCAGTAAATGGCTCTGTAAAAAACCTCAGGAAGACACAGGGTTTCTATTTTGAGAAATGAAATTTTGCAAAAACAACCAGAAAAACATTCAAAGTCCCAGAAATGGGGAGAGTATTTGCCTCAGAAGAAGCCAGGAGGAAGTTTGCGTGAACGTCCCCTTCCCCTCTGTTCCTGATGGTTCTGCGTGGTTACAGCGCTACCTCTGGGGCCAGCGTGGAAAGGAGAGAAGGGAGCGTGCACCAGCTGTTGTTCATTCACCAAGCTTTATCGAGGGTCTGCTGTGTCCCAGGCGCTGGCCTAGGTGCTGGGGAGACAAGTGAAATCAGACAGGCTCGCGGTCCACATGGGGCTCTGTAGGTCTAGTTCACGAACCGTCTTTCTGGCACTCTGTGTCCTCAGGTCCTGTTTCTCCTTCCTTCTGCATCGTAGGTGACAGACAGCCTTCCCTTCGCCCTCAGGAGCCCAGGGCTCCATCTTTTACCATGATTTCGGATGTTCATCGAAGGAAAAATGACTGCATGTTCCACCTGCCACGCCTTTGCGTCTTAGAATTCAGATTGCAAATCTAATGGCCGTCTTAGTGTACGCATATGTTCCCACGTGCAAAATGATGTTTGTAGAAATTTAATAATGGCACCATCATTTCAAGAGTAAAAATGGAAACAATCTAAAGGTCCACTACTGGGTGATCAGTTAAATAAACTGTGGGCATCCATAGAATAGAACATTCTGCAGCTGAAGAAAAGAATGAGAAAGTTCTGTACATATTGATAATAAATTAACTCCAAGATATATTTTTTAAAAAGTGAAAGGCAGAGCAACGTGTATAGTCCATCATCATCTGTAGGGAAGAAACCTGTGTAGTGTGTGTGTATGTGTTTGCTCATGCATGTAAAAGGTGGACAGTAAACTCAGACTGCTGGCTGCCTCCAGGAAGGGCAGCTAGTTGGCTGAGGTCAAGGATGGAAGAGCAGATTTTCCAGGACTATATCCTTTCATAACTTTTGAATTCTAAACCATCTGAATGTTACTTAATGAAACAAAACTTTAAATGCCCCAAAGTGAAAAGATTATGATGTCTTCCCTCCTTACAAAATTAAAAATAAAAACAATTTCTAACACTTAGAAAGGCTATTTTCCAAAAACAGTTCTGAGTATTCCTTGGGCAACAGCATGATTTTCAGAAGAAATGTACAATGTCCAAGGGGACACGTGGAAGGAAACAACAGGAAGGGGCAAGGAGATGCACATGTGAAAAGAACTCATCATTTTCTTAGTCACCCTTGCGTCATTTCACAAAGAGGGAAACTGAGTCCAAGCAGGGGAAGTGACTCATCCATGTTCCCTGGGTTCTTGGTTCCAATGCTTGCCTTGTTAGGGGATTCCCTGGCCGGGAGCGGTGGCTCACGCCTGTAATCCTAGCACTCTGGGAGGCCGAGGCGGGTGGATTGTTTGAGCTCAGGAGTTTGAGACCAGCCTGAGCAAGAGCGAGACCCCGTCTCTACTAAAAAAATAGAAATATATTGGCTGGACAACTAAAAATATACACACACACACAAAAAAAATTAGTCAGGCATGGTGGTGCATGCCTCTAGTCCCAGCTGCTCGGGAGGCTGAGGCAGGAGGATCGCTTGAGCTCAGGAGTTTGAGGTTGCTGTGAGCTAGGCTGATGCCACGGCACTCACTCTAGCCCGGGCAACAGAGTGAGACTCTGTCTCAAAAAAAAAAAAAAAAAAAAAACAGCGGTGCTATTTCCATGCCCTCTGAGGCATCCCCCCCTCCGCCCAGTGGTGAGATTCTAACGTTCTCCCATCCGACAGGCTCCCATGGAGGAATGAAAGGCATGGAGGAGAAGAGGGGTGCCAGCTCCCTGGGGTTCTGCATCTGCCAGCCGCTGCTAAAGACTGCTGAGAAACTCTGCTTCTAGCTACGGGGACCACCTGTCCTTGGAACCTCAGTACCTGGAACAAGAAGCCCTGGATGGACCCCTTGGCAAAATGAACTGGACCAACTGTAGGTTCCAGGACCCGAGAGCCAGCAACGCCTCCCTGGACAATCCTACCCAACTGCTCTGCTCAGGTAAGACCAATGCAGACTGATTGCTAATTACTGTTAAATAATAATCTGACCACTGAATTCATAAATAATTCTGTGAGGTAGGTATTCGTATTACGTCCATTTCTCAGACGAGCTCAGAAAGGTTACGGGGGTGTCCTAAGATCACGCAGTTAGGAAGTGCATGAGACCCAGGTCACTGGGCCTTGATCTCAGGCTCTTTCATGACGTCATCCCTCGTGCTTGTTGCTCCCACCCCCACCCACCTCCTCTGCCTTCCCGGGGTAGATACTTCCCTGTCTGGCCCTGGCTGGCCACCCGCATGCTGTCTTTCCACCTTGCTGTAAACAGGTGTGCCCTACCCCCGCCAGCCTCCCCCAGCTGGTGACCCGAGTTCCCCTCTCATAGCTCAGGGCTATCTGTGTCATCTCACCCTGTGCACGCCCCCACGCACCATGCCCTGTGACTTGGTGCCTCATCTGGGGTGATTCACAGCCGGCGCCGCAGACACTGGGAAGATGTGGTTTCCAAGCCCCCTCCCTGCCCTTCCTCCAGTAGGTGGACAGAGCTGTCAAAGGAAAACTCGCTGAGGTCAGAAGGGGGATAGGGACAAAGGCAGAGAGGAGGGGAGCCGCTAAGATGGCCAACCTGATTCCGTCTGGCCTTGGCGCCCCAAAAGGCTTTAATTCTCGGTGCTTGCACCCCACATGCTGTTTGTCAACAGTGAGGATTCAATCGCCCTGGTCATCCCAGACGTTCCCTCCACAACCCCAACAGCCGTCTCTGTGTTAGAGTAGCTGAGTAGCCAGCTCCCAAGACATGTGGCCAGAGAGGTGCCACCTGTCGAGAGGGCTGAATCACGCAGCTCCACTTTATGGGGGAAGAAATAGGCAGGGCCCTGAGTGCAGGGAAAGAGAGCTGTGGGTTTGGAGTCAGAAACGCGGACTCGAGTCCTGACTCCAGCACTCACCCCAGCCCAGTGCCTTCCCCTGAGTTTCCTCACCTGTGCAACGGGAGGGTTTAAAGACTCCTCCTAACTCGGAGACTGGGGGGCAGACTACTGCTGGAGAGGTGATGGGCTCGGTGTCTCCGTCCCTTGGGGCAGGAGAAATTCTTTCACACTGTGAATAATCCTCCCCTTCCTCACCAGAACATGGGCAGACACTCGTACCTGTCATCTCTTCGTAGTCGTAGCCCAACCTGCTGGTGTCCCGACCTCTGCCACGACCCCTGCCCCATGCCTGTCTCTGCCCCGCGTTGTCTTTCTTCTGGACATCCTGCCACAGCTGCTTACCTTGGCAAGAAGAGTAGAGCTCGGGAGTGAAACGGTCACAAGGAGGCAGCAGAATGTACTTCCGGAGAGACGTGGGTTCAAGTCCAACCTCTGCCGCGTACCAGCTCCATGATCTTGATGGAGCCTGGTCCCTGTGAGCTGTTTTCTTGGCTGTAGAACGGAAATAATGATTGCGCCCACTTCTCGCCTATTTATGAAGATTGTGTGCGATAATGGATGTGCCCGGCACATATTGAGTCCCCAACAAATGGGAGCTAATGTTACCATCATTTGCATACGTGTGCAAGAATGACTGTCAAATCTCCTTCACTTTTCCTCTCCTTCCCTTTCTGCAGAGAACGTCACCACCCTCAAGCCAGAGACTGAAACTGCAGGGCTCAGCAGGTGGGTGAGAGAAGGGCTGGACCCGGGGAGGAGGAGGAGGGCCGGGGGTCCTCGAGATGGGGGTCCGTGGGGACTGGTGTGGGTGGGGCCGAGGAGAAGGGCTCAGAATGGAGGCAGGAGATGGCCGGCCACTGGGGAGGTGGAAGCCCAGAGCTGGGGGGGCTTCCCCAGGGGTGGGGAGGCCCCAGGGCCTTTTGTGGATGGTCGCCAAAGCCAGCCAGGGCAGCTGGGTCGTCCTCACTTCTCTCGGTTGCTCCCCTCAGCCTAGGCACCGCAGCCACGGTCCTCTCTGGCTCCATTGGTGTCGTGGCCCTCATCCTGCTCCTGGTGTGTCTTTTGTACGTGACCCTGAAGAAATGGAGGCACCAGAGTGAGTGGAACATCCCCAGCCCTGGAACTGGGGGTGAAGAAAGAGGAGAAACTGGGGCAGAGATGGGGATGTCTTTGCCAAGGGGCCGCCTCGGGGGAGGAGGGGAGTGGGCAGGCTATAGGTTCTCTTCTCTGGAGTTGCCAGGGACACAGTACATGGCAATAAGATGTACCCCTCGCACAAATTCTTCACATTGAAAGCCATATGCGGTATAAGCCATCTGCATATATACTTATGGTTTATACACATCAATAAAAAGAAATACTGATACCAAATCATCTCATCTAAATGAAAAACAAAATTATAAAGTATATTCATATCCCCCCCTCCTCCGTCTTCCTGGGAATTTAACTTAGTCTCAGAGGCCTGTTTGGGTTGAACACGGTGGATTTTGCATTTCAAAGCTGAGCCCTAAATCCAGCAATCAACCAAGTAAAGACGGTTACTACCCCAACTCCGACTGACGCTGAGTTTATTGATTCTTCTAGAATTATTTAAGAGACAACTGAGGCATCAGAGCAACTTTCTCCACAAATCTTCGGTAAGGAAATAGTAGGTCACACCTAGAGGGGCTCGGGGCCTTCTCCGCCGGGATTTCTTCTTGTCCCTAGACAGACCCCATACAGAGGGTGGTGGGGGCGAGGCAGGGAACAGGCCTGGAAGACATGTTTGCGAAAATTGAGAGCGACCCAGGCTTGCTCAGCAAGGACCCTGGGTTCTACTTGCGGTCCGTAGGGACCTGGTTTTGTCTCTGGAAGTTCCTGGTGCCCGGCCATCTGCCTCTAACCAGGGATCTGTCTCTAGGACCTCTCCTGCCATGCCGATGCCATATACTCCAACGTGATCAACCTGGCCCCCCGGAAGGAGGACGACTTCGCTGTTTATGCTAACGTGCCCCCTTTCCACCGCCCCAGGAGGACTTCCCCAGACCGGGTGGAATATGCCTCCATCGTGTTCCACTGACGGGAACCAGTGAGATGCTGAGAGCGGGGAGTCAGACCTGCGCCCTGGCGGGACCTCGCACGGCTTTTGCTTTAGATTTACGTCTATGCGTGTGTGTTCAAAAATGCATAAAACCTATTCTGATGGAGGTGAATGGCTGAGTGTTTCTTCTTGTTTATTGGAATCTATGTACAGTTCGCATGGACAGGAGTGACATACGAGGGACAAGGGACATGCTCACTCAGACCACGCCCAGCCCCAGAGTCAGGTTCCTGAGACAGGCTAGACTGGCCAAGAAAGGAGCCCTTTCTAGCTCTTGTTCCTCCTGAGGCAGGGGCTAAGAAGGGGAATCCATACCATCTGGGGCCCGGCTTCTGGTTTCTGTCTCTCCTATTCTGTCCTGTCAGGAGTTAACACCCTATAGAAGTTAATTCATGAGTCACGTGCATGGCTGTGGACACGAGCATGGCTGCCTACCTTGCATGTCTGCCCCTGCAATTGCAGGACAACACACCAAGTGTGGGGAGGAGGTTTGGGGGTTGCAGGAAAGCGGGAAGTGCTCTTACCCAGGGACTTGGGGAGCTCCCACGAGGAACGGGGGCCACCTGGGAAAGGAACCACAGAAGGAGCACGCAGTGGGAAGTGGGCTGCATGTCACCACTGGCTGGGGACAGGCCCTGTGGGAACTGGTAGACTTCTGGAACTTTGTGATGAATTCACTCCTTTTCCTCATTCACAAATTAAGCACTTCCATGATCTAGGTCACGGGAGTGCAGCAGTGAATGGAGAGAGAAAATCGATTCTCCCGCAGAGAGTGGCTCTGTTCTCCTCTCCGTGAGATAAATTGTGTCCCACGAATGTGGGAGACATCACACACAGGAGGGGTGGCGGGCTTGGAAGGGAACGGTGAGGGGATGGGGTGGGAGGAGAGAGTGTGTTATCAATCTCCATCAGAGGCTCCTTCTCTACCAGGTGATAAACTATCAAAAATAGCTTCCTCTTAATGTTACAGGCGTTACAACTTCATTTATCACTGTTCTGATCTCCCCTCGCATGCTACCCTGGGGGCTGGAGTCCTGTCAGCTGAAAGCAGAGAGAAGGGGGCTGTAGCTTGCCGGGCTTGGCATGGAGCCTGGACCCAGGCCTCGGAGAGGAGCAGGAGCGTGAGTCCATTCCCAGCAGCCTCTGGGCAGGAGCAGGTGAAATGCCTTTGTGAGCAAATCGTCTTTTCCTCCCTGGCAAGTGTTTGCATGTCGTAAGGAGTGGGTAAGATGCAGGCATTCACCATACATGGGTAACAGAGCACTTCCATTCACTCATTTATCCATGCCAAAAACATTTATTGAGCGCCTACTAGGTACAGGCAGAGTTTTGGCAAGTGGGATACAGAGAGTAAGACATAGACCTCAATAACTCTCATTTTGCTATTTAGAGCACAGTCACAGATGACACAGAAGACACAAAATCAAGGCATTTTAGAGCAGAAAGGATGCTGGAAATAATCTAATCAAACTGCTTGTAATCATATGTGAGGAAAATGCCGTCCAGAAAGGATAAACGCCTCAGATCTCCAGGACTTTGAAGTTCAAGTCAAGTGGATTCTCTACTACACTCTGATGCATCTTACGAAGATGGAAGCATATGGCTGCAACACTGTCCTACTGAGAGTGTGCACAAAAGTGCAGCTACTAAATAAAGGTGTCACCATCTCTGACATGTGATTTAAAAATGCCCCATCCTAGTCCCCAATCAAATGAGGATCTCTAAAAACGACACACGGAGGACGCAAAATGTGTTGTATTCAAAGATCCCCAACAACTACATGATATTGTGAGCCTTGGAGTAGCATCACGGAAGGTTCTGGTCCAAGCGTGGTCCACACGGAAGACTAGAGCAGTGTGAATATTATGTGGTGTTGCATGATGTTGGCTGCTGCCCTATCTGCACCGGGTTCATGTAACAGGCAATAGAAATAGCAAGTCAAGGATCTTGGCTTGATTGCCACGGCTTGACAGTAGCCAGAGGGAATGACTTAGAGCCTGTGGCTGAGTTGGGAGCAGAGAGAAGTGTGTATGGATACTGGCAGGGCAAACCCGGAGCGGGTGTGGAGAGCCCACGTAGGAAATCACTCCATATAGCTGCTACCACCGTTCTTGTGCTGTCCTAAAATCTCGAGTGATGAAGGGCTTCACGTTCCCAGCATAAGCTATGCAAGGGAAGGCAAACTGCAGCTACAGACAGAATTCCACAGTGAGCTGTGTTACAGCAACAGGTCATGAAGCACTGAAAGAGACTCAGCCCAAAGGGTGGCTTCTGACTCACATTTAAAGAATAGAAATGTTAATAGCTATCGTTTGTTGTTTACCACAGAAAGGACACACTGTTAAAGTGCTTTGCCTTCTTATTTATATTTTAACCTTAAACAATCTTATGAGATCTTTTTTTAAAATTAGATATTTATTATTAACCCTATTTTACAGATGAAAAAACCGAGGATCAGAGAGGTTAAGTAACTTTCTCCCAAGTTACATAGCCACCAAGTGGGGGAGCCAGGATTGAAATCAAATGATAGAGCCAGGATTGAAATAATGGCTTCAGGCAATTTGTCCCAAACAGGAGTGTGACATCATAGAGGCCCAGACATTTCTGCTTTCTTTGTCTGTTTTATATCCGGGTCATTTTATCCTCTTCCCATTCTTCTTCACGCACAAGTTTAGATCTTGGGGTTTTAGCTCGAGATCTCCAAAGAGCCTGAAATTGACCCTCCTTCCCTTCGTGGCATTAACTGTCATACACACTGTGATAGCCACTTTAGGTTGGCCTCAACCGATGCTTAACGGCAAAGAAGTTGTCTTCAAAAAATTATTCTCATCCGTTGCCCTATGTCCTATATGCACACTTTGAGTCTTTTGTTTGTTTGTTTCTCTTTTTTAATTGAATACATTTCCATTTAAACTTCAGTATAATTTTAGTGTATATTTTTAATGTAAGAAATATATTAGTATAAAATGCATGTAATGTATATATGAGTTTAATGTATATGATACATTTTACTTTTTTTTTTTTTACAACTGCTAGGGTGTATAATAAAAAAAGTTTGGAGAGAACTTGCCTATAAAGTTCTGAAGTATGAGTTGAGATTACTGTACAGTGCTAATACTAATAATGATCATAATTACAACTTATTGAGCACTATGTATGGCACTGTGTCCTTGAGAATTAAGATAATTATAAATGTTTCTTACAACATTTTAGCAAGTAGGTTTACATTTTTGCATATTATGAATGAAGGAATGCCTACAGATTTTAAGACCTTTGCCCAAGGTTGACTGTCTTAAATTGCTCTTGCAATGGAAGAAATCGGGTCTCTGTCTGACCTCTCATCGTGGAACAGAATGGAAGGGACAGGTTTAGGTAACCGTGGTTTGATGCTTCATGCTGTTGAACCTGTCACACTCTTAATCTATAGCCACATCACATACAGGTTGTAAGGGATCTTTGCTAATGTATCTGGAGACCTACTTCATTTTATAGAGGAGGAATACAAATCCCTCGGCGGGGAAGTGAGTTGTCTGAGCCTCATGCAGCGTGTTGGTGCCAGAGCTGGGACTTGAACCCAGGCTTCATGACTCCTCCTCCAGTGCTCTTTCTGCTCTACCAGGCTGTGTGCAGATTTGTAGTATTTAAATGTGTGCACACAGGGAGAGAAAGAGACTACCGATCTCCTCCATCTACACAAACTGTCTGCACTGGGGAGCAGGGCAGAGCATGTCAAAAAAGACAGGAGGTGTTATCTGTGGCTTCACCCTGCTCTGCTCAACTGAGCTAGATTGCTATCTTCCGAGCAGCAGTGCCACAGTCTTGTTGGAAATGATGAAACATTTGTGATTGACCTCCAGTGACAGAGAAAGTTTGGGGTGTGGCCGGGGAGGGGCGGGGGAGATGTTTCCATTAGGACATCGCTGAAACACAGGCTGGGATCAGATCTTGCTCATGGTCCTGGGGGTAAGTACCATCTGGGTATGTAGGATTTTAAATTAGTTTGCAGAATGTGCATTTGTTTGTGAATGTATATGTGTTGAAGTTTTAGAGAGGATTCTCCATTTATGTGCTGGGATTCTAGGATGTGGAATTCAATTTGCAAACAGCTTGGAGTGAGCCTAAGATTCAGCAGTTTGCACTGTATGGGCATTAATCTCTTGTTCCTGAGACCTGAGATCTGTCTGCTTTCTCAGCAGCAGCCATTAGGGCTCTGGCTAGAAAGTGTATAGACTTTGGACCCAGAAAAAACTGGTTTCAAATCCTCACTTTGCTAAACTTTTGTGAGCCTCGGTTTCCTCATCTGTAAAATGGGTATAAAAACACCTACAGTACAGGGTTGCCACAAGGATTCAGACAATATACATTTAGTGCCAGTACAGTGCTCCATCAATAGCAGTTATTGCTGGTGCCTATAGTCCCAGCTACTTGGGAGGCTGAGGCAGGAGGATCACTTGAGACCAGGAGTTCTGGGCTGTAGTGCGCTATGCCGATCAGATGTCCACACTAAGTTCAGCATCAATATGGTGACCTCCTAGGAGTGGAGACCACCTTTGCCTAAGGAGGTGTGAACCAAGCCAGGTCAGAAATGATGGAGCAGGTCCAAACTCCCATGCTGGTCAGTAGTGGGACCATGCCTGTGAATAGCCACCGTGCTCCAGCCTGGGCAACATAGTGAGATCCTTCTTAAAAAAAAATGTAGCCATTAATTTTTCTTTGTAACTCAGAGATATCTCCCCACAGCAGTGTTTTTCTTGAGATCTGTTCTGAGCTCCAAGGATCTAGTGTGCGTGGAGGGAAGGGAATCAGCCTAGAAGTTTTAAAACATTATGAATAGAAGTCAGAAAATGCACACTGTCAAAGAGAAAGCCATGCGAACACCTGGGCAAGGAAACGCTGACAAGAACAACGGGACAGTAAGAACCAACCCTTCCAGAGAGATCACTGCATGCCGGGGACTGTTCTAAGAGCTTTCCGTAGATTGCCTCATTTAATCTTCACAACACTAAAGATGTAGGTGCTGTAAATAGCTCTGCTTTCCAGTTGAGGAAACTGAGGCACCAGGATGTTGAATGAATTGACTGAATCAGTGAAAGAAAACTCTTCTGGAGAACTTCAGCGCAGAAAAGTGTCCCCAGACCAGGCCTTTCTCCAGCATGTCGCCAGCCTGAGAAGCGTAGATCAGGGGAGCGTAGATCAGGCACCCAGGGGAGCCCGGGTGATTGGTGACCCTGCTTTTCGTTCTGTGTATTGACCTTACTGTGTGAGCTGTGGCGATTCTACCCCCTTGGCAATTCTACCACAATGCCTTAATTAGGATCGACTACATCATTGGTGGAACCTAGTGCAAAATGAAAATCTGGCGTCCCCTTGTTCGAAAGTTATTAAGAATTTAAAGATGGCGACGGCAAAGCATTAAGCCAATTGGGGGGCCCTGGTGAGCACAGGACCCTATTAGACTGCACAGGCTGCAAGCCCATGGAGCCCGCCTTGGCCCTGAGTCCTGACAAGGAGGCAGGAACAGTGCTGGAAGGTTCTCCTGTGACCCTCTTGATAATTCTGCGAGGGAGATATTTCACTTACCAATGCAAAGAGGAGGAAACTGAGACTCAGGGATATTAAGAGGCTCCCCCAAAGTTAAACAGTGCTTATTATTAATACATGTGAATTGATTCAATTGCAATGTGTACAAAGTGTTACAAAATGCTTTCCCCATCCCCCACCCCCAGTGTCTCTAAGTACCGTTCTATTAATTGTGGAGTGTAAAATATGGACCAGACATGGTCCCGGCCACCAAAGTGAGCACACTCTGTAGAAGGTGCTTAGTACCCCTGAAATTTACTAGGCCAATTGATGAGATGGAGAATAATTTGGCCCTTTCCAATTCACCTGGAGCTTTGTGGGAACTAGCAAAAAGAATCCACAAATACCGTTTAAGTTGCTTGTAATTCTTTGTGTTTTTGCTGATTGAGCCTTGGAACTAAGTTGCATTCACGTTGCATTCATCTCAAATAATTTCTTGCAAAAATGCTTTCCCCCAAATTACCAAGTTGCATTTTATCTCTAGTACTTTCTTGCAAAAATGCTTCCCCTAAAATTACTAATCAGAAACTGGATGACTTGCTTTCCTCCTAAAAATATTGGCAGTCCCTGCACCTAGAAATAAGTGCGACTAGAGCTGTGGCTTATCTGGTTGAGATCCCAAGTTGCTTTCTGGTTAATTTGAATCTAATTCTTTATGCCCATTCTAGATTCATGGAATTCTAGAACAACAGAATGTCAGGACCAAATCAATTTAGCCCACCCCCCTCATTTTATAGACGGGGAAACTGAGGCTCAGGGAGAGGAAGCGATGTGCCCAAGGTGACTGAATTTATAAAGTTGCTGAGCTGGAGTGTTCATCCAGATTCTCATCCCATATTCCAGAGGAGTCCTGACCACCCCTGACGTGGTGACCAGAGCCAAAGAGAATCCAGAAGAGAGTTCTCTGATACCCAGGACAAAGGCAATGCCCTAAAGCTTTCTGATCCCTTTCCCCATGGTATTTGGCAGACTCTGTTCCTCCCTTCCTGTATTTTGCCCTTCTCTGTCCCCTGGTGAGTGGACTTGGTGACAGTCACAGAAGCAGGGACTGTTTAGGACAAGGGGCTTCCCAGGACTCCATGGTTCGTACATTGGGTTGCTTATACCTTCCACCTGAAATGTATGAGCGAGCCTGGTGCTCTCACAGGGCCCCACGTGTGTTTATATAGTTAAGGCAGCTTGGGGTTGAATCTTCTCCTCTGTTCTAAGGGTCGTACTCCGTTGAGCACCGATATATTCCAGGCACTCCACTGAGCACTCTCAGTACTGTACGCGGCGTGGCGAAGGCTCTGGCTCCAAACCACCTGGGTTTGAATTCTGTCTCCTCCACGGGGGATGAGGTCCTGGCTTTCTCACATGTCAAATGAGGAGAACAATAGCATCTACCTCATAAGGTTGTTATTCTGAGGATTAAGTAAGATAATAAATGCAAAACGTTCTTTATGGTGCTGGCAGATACATAGTAAACACGCAACACATGTGAGTTAAAAACACAAAACAGGTGCCATCCCCATTTCACAGATCTGTCACCGAGGCTAGAGACGTAAAGGAACTCACAGCTGAGAAGGCCAGCGCTGAAATCCCAACCTGGCCTGTCTGGCCACCAAGTCCCCGCACCTCGCCATTCTCCTGCACTCGCTGTGCGGTTGTTCTGCGGCGCACTCAGTGTTTTCCACGTCATCCTATTTACGTGTGGTCAAATATAAATCGAACGTTCTTGGAAGACAACCAGTCCCACTAAAGCTGTCCCCTGCAGCCAGGGCTGGCAGACACCCTTAGCTGGGTTGCATTCTTTCCTCTTTCCATC
>NW_012151541.1:378520-378883 GCF_000956105.1 Propithecus coquereli | reverse complement strand
AATTTTTGTCAATTAAAAAAATAAAATTTTTTTGCCTAATTAGAAGAAAAATGCATGTTAATTGCAGAAAACTTTGCAAGCGAGAGAAGGTATAAAGAAGGAAATAAAACATCATGCATGATCCCAATATCCAGTTTTGTTAAGGTTTAGGTCTATCTTCTTCCATTCCCCCCTTAGGAACAAAGTACATTTAAATAACATCCCCAGTTTATTTTCCATAAATTTATATTTGTGAATAAATCTATATTTGATATACAATATTGTTGTTAAACTATTCTGGATTTGGTGAACTGAATCAAATTGATTGGGTGGGTTATTACTGAACTAATTTGATAGAGAAAGAAGTTTAATGACCCAGAGTTT
>NW_012151541.1:372534-376560 GCF_000956105.1 Propithecus coquereli | reverse complement strand
TTTCCAGGAATTAGAACTTCTAGGACTAATTTCAAAAAGTAGTCACAGCAGACATCCTTGTCCTCAGATAACTGCTAAAATATTTCTACCATTTGTTAAGATAGTGATTACTGGTGCAGTTATCAGTACTGCACCAATTTATTATTCTTTATTATAGTAAGAAACACTCCTCATACTTTTATTTTATGAATTGGAAAAAATTAGAAAGGAGTATTCAATTTCATCACATGCTTTGGGCACTTTACCAAGATCATCATTTTTAAAACTGGATCTATCGATGTCATATTGGTGTTATATAAAAGGCAGCTCCTGTAACGATTGGGATTTAGGCTTTTGAGTCAGATGCTCTTTGAAACATGACTCCCCCAACCACGGAACAAGGCAAATTGCTCAACCTCTCTAAGCCTTGGTTTCATCATCTATGAAATGGTGGTCATGGCGATTTTCCGTAAAGTGAGAGGATTAAAGTACGTGGTAAATACTCAATGTTAGTTTCCATTATTGTGATAATCGACTTCCTGGCCATGCTGGGCTAGCTTCTTGATATTACCATATGTTTATCTCTGTATTCATACGTGAGATGAGCCTGCAGAGTTTTCCATCTTTTCCTGTGCATTAAATTGGCCTATGTTATATAAGAATTACATGTTCCCTAAAAGTTTGGAATAACTCGTTTGTCAAACCATCTAGATATGGACTTTGAGGAGATAACTCTGATAATGCTTTTACTTTCTAAACAATAATAGCCGACATTCATGCATGCTTATTACTATGTGCCAAAAGCTGTAATAACTATTCCGCATACCTCATCTTATTTCATCCTCAGAAGTATCATTTATATTCGTCTTGTCTATTCCTAGTGATTATTGTCCCATTTTATACGTAAAAAGACCGAGGCTTTGTGAGGTTAATAACCAGGCCAAGCTCAGGAAGGGAATGAGTGGGGATTTGAACCCAAGCAGTCTGACTCCAACGTTAGTTGGCTGCTCCCCAAATTTCTTTCCTGTTATTGTGCTTTGCTTTTGATCTGTTTAAGTTTTCTGTGCTTTGTCGAATCAATTTTGCTAATTTATATTTTTTTCAGGAAATCACCAATTTTGTCGAGATTTCATCCAAAAAATCTTAGTCGTCCCACAATTTTTTTCTCTCTTCTGTTTCTGTGGTTATATTCCCTATGTCATTAATTAGGCTTATTTATGTTTCTTCCTTTTCTTGATTATTTGAAGCTGCATATTAAATTGGGGGGAAAAGTCTAGTAATGTGGAGGAGGCTGGATGATATTATAAAATGGAAATAAAAATCTATTTCTTTTTAAATCTTCCATTTCCATCCAACTTTGCTTCCTGTTTGCCTTCCCACACTCTAGCCTTTAAAGAACAGAATGCCAGGCACGGTGCGGTGATTCACGCCTGTAATCCTAGCACTTTGGGGGGCCGAGGCGGGAGGATCTCTTGAGGCCAAGAGTTCGAGACCAGCCTGAGCAAGACTAAGACCCTGTCTCTACAAAAGAATAGAAAAAATTAGCTAGGCATGGTGGTGCGTGCCTGCAGTCCCAGCTATTTGAGAGGCTGAGGCAGGAGGATCGCTTGAGCCCAGGAGTGTGAGGTTGTAGTGAGTTATGATGACACCACTGCACTCTAGCCTGGGTGACAGGACGATACCCTGTCTCTGAAAAAAAAGAACAGAATGCTTAGGGCTGGAAAGAGCCATAGGAGTACTTCGCCAAGCTCCCTAATTCACCAGGGCCTAGAGGAGACTTCTGCCTGCCCTAGGTCTCACCATTAGCAGGTGACAGAGGCAGGAGAAGCCAGGGCCCCATCTCCCTGTCTTGTTCTCTTTCCATTATACTTTAATTAAAGTTAAAAAGAATAAATTAATAAAGACAAAAAAAGTCTTTAAACCTAATTTTAAAAGATTGATTAAGTCAGTCTAACAATATTGATAGTAACTACTTTAATCCGTATGATTTTCATAGAAACAATTTTCTTTTGTGATCTTGTTTTAAATCATTCTTTCTAGAATAAATCAATCCTAAGAAAACATAGTGTCAGGCAGGAAAAGGGGTGTCTTTATTCTGCCTCTGATGTCATGCTGCACCTGTTATTAATAGGAAGGCCGTGAGAAAGCTCGTTCATCGGTAGAAGAGGGAAATTTAATAAAATGGAATCCGGCTTTGACTGCAGGTCTGGTGAAGTGTGGTTTTGAGGTGCCTGGCGGGGCACTGCGTTAGTGTGGATCTGGGTGTCAAAATTCAGCACAGTGGAAGAGGACAGGACAGCCCCTACCCTGACAATGGACCGGATGTACTAAACTCTCATGTGGTCCAGGAGCTTTTTCACAACATAATTGCCTTAAATTACTCATTTCCTACTTATTTGGGGGAGGGTGTGTGTGCGCGCGCAGATGAGCAGATGTTTTGCTGATTTTCTGTCTGATCAGCAATCGTCAATTAGACCCCGAGGAACAAGCTGCTCATTGTGGTTAGGGGCCATTAACCACTTAAATAGTGACATCTGTCATAATTTTCATACCTCATCCTGTCCTGGATCTTCCTCATCTCCAAACCATACTCAAAAAAAAAATGGTTAAGGTTTCTAAAATAGACCAACCCAATTTTTAATAGCTCTACTCTAATCACTTTCATGTTGGTATGTTTTAGGGTTGAATAATACCTAATAATTATCAAGTGCTTCCCGTGTGCCTGGCATTGTATAAAGGTCTTAACAAACAGCATAAATCACTGAGCCCACACAAGAACTCTGTGAAGTAGATACTATTATTCTCCCCATTTTACAGGCACAGAAACAGAGGCACTGAGTTCAATAATTCACATCTACAAGGGGACAAAACTGGGATCTATATTTAGCTCTGCCTGACGTCTAGCTGTGTACTGCTTTCATTTGACACAGCGGCTGTGTGTCGTCTGGCTAGTAAGATGCTCATAGTATATTAAAACGATGGAAGGAAGTGTAGGCAATGCAGTTTTGTATAAAGAGCCAAAATAAGATGTTAGTTTTAAAATAATAGAACATTTATCGAATACAGTGATTCTCAGCGGGGAGCATTTGGAAATGTGTATGGTCATTTTTGGTCATTTTGCTTATTACTTGACCTGTTACTTGGTGGGCCTCCAGAAGCTCCACGTCCTGCAGTTTGTAAAACAGCTCTAGACAGCGAGGACTCGTCTAGCCCCAAATGTCAGGTACTAGTGAGAAACTCTGATAAAGCGAAACAGCGGTAATTTAAAATGATGCTCTCAAACTCAGGGGAGGAAACTGATGCCTTCGGGGATCAGTCAGGAACTGAAGAGAACATATCCCATTTTAGGGCATAAAAATTCAGGTCTTTAAAGTACATCACCAAACAAAAACCATGTAGGTGCCAAATCTGGCCTGTGAATCGCCAAACTGGGGCCTTTTAATGGAGGTTTTTCTGATCAGAAAACATGTTTATAGTATGTTAAGTGAAGAAAAAGCGACTAATCTGCATGATCCCATGTTTTTAAAAGATTGCATACGTATACACACATATTTGCACATTCACACGTTTATGGAGTACATATATTCACGAAAATGTTGAGAAAATTTTTTGGAAGGATACGGAATAAGATTTGAGATGATTCTGTAAAATGCTTTTATCATTTATATTTTTAATTCTTCTACAAATATCTATCAGTTATGTCTTTTTTAATAAATAAATCAGGGGAGAAGCCTTAAAAAATTAAAAACTTTGAGTGTCATATTAGGACACCACCCTACCCTGGCTCACTGGCCATCCCCTTCAAGGGGAGAATCGTTTTGGTGATTAAAGACAAAGGAGACATTCGATATTAGGTAATCAATACTAAAGCGTGAGAGTTCCTGTAAAAATGGAACATTGTTGATTTCCCGAACTAGCTTCTAGCCCTTTTCCACAATTTTTGCATCTTTTGTGATGCCATAAATCTCTCTGTGTCAAATCCAACTTTCCCTATGTGGCCGTCCCAGCAGGAGTACTGAAGGACCCCAGCTGAGAGCTCAAGAAATC
>NW_012151541.1:370388-372484 GCF_000956105.1 Propithecus coquereli | reverse complement strand
TATGAATATCGAATCCCATTTCCTTCTAATTTTAATGGCTCAATTTAAAAGTATTTCCCTCCTTAATCCCTTTGAAATTTATTTTGTTATCTGGTATTATTTTCTTTTTCCTTCCAGGCAGCTAACCCATTGGTCTGTGTGTAACGTTTGTTAAGTAATGCTTTCCTCTCCTCCACTGGCTTTGTGAACCACTTTTGTGACATATTTATCGTACACACTGGCATGTTTTTTTCAAGTCTACGCTACTTTTAAAAAGTGATAGAAACCTACCTTGTCACAATGCCTTTTCAAACATGATTCCATTCTTCTTGATTGTTCTTATTTTTCCTCAGATAAATTTTAGAATAGTCTTGAGTTACAAAAAATTTTCACTGCAATTTTGATTGGAATTATATTGAATGAACAAGTTAATTTCAAAAGGGATCTTTTAAAGTGTTCTATCTTCTCAATCTGAAACTTCATATGTCTTTGGATTAGTTTAAGTCTTTTATATCTCTCAGTAAATTTTTATCATTTTCTTCGAAAGTTTTGTGATAATTAAGATGCTTTTAGATATTTCTGTTGTAGTGGTTGCTAAATCTCATGGTATTTTTTTTCCCTATTCTATTTTTTGTCCATTCCTAGTATAATAATAGGAACAGCCAGTAATTTTAGAATATTTAGCCTCTCTACAGGACGTTACTGAGTAGCCTCATTAATTCCACTAGTTTTACAAGGGATTCTTTTGGGATTTCTAGGTATAAAATCATATATTTTGCAAATAAGGGTGAATGTGATTTCTCCTTGCCCAAAGCTATACTTTCATTTCTTCAATGTAACAGTTAATAGCTCAGGCTCCAACACCTGCTCCTGTACTCCTGCCTGAGTGCAAAGCCCCGTTGACTCTTTTCACCATCTTAAGCATGTCAGGTAACTTCTCTGTGTCTAGTTTCATCCTCTGTTAATTGGAAATAATAATAGTACCTATTTCCTGGGGTGGTTTTGAGAATTGGATGAGTTAATATATCTAAAAGTGTCTGCCACGTAGAACATACTCAATAAATATTTATATCCTTATTATTATAAGAGATTGGAGGAACTTTCCGTTTCCAGGAATTAGAACTTCTAGGACTAATTTCAAAAAGTAGTCACAGCAGACATCCTTGTCCTCAGATAACTGCTAAAATATTTCTACCATTTGTTAAGATAGTGATTACTGGTGCAGTTATCAGTACTGCACCAATTTATTATTCTTTATTATAGTAAGAAACACTCCTCATACTTTTATTTTATGAATTGGAAAAAATTAGAAAGGAGTATTCAATTTCATCACATGCTTTGGGCACTTTACCAAGATCATCATTTTTAAAACTGGATCTATCGATGTCATATTGGTGTTATATAAAAGGCAGCTCCTGTAACGATTGGGATTTAGGCTTTTGAGTCAGATGCTCTTTGAAACATGACTCCCCCAACCACGGAACAAGGCAAATTGCTCAACCTCTCTAAGCCTTGGTTTCATCATCTATGAAATGGTGGTCATGGCGATTTTCCGTAAAGTGAGAGGATTAAAGTACGTGGTAAATACTCAATGTTAGTTTCCATTATTGTGATAATCGACTTCCTGGCCATGCTGGGCTAGCTTCTTGATATTACCATATGTTTATCTCTGTATTCATACGTGAGATGAGCCTGCAGAGTTTTCCATCTTTTCCTGTGCATTAAATTGGCCTATGTTATATAAGAATTACATGTTCCCTAAAAGTTTGGAATAACTCGTTTGTCAAACCATCTAGATATGGACTTTGAGGAGATAACTCTGATAATGCTTTTACTTTCTAAACAATAATAGCCGACATTCATGCATGCTTATTACTATGTGCCAAAAGCTGTAATAACTATTCCGCATACCTCATCTTATTTCATCCTCAGAAGTATCATTTATATTCGTCTTGTCTATTCCTAGTGATTATTGTCCCATTTTATACGTAAAAAGACCGAGGCTTTGTGAGGTTAATAACCAGGCCAAGCTCAGGAAGGGAATGAGTGGGGATTTGAACCCAAGCAGTCTGACTCCAACGTTAGTTGGCTGCTCCCCAAATTTCTTTCCTGTTATT
>NW_012151541.1:340271-359213 GCF_000956105.1 Propithecus coquereli | reverse complement strand
CAAGTTTTGGTCCTAGGATGCTCCAGTGTCAGAACCACAGATAAAGACAAAATTTCTAGGACTTCTCACATTGCCCTTGGCACTTGAGAACCCTGATTGGGAAAACGAGCCTTAAGGCGGTTAAAGTCTTTTTAAGGTTCACAGTCTGACAGAGAGACAACTAGCACGCGTTCTCACTTGTCGCTGAGGACTGTATACACACGGCAGCAGAGTGTGGAATGCTGAACAGTGGCGACTGGGAGGCGATGGGAGGTCGTGGTGGGTGCAGTGTACGTCGCTCCAATGATGGATGCGCTGAAGGCCCCAACTTCACCTCAATGCAAAATATCAATGCGGCAGAGCTGCACTTGTACCCCGTGAACATATACAAATAAAAAATAAATGAAAAATAAAAGAAATGCAGCGTTTTGCTGCCACCCCAGACCCAAAATCAGAATCTGCATTTTAATAGGATCCCTCAGGAATTTTATGCACATTAAAGTTTGACCAACTTCCTTGTCAGTGGAATAAAATCACCTATTACCGCTTACCAAAAAAAAAAAAAATGGTTTACGGCTCTGCAGCAGGACGGTGGCCACGACCTCACCTCGGTGCTCAGCAAGTATTATTTCAAAGGCTTGGAAATTACCGTGACTTTGCTTATAGAAAACTCCGTATTTGCCAACATGTTGATGGAATTCATAAACTGGTTTTTAAAATCAACTTATTTGTGAGGGTATAAGAGCATCGCAGCCCAAAGAAGCAGTGTGTGCGCGCGGGCGCGTGTGCATTTAAGATGTGGACTTCTTCAGAGAATCCGCGGCAGTGCATTTGCTCAAGGAGGACCCCTTCGCGTCTGCAGCAGTGGGCGAAGGCTCTTGTTGAGCAGAGGGGAGTGGGTAGAGCGGGGCTGTGGACTAAGAGCCCGAATGTAGCCATGGCCACAAGCCAACTGTGTGACCTCAGGCTCACTCCCCTCTCTGAGCCTTTGTTGCTGTTATAGGAGGGTGAGTACAGCTGTCTTATAGGATTGTTGCTGAATTGGGAAGGTGGGGGGTGTGCCAGGGGCTCGGCACCGTGGTGGTCGCTGAGTGAGCACCCACTGGCTATTAGGTATTGACCTTGTTACTGCCTAGTTTACAGATTCAGACACTGAAATCTGGGGAGAGGAAAGCACATGACCCCCAAGCAGCCATGTCTGCCTGAGGGACACTTGGGCACAGAGCCCAGGAGTCCTGACCAGCTGCCTTGCCTCCTGCAGATCTCCGGGAAAGTCCTGCCGGTGGCACCACTTGGAAACGAGGTGCCCAGGGTGGTTCCTGAAAGTGCCTGAGCGCCACTTACGAGCGAGAAGGTCACCATGCTGACGGAGTGAGTGCGCTCGAGAAGAGCCAGACAGGGCTGCAGGCAGGCTGCCTGGGGCAGCTGGCTTCCAAGCATGCAGACCCCCTCCCCGGCTGCCCCAGCCGCCCCAGCCGAATTGCCCAGAGAGGCATAGGGACCTGCCCTGGGACACACAGCAATGCCAGATGTCTGCCTCTGGCTGGGGCAGGGATAGGTTTGCAATCGTATTAACATCTCTGCAATCTCTGACTTTGTCCCTTCTCCTTTCCCGACAGAGACATGAAGCTCTGGCATGGCCTAGTGATCGCAGTGGTGTCCATCGTCCTGCAGGCCTGCCTCCTCGCAGCCACCAACTACCTGCTCAGCAGGCGCATGGGTAACCGGCTCAGCATCCTCTCCCCTTGGTCACCCCCACAGGCTGCCTTCCTCCACCCAGATGCAGCTGCTGCAATGCTTACGAGGAAGGGCTCGTTTAAACTGGGCCTAATTAATTTTCTTCCTCACTGCCAAATGCTGAAAACGAAGACATGGTTTTGAATTGCAGCAGAAGGAAATGCAGCTGGATTTAGAGATTGAACTACAGATTGGTTTAAATTCTCAAATTGATTTATAGCAGCAGGTGGAGAAGCTCTGTCTTGGGAAGGCATTGCAATTGGGGAAAATAAAATCGCGCTGCTTTGGCTGTGCTGAGACAGGGGCTTGGGCAAGATGATGTTTTGAGAGTATTTCCGGTAAAGGAAGCCTAGCTTTCTCCATCCGTTCATTCATTCAACTGATATTTATTGACACCTAAGGCACTTTCTGGGCCCGGGCTATACAACAGCATACAGCAGAGAACAAAACGGTGATTCCAGCCCTATGGAACTTTCATTCCATGGGACAGGAAATAAGATAAATAAGTAAAACACAGGTGTGTCAGGCTATGGTCAGTGGTAGAAGGCGAGGAGATATGGACGGGGGCGGCGGCGTCCCTGAGACGCTGACATTCGAGTACCAGCTCGCGGGGCGTGAGGACCGAGTGGCCCCGGCAAAGGCCGGAGGGAGGCGTGCATTAGGCACACGCCGCAAGGGCCAAAGAGGCCGGGAGGCTGGAGCAGAGGGGAAGGCCGAGAGAAGTGGCAGAAAGGCCAGAGAGGAAGGAGGGGTGAGGCCGAGGAGGGCCTCAGGGGCAGGGACTTGGCTTTGACTCCGAGGGAGGCGAGCAGCCCCTGCGGGGCTCTGAGCAGAGCAGGGCTGAGATCGGGAGGGATCCATCCCTCAGAACAGTTGCCCTGCTGAGGGCTGAGCGCGGCGTTCAGAAGGTACTAGATTCAAGAGAGGACGTCTGGCCGGGTGCGGTGGCTCACGCCTGTAATCCTAGCTCTCTGGGAGGCCGAGGCGGGCGGATTGTTTGAGCTCAGGAGTTCGAGACCAGCCTGAGCAAGAGCGAGACCCCGTCTCTACTAAAAATACAAAGAAATTAATTGGACAACTAAAAATACATAGAAAAAAAATTAGCCGGGCGTGGTGGCGCATGCCTGTAGTCCCAGCTACTCGGGAGGCGGAGGCAGGAGGATCGCTTGAGCCCGGGAGTTTGAGGTTGCCGTGAGCTAGGATGACTCCACGGCACTCTAGCCAGGCAACACAGTGAGACTCTGTCTCAAAAAAAAAAAAAGAGAGGACGTGCCCTACCCAAGCAGCTTCCACTTTTGACCTTTGCCCTCTCCCCGCTAGCCCACCAGAATGAACAGAGACTGAAAGGGGCCAGGCTCCAGGCCCCCAAGCCCAGCTCTGCCCACCATCACCCGCCTGCTGCCAAGGAGACGGAGACTCGGACAGAGAGAAACCCCCCTGTGGCTGACCCCCGTTACAGGCGTGAGTGAGGGGATGGGGGAGAACCTGTCTTGAAGCTTATTTTGCTCTGTCTGGACACCCAGGGACACCCCCTCCCCCTGCAGCAATCCAAGTCCATCCCAGCTGGCCCAAACCTCCAGCCTGAGCGCTCCTCACACCTGCACGGGTCCAGGCCCTGCCGGCCCACCGTCTTCAGAAAGGTGTTCAGTCTCTCACATGGGGAGGACCCTGCTGGGTTCGTGTGGGTCTAAGTTCTTTTCCGAGCTTGGTCATGTGCAAACAATTGCAGGGGGGCTTGGAGACTGTCTCTGCCTCTCTCTGTAATACTATGGGATCTTTTCTTCTGCTTGGCCAGCTGATGGTGGAGCTAAAATTCCCACCACCTCCGCCCGCCTCCAGCCATGGCTGCTGCTGTCCACCACACTGTGGCCAGAGTCCTTGGCTGGCTCCAGAAGCTGCTCCCTCCCCACTCCCCAGAGGGACCCTTCCCCAGGTCTTAGATCTGCACGGGTATCTGGGCGTTTGAACAAATACAAGTCTGGGTGACGGTTCAAGTCTATATCGCCTTCCTGCGAGTGGACCAACAGGAACAGCATCTCAGGGCCCAGGACACCCAATAGGTCACATTCGCACAGTAGAAATTGCTGCTACAGCAGCAGGGTGCCTCCCCAGCGCGGCTCGCTCACTGGAGATGGCACTTTCCCACTGGTTTATCTCTGGATTAGTTTGAGTTTGCTCTGTCCTCCTGATTTGATCTTTTCAGCTGCGACAAGGCCTCAGAGTCTGCAGGAACCACATGGCGCTGCTCCCCGCGTTCAGTGTTCAGCAGGATGGGACAGGCGCCCAACACCTCCCCAGAGCCCGGCCAGAGTCAGAGACTGGCTGGCAGGGACCGACCTCAGAGATCACTGGTCAGCCCTCTTGTTTCACAGGGGACGCAAACCAGGTCACGAAAAGAAATGTGATCCACCTAGAGTTAATGACAACTTTGGACTAGAAGCTGGGCCTGTGACTTCCGAGGACAGAGCTGTTTGCGTGTGGCCACACTGTCCCTGTTGACTTCTCTTTCCAGCAGACGGTCCTTCCCAAGCTCAGTCGAGCCTCGTGGGTATTTTGTTAGTTTTGGGTGGAGTGGAATGAAGCAGCAGTGCCTGGACTCCTGGACACGTTCCTGCCTATTTTTGGAGGTTCTCTCTCCTGCCATGAGTTCTCTGTTCTATTCCTCCTTCTTTCTCTTTTGGGGGCTTTGTAGCTCTCTTCCCCATTCTTCTCTGCATTGCCAGCTCTGCCTCTGTCTTTATCTGACAGCAAGAGAATTCTCCCTTCCACTCTCTCTGTCCTCTCTTAACACCCTCTGGCTCGCCTCGGAAGAGGAACCGTTTCTGTTTCTCCCCAGATGACAGCGACACATCCTCAGATAGCTCGGACAGCTCCAGCAGCTCACCTCTCGCCCACCAGGTAACGGACAGGCCTAGTGACCTCAGCCTTCCATATCCGGGGTCCCTGCTGCAAAACTCTGAGAACTCAGGCTACCCCAGCCGTGGAGGTGGGAGCAAGAAGGGAGGGCTTCTTGAGGCGTTGTGCATCCTTAGGTGAGGGTGGCCAGGCTTCCACCCACAGCCCCAAATCCGCACAGATCGTCAAGGCAAAGTGGGTCTGAGCGGATTATGAAAATGAAGGTGCTAAGAGGAAACCCTCCCCTCCCCCTCCCCCAGTCACTGGGCCAAAATCTGCTCTGAGTCCTGACCTGGCTTGTGTTGAGTCCCTGTATCTTACCTTCCCATCTCCTCCACCTGCTCATCCGTAAGCCCATTCCCTGCAGACAGGTGAACAAAGTCACCGGCAGTCTTCCTTATTGCCCCAGACTCTTTTACGCACAGCCACCTGGACCCAGGCCCTTCCCGCCAAGCCGTGGGCGAGCCTCTGTGGGTGAGAGTGCAGTCCTGGGGTCTCTCCTCCTCCACACGAGGTAGGGGTTTTGACCCACCCATCTCTGCTTTTCTCCTAAGGCCGCCAAGGACGTGAACTACACGCAAGTGGTCTTTTCGACCCCGGCGGGAGTGAAAACTGAGTCTGCCCTGGACTATGAGAACATAAAGGAAGGCACAGATTATGTCAATGTCAATCCAAAAAGCCACACGCCCAATTTCTGGACTTTTGTGAATCCTGCTGTTTCTGAGCCGGTGGAATACACTCAAGTGGCCATGTGACTTCTAGATTTTTTAATGGGGTAAAATTCTCTATGCATTCTTACACTTAATTTTTAGGGAAATGCTTTTTATCTCCCTTAAACAAGGGATGGACCAAAAAAAAAAAAAAAAAAAATAGGCCTATGCCCCAGCAAAGATTCAGATCAGATGTCGGGAAGAACTTCCAGGTAAGGCAGTAGAGTCCATTAATAGAGAAAGGAGTGAAGTCTCTCCCCATGGAAACATTTTTAAAAGTTTTAATCAGCTGTAATAGAGTTCTGTTTGGCAGTCTTATGATTAAATGATGTCTCTTTGAGCTCTTTAATTATTGGCAATGAACAACTTCCTTAAAAGTTCTAAATAGAATTGCAACCACCAGTTCCTCCCTTTCTCTTGCCTAACCCTGCAGTTGTCCCTTTTTGCAGTGATGTGTTTTGCCGAGTAACCCAGCTCTGCCCTCAGAACTTTCAATAGTCCATTTAAAAGTCCTGCTGTCAATCAACCTTTGAATTTGCTTATAATGACTGTGTTTCTTGTGAGCAAAAGGTGGCAGGTAGAATCCTGGTAAATGTAAACCAGCATCGCAATCTGTTATTCCAAGAAAAATCTTCCAAAACTCAATGCAATAAAATTCAATATCCTTTCCCGGTGTATAACAAAAACCAATTTGGAGTACAAGGACACTTTCCTAACTTGATTAAGAATACTTATCTCAAACAAGCAGAGTACATGATATTTAATTGTGAGGTCCTAGACACAGTCCTATGAAGTCAGAAACAAAGTAAGAATGTCCATAAGCCTGCCATGTCCTTTATTACCTAACATAGTTCTGGAAGTTCTAATCAGTGCAATAAAACAGTTAACAAAAATAAGAGCTATAACTTTTGGAAAAGAGGATAAATTTGTCATTGTTTGCAGATATCCTAGCCCTAGAAAACCACAGAGAATTACCTTAAAATGCTTTAAAATCGATAACACACAGTAACCAGTGTCTAGAGAAATATATATTTTTTCAACAGCTAATTAAGACATGAAATGAAAACATATGTGTTCACAAGAGCTAAATGAACATGCCACCAAAATTGAAACTGTGGGCATATGCTTAGCCAAATTCAACCTGGCTTGCAGGCCTTTGCTCGAGATTTAGTGACTGCTCCATCTGCTGGCTGGGAGTGAACTTCCTGGCTCCAGCGCTGAGAGCATGGACAGACTTTCCTCTTTGTTCCTCTCACCCAGGATGATCTAAAGGGCTGCTTCTGGTTTGGGTTTCTGGGGCTGGAAAATTTTGCTGGTCTGTTTGTCCCTTCACCTTTTAGCTTCTGTTGCTGCTCCTCTCCTTGGAAAGATTTGCATAATGGACAACAAGAGAGTCTATTGATTAGAGAGGCAGAATGAATGAGGAATAAACACCAACAATAATAACAACATTGTCCTTGCATCAAGAAATGAACCTCTACTTCTTATTGATCTCTTTCAAAAAGGAAAAAAAAAAAAAAGACCAGGTGTGGTGGCTCACACCTGTAATCCTAGCACTCTGGGAAGCAGAGGCGGGAGGATTGCTTGAGGTCGAGAGTTCGAGACCAGCCTGAGCAAGAGTGAGACCGCCCCCCCACCTCCGTGTCTACTAAAAATGAAAAAAAAATTAGTCGGGCGTGGTGGCACACACCTGTAGTCCCAGCTACTTGGGAGGCTGAGGCAGGAGGATCATTTGAGCCCAGGAGTTTGAAGTCGCTGTGAACTAGGCTGATGCCACGGCACTCTAGCCCAGGTGACAGAGCAAGACTCTATCTCAAAAATAAAATAAAACTAAAAAAATAAATAAAAAGAAAAAAATTCAAGAATATGCTGCAAAAGTTGAGACAAGTTACAGTGCACCCAAGAGAGACTGTGCAGGGACACCCCCAAGACTGTTTCAACTCCAGGAGACCGGATGACTAGGGTGACACAGATAGGATGCCTGCTTTCCACAGAACTCTGGGACAGGCCCTGGTGGGGTGGAAACAGATATAAAAAGAAGACTTGATTATCTGGGATTATCAGGGTGGGGTCAAGGCATCTAAGTCCTACTTGTGGGGGCAGGAAAGAGCCAGAGAACGTGTAGAAAACAACATGTAGCAGAGGGAATTAATGCAGAGCAATGAAAGCAAAGCCTATCAATGTTTAGATCTGGGGGGAAAATGTTAAGATCAGATGGACTTAATTAGAGAAACATCCCAGAGAGAGGTGATTTGTGACCTCAGTTTAGAAAGAAGGGTAGAAAATCAACTGATGAAAGAAAAGGCAGAAAGAACAGGAACAGGCCTGGCACAGTGCAGGCGGCCTGAGCCGAACCGCCTGGAGAAATGCCTGTGTCTGGCTCAGAGGCTGCCGTGATGCTCTGGAGCAGGGAGTGGATGTCAGACGGACCAGAGACCAGAGGCTGTAGAATAACTGTAGACAATCTGATTAAGGTCTGTAGTGAACTCTGCTTAAAAAATATGACATTTTATAGCAAATATATCATAGAGCTTAACATTAGCATCCACCCCGATTGCTTATAAGGTGCAGGCGTTCTTGGAGAGTGCTGTTTAAGAGCAGAGTTGAGGCCGGGCACAGTGGCTCACACCTGTAATCCTAGCACTCTGGGAGGCTAAGGCAGGAGGATGGCTTAAGGTCAGGAGTTCGAGACCAGCCTGAGCAAGAGCAAGACCCCATCTCTACTAAAAACAGAAAGCTTAGCCAGGCATTGTGGCACATGCCTATAGTCCCAGCTACTTAGGAGGCTGATGCAGGAGGATCACTTGAGCCCAGGAGTTTGAGGTTGCACTGAGCTGTGATCACACCACTGCACTCTAGTCCAGGCAACACAGTAAGACTCTGTCTCCAAAACAAAAACAACAACAAATAAATACATAAAAGAGTAGAGTTGAAAATGTGACTCCACCAAGTGACTTACAGAGTTTTGAACTTTGGTGACTCTTTGGATGCCCTAATACATAAGGAAGAAGGCTGATTTCACCTCCTAAGGAGTTTGAGCCAATAAGCTGATGACTAGAGCCAGCTAACAATTTGAACTAATCCTTAAAGTCATTGCAAGCCATGTCGCTAGAAATAAAATGGCCTTTTGTTTGTGATATTTCTGTGAGCTTGGAGGGTCGACTGTCTAAATCTGTACAAATAGTCACCTGTGTGAGTAATCACCCTTTGAGGAACATAGTGTTCAGTTCAAAGAAGTCACATTCTCCCATGTTATATGTCATTGGCACCTCCAGGGAACAGTCATGCTGCTGTAGGCGGGGTTCCTGCACAGGTGGGGACTGGATAAAAATCTCTCCAAAATTATCTGATAATAAAATACAAAGATACTGATTTGCTATTGGCAACCTGTAGATGGTTGGTTACATGCCAACAATGAACTGGGAATATAAACCACAGTAGACCACAGTAAATGTGACCTGTTTCCAGTGAATTCTTATTCTAAAGGAGCAAGCATCCCAATGCCCGCATGGGAACTGCAGCAAAGTTCCATGAGTACCTTGTTAGCCAACCAGACCTACTAGGGTGAGGAGGTATTTTATGCTCACTATCAGTGGGTTTGTTTGCTCCTGGGATCAGGACATATTGCTGGGCTCAGAGGGGCCCTTAAGAGGCCTCCTAACTCATGCCCCCGGCCTCTAAAGCAGAACAGGGTAAAGTAACTCCAGCTTATGTGGTTTTTTGAAGTCCCGCTAGCTCCCTTGAACACTCACCCATGTGTCTCACTGCCCTGCAGGCAGGAATTTCCATGCTCAGTCGCTCACCCTGCAGTGGAAGCCTCTTGTTCTTTGCCCTTGCCAAATACATCCTCCATGGGCTTAGAGAGAAGGAAGCATATGTCCGGGTATCTCAGGGGGGCTGGGGCAAATGACAGGTCAAGGCTCTTCAGAACTTTAGGAGAAGTTCACTATGGCATTCAGGCTGAGAGGCTGGGTGACTTTTCCAGCCTGCCTCTGTGGGTCATAATTGCTTCGTACCTACAGGAGAAGTGAAGCTTGCACACTGGATCCAAGCAATATTTGGCTGGAGAAGGGGCCTCGTTCGGATTCTTAGGAAAGAGCTGCCCAACCCAGCGCCCACCCCAGCCCAGGCTCACTTTCAGCTCCACACTGCCACCTTGTGGCTCCAGGGCAGACTCCAAGACTCTGTCTTTCCCACTAAGCCTGGGCAGGGGCTCCTAGGAGGTCATCTTGTTCACCCCCTCACCCCTTCATTCAAGAAGATCACATTTTAGGCCGGGCGCGGTGGCTCACGCCTGTAATCCTAGCTCTCTGGGAGGCCGAGGCGGGCGGATTGTTTGAGCTCAGGAGTTCGAAACCAGCCTGAGCAAGAGCGAGACCCCGTCTCTACTAAAATTAGAAAGAAATTAATTGGACAACTAAAAATATATAGAAAAAATTAGCTGGGCATGGTGGTGCATGCCTGTAGTCCCAGCTACTCGGGAGGCTGAGGCAGTAGGATCACTTGAGCCCAGGAGTCTGAGGTTGCTGTGAGCTAGGATGATGCCACAGCATTCACTCTAGCCCGGGCAACACAGTGAGACTCTGTCTCAAAAAAAAAAAAAAAAAAAAAAAAGAAGATCACATTTTAATTTTATCTTGCACATCCCATTATCGTTGTCCCTAGAAAATGAAGATGCTCAGAAATATCTTCAATATTAAAGACTTTTATTGGTCAATTTCAACTATGTCTCTGGATTCCTGCCCCAGGAGTGCACTGCTACAGCCTGGGCTGGATGAGTAGCTCCTGGAGAGATAAAAGACCTATTTATCTACAAAACACAGACATAGTCATCTAGGAAACTACTGGCCTATATTAAACAACATGAAAAGCCATTCTGAGAAATCCCCGCTGATTCCCCCCTCCTGCCATCCTCTGCCCTGCCTGCCCCTCACCTCCTGCTCCTACTTGGGCTTTACGGGACTAAAGCACTGTATTGCACAGTCCACAGGACGGCAGAAACACTCTACATGGGTGCCCAGCCCAGAGTCAGCATCGTCCGGTTTCTCCCGGGTTAGCTGTTGGAAATGGGACTGACCCCAGAGAGCACACGGCCTCCCTCTTGCTCCCACAGGGGGAGGATAACGAGGAGGAACAGGGCGAGGCCCCAGGTTCTACCTGGCCCTGCAGTGTCTTTCGGCCTTGCAGGAGGATTCAGCTTCACAGGACCGAGGACGAAAGTGGCCAGTATGGCCACGATGGGACCCACAGTCACCAAAATTCAGTCAAGGGGTATAAACATCATTGTCGTGAAAATCCAACAATTCTTCTAGAGCTGTTTCTCTACTGTAACACCATTTCCAGTCCTGCAAAGTCATGAGAGGTTAGATCCTGGAAAGACCTTAGACATCATCTCACCTGTTCTACAGGTGAGGAGACTGAGGCCAGGAGAGGGGTGGTGACTCACCCAGGGTCGTACAGATACCCGAATGCAGAACTGAGATTCAAATCCTGGGCTCCTGGCTCGACCACAGCATCCACACAATCATGTAAAGTCTGAAGAGCCTCAAGGACGTCCAGAGCCACGATCGTGTCACCCTTTCTCAAAGGATGTCTCTTCTGGGAAGCCCCAGAACAGTCTGGGTCCCTTGGAGGGTGGGCAACCTGTCCCTGCTGCCTCTGAGGTTTATTCCTGCTCGTAATTTTATTGTGACCATTTTCATCTCCTCCTTCCCTCCCTCTTTCTTCCCACCCTCACCCCCAGTGGACCACACCACTGAGGACATACAAGACTTCCTGTCACCCAGCCTGTAATGGGGGGCAGTATGGGGAGCAGAGGGACCGGCCACTGCAGAGTTCCCACTACGTCCTGCATCTCCACTAGGCCACCCAGCTCCCTCAGGAGACAGGTGGGCACAGCAGGTGAAGCCCCACACACCCATCCCCTTTTCTTCATTAAACAATCCTCTCTCTACAAAAGAGGAAAAAATCCAGGACCCAAATGGGGTCCTCCTCACAGTTTTTCATTTCTCCCCTTTCCTGGTCAAGCTAGTCAGGTTAGAAAGTGGACAGGTAGCCAATGCACGAGACCAGCCTCTGAGTTCCTGCCACCTGTGGAACCTCAGGCAGCTCCGTCCTAGCCCTGCCCAGACCTGGGGCACCACATCCTCCACCCAAGGTGCTCATAGACACCCTGTGAGTGTAGAGGGACCAGGGAGGTGGGCAGTTTGATTGTCCCTGACTCCCAGCATGGAGACTGGGAGCCCATGAGGGCAGCCCTTACACTAGGGGCAGTGACACTGGGCAAGGGCAGCCATTCTGGCCTCTTCACTCTGCCTCGGACTGGACCCCCTTCACTGCAATCCTGACCCTCCCAGCTCTACGCCCAGTGCCTGGGGTGGGCAGAGACCTACCACTAGTCCTGGGGGCACTACCAGACTCCATGGAGTCTTCCCTAAAAGATGCTGGTCTCGGTGGTGGCTTCTCCATCCACCTGTTCCAAGTCCCTCAGTGACTCCGTGGGCCTGGGCGTCCCACTGAGGCTGAGGTTGAGGGTGGGCGGGCAGCCGGGGCGGGTCAGCAGCGTGGTGCGGCGGCTCGACAGGCTGCCGTTGGAGAGCTGCCGGCGCATCCGTGGCTGGGGACCCCTGCAGCAGGCAAGATGGCGCAGGGGGCGCGGCAACAGGTGGCTGTTGAAGCCCATGTAGATCCAGGGGTTGCAGCAGCTGCTGAGGTTGCCCAAAAGCATGGAGATGGTGAAAGCCACATTGGTGGAATCTACCAAGACAGAAGCATGAGGAGCCTTAGAATGACAGCTCAAAGGGCCCTGGGAGGGAGTCCAAGCCTCCCTGGACAGATGGGGAAACTGAGTCCCAGGGAGGAGAAGGAAGTCACCTGGGGTTCTATAATTAGAGATGAGCACAGCTAGGACTTGAACCTGGGACTCCTGACTCCATAATCTTCCTTCACTGATTATTTTTGGTTTTCATTTTGTAACTGCAGGTGAGGGTAGGGACTGAGGTTTGCTTCCAGTTGGATTGAGAAGGTTGAACACTGCCGGGGGTAGGACCAGCCCAAATAGGAGAAACTGTCTTTGTTCCAAAATGTAGACCTTGAATCCCCTAATGGATGTATGCCTAGGATGATACAACTTCCACAAAACATGCAGGGAAAACAACCAAGCTCAGGCCTCTTCCACGCCCGTCCCCACTTAGGTCGTAGATCGTGGATTCACATCACCTTCTGGATTCTGTCTTCCTCCAGCCCTCGGGGCAGTGCCACTCACTCGGACAGTCACTCATTGAATGTGGGCCTGCTCTGCCAGGCCCTGTGCAGGGGACCTGGCGAGGCAATTGGCAGAGCCTGACTGCCCCATGGGTACCTGGGCCGTCATCGCCAACTGCAGCAGAGGGGGCAGCTGCTAGGAACAGGGCACCCAAGCATCCCACCGCAGACAGCACCTGCTCTGTGTTCTCAGACTACACTCAGGGAATGCACCTTCCTGCAGGGAGAAACTAATTTCTCTCTTGAGCAGTCAAGATGTGAGCATGCAAAGACATTGGTAAGATTCCTTCCAGACACGATATTCTCTCTAAAGACTAAACGAAACTCCTCATGCCAACAGGAAAGCTGCTGCGTGGGCCCTGGCCTCCTGTGGATCCACCATGGTTACAGTGGTGGCAGAGATGTGTGCTGAGCTATCTTGCTTTACAGTGGACGTTGCAGAGTCACTGAAAGCAATGTCAGAGCTGGAAGGAAACTTAGGGGTAAACTTTCCAATTTTCATGACACAGTGAATAAGAACTTCCACTGGAACTGAGGTCTTCCAGCTCTAAGGCAGAGATCCTGCACCCCACTGCAGCTTCAGTCAGCAAATCAAAGGCAAAGCTCAAGTGCCTATGCTGTAAGGCACCGTGAAGGCTTCAGAAACACCGGTTCCTTCTGTACGTGTTTCATGGTTGTGTTCACAGGTGTGGCCACTCATGGCCCAAGAGAAAGGAAGACACAGGGTAAGAACATTTGCTGGAAGGTTCGGGTCATAGGGAAGGAAGCTGGAGGCATCTGGGCCGGGATGGACAGGTCTAGGGCACAGACGTGAGGGCGAGGGGGGAGCCCCTGCAAGTGGAGGGGGACCAGCCCCAACAACAAACTCAGCCTCCTTCAGTTTCGCCTGGGTTCTGGTCTGCTTCCCAGTTAACATATAAGCATGAGCTACAAAAGGCTTCGGAAGTCGCTTTGGCTGGGGGGATGCTATTCGTCCTGTCCGCTCCATCAATGGAGTGTCCAGGGTAAGCCAGGAACACAGGATTTCCACAAGTGCCTTCACTTAGGAAGTGTCTGTTTGTTCCGGTCCAGCTGAGCCAGGCCCAGCACAGGGGCTGGAGATGGGCCACAGGGGAAGTACCAGAGTCAGCAGAGGCCCCGCTTCCCAGAACTCGAGAGCCACCAGTCTGGGCGGCAGCCACTGCATCCTGGCAGAAACTCGGCCGACAGCCAGGGGCAGGGGCAGGGGCAGGGTCAAGGAGCCTGGCAGCCTCTGACCATAGACTCAGGGCCTGGGGCTGGGGCCAGCATGCCGTGGAGGGGAACTGGAAAGTCAATTTAAGGTAATGAATCTCAGCCCAAAGGGCTTTCGTAGTTCTGAGAGGGCACATTGTCTGTAAGAGAACACTTGGTCCTGCACACCTTGCTCAGAAGGCCTTTGGTACATGGTCTACACTTACACTCACTCTACACAGGTGACAGATGAGGTGTGGAGGGACAGGCTCATCATAACGGTGGACACCGCAGGTGAGCGAGAAAGTCTGGCTGAGTGGCAGGATCCTCATCTTTTCGTCGGCCCCTCAATAAAGGTGGAAAAAAGCATCTCACCCCTGGTGCCACTGTCTAAGCTGCAATTGTCGGGAGTAAAGCCATGACATGGATGAAGTTTGGCCCACAAAGACCTGAATTCAAGTCCTAGCTCCGTGTCTTAGCAGCAGTGGCATTTCAGACCAGTTATTTTACCTCTCCGAGCCTCGAGTTACTCAGATGTAAAATAGAGAAAGCCATCCCTCAGTAGCATGAGGACGGAATGTGCTTGGCACTAGGAAACCCTCCTTCCTTCTATTCTGTGCTTCCCCGGAGCAGGGAGGTCCCCACAGTTGCTTAGAATTAATATCCTCATTATGATGACGCCACTGCATTCTAGCCCGGGCAACAGAAGAAGACCCTATCTCCCAAAAATTAAATTAAATTGAAAAGAATTAATATGCTTATTGCTTAAAGGATAATTTGCATATAGCCTCTTATCCAGACTGATGTTAAAAGGCTGGTTAAGAAGGCATACAAGGGAACCATATGGTTTGGTATTATTTTTGCACTTCTCTTCCATGGTTATGTTAAATTCCCGAATAGCCTTTCCCTATTTCATCTCTGCAGAAAAGCAAAGCATTTGGCTTGAGCAGGTCCTGGGATGAGCAAAATGAGATTAGAAATGAAAAACACAAGAGAAAGGGACAAGTCCCTAAGGGCTGGGAGGAAGTGGTAGCCTGGGTCTGCTGGTCAGTGAACTCTCAGGAAGCTTCTAGTGGGACCTGCGCACAGGCCTCCCTAGGGCAGTTGCATGCTGCACCCATCATACTTCCTGAGCTGTGCACATGGTGAGATGCACTGCAGGGCACCCAGACAGGTCGACATGCACGAGTCCGCACGCCCCATTCCTGCTTAGGGGCAGGAGCAGGTGTCTTTGAACACCACTCTCCCTCACTTAGGCTACCCAGACACAGCCTGTGCCTTCCAGAACAAGCTCACCTCCAGATGATGGCAGGACCATCAGGCACTGTCTGAAGCTCAGGAAGCCAGAAAATGACAATAGCAAGGTCTCCTATATGCCAGCTGGAACACAGTCCTCTTGGAGGGTCCCATTTTGTTTTACCACGTAGGAGGAAAGCCTCCCTCTGTTTGGAACCACTTTCAGATCCAGGGTTAGGAGTGGGGTTGGGGAAAAAGACAAGAAGACAGACAGCCTGGGTTCTACTCTCCACTTTGTCACTCCCTAGCTGTGTGGCCTGGGGCAAGCCATGGCTCCTCTCTGAGCCTCTGTTTCCTCATAAGCAAAATGAAGGAGTTGAACTTGAAATCTCAGGGCTGTCATGTGCCAATCCTAATTAATTGGAAGTTGCTGTTGAGAAGGAGCTCAAAGTCATGTCCAGGTGCAAGAGGGAAGAATGCCGAGCAAGACGGTTCGCAGGCCATGGATTGCCTCCCGGACCGGATCATTCAAAAATCCCTCTCAGCTCTATCATTGTACGATTCCGAAGCCCATCTAGCAAACTGGCAGTTGATTGACCAAATCTGCCAACAGCCATATTTCACTCATGCCACGTAGTATTTTAGGACTGTTAAATTAGTTACCAATATTTAAAAACCAGGAAATTTCACATAAAAGAAACTCACGTGGCATCTGTAGGCTGGGTGGGAGCTGTAGCTGCCCCTTTTCACGTGGAACAGGCACCGGCTTCCTTCATGCTTCACCGGTTTGTCACCTGCCTGGCCCTGGGAGGCACCGTGACCTGCCCTAACCCTCCTCTTTCCCACCTCCCACCTTTCCCACCCTTTCCCACTGCCCCCCACAGACCCCACACTTGCCTTCGTCAGGGGCGTTCTCGTCCCACACAGACCACATCTGGACACTGAAGAAGGGTGCCCAGCAAGCGATGTAGGCCAGCACGATGACAAAGGTCATCTTCACGGTTCGGATCTTGGCCCGTGAGATGGTGCTGGTGCTGCTAACCCGGGATGGCAGCCCCTGAGTGGCCACCGCTGGAGCAGAAGGTGAGGGCCTATCGCAAGTCCTCCAGCCCCCTCCTTCTGCCCGCCAGGCCTTTGTCTTGACTTTCAGGTTTTTACAGATTTCGTGGCAGATGAGGCTGTAGCAGGCCGTGAGCATGGCCACAGGCAGGACAAAGATGGCCAGGGTGGTCCAGGTGAGGTAGGCACGCAGCCCCCAGGGGAAGCGGAAGTCTGCCCAGCAGTCCAGCACCCCCGAGCCCTGGATCACCTCCCGCAAAGAAAAAATGAAGACTTGAGGGAGGCTGAGGACGGCGGCCAGCAGCCAGGGAGCAGCGATGAGGCGGTAGGTGGACTGGCCGGGCTGCTGGAGGCTGCGCAGGGGGTGACAGACAGCCAGGTAGCGGTCCAGCGTCATGGCCAGCAGCATGTAGGTGGAGGCGAACATGCTGAGCACCTGCAGGTACTTGACGGCCCGGCAGAGGAGGTCGGGGCCCTGGAAGCGGTAGGTGATGTCCCACAGCAGCTGGGGCAGCACTTGGAAGAGCGCCACCGCCAGGTCGGTCAGGGCAAGGTGCAGCAGAAACAGGTGCATGCGGGAGCGCTTGCGGCCCGGCTGGCCCAAGGTCAGCAGCACGGCCAGGTTGCCCCCCGTGGCCAGCACCAGGACAGTGGCCAGGACTCCGATCTCCACCTTGGCCAGCTCCTCATCCCTGCCCAGCCAGGGTGTTGTGGCGTTGGGCGCAGAGAGGGTGCCCTGGGGGGTGGGGCTGGCAGCCCAAGGAAGCCCAGAATCCATGGCCAAGGTTGCTGAGAGGGAAGAGGGAGGAGGGGTGGAGGGTGTGGGTGCGAGTGGAGAGGTTTGATGGATACAACGGAGTGGCAGGGAAAGGTTTAAGGCGAAGAGAGGAGAAAGGTGGGAATGACCGGGAAGGCTTGAAAACAGGTGGAAATAGTTCGGAGGACAGGGATGGAGAATGAGATAAGGAAAGAGAAAATGCAGCTGAGGTCGCGGATCCCGGCGCAGGGAAGGGGACCCAGGAGAGAAGAGAGGGAGGGGCAGGGAGACAGGGTATCAGAACGGGAAGAACGGGGATCCTGGCGCAGGGAAGGGGACCCAGGAGAGAAGAGAGGGAGGGGCGGGGAGACAGGGTATCAGAACGGGAAGAACGGCCGAGGCCGTGCCGAGTGCGGCTTGTGGAAGGGAAAGGAGGCTGGGGGAGCTGCCACCGCTCCCAAATCCACCCCAAGTCCACTTTCTCCAAACTTTTCTGGTAGCGGAGAGCAGATGCCCTTCAGCCTGCGGTCCGGGGCCATCGACGTCGCCCTCAGGGCTGGAAGCCCCAGCCAAGTCCCCAGGCTCCGACGCTGGGGCAGCGCGGGCGGGAGCGCAGCGGATTTTATGCGCTTCCAGCCGAGCCCAGCGGCGGGGCTGGCCAGTTGGCTCCTGCAGAGGAGGGCGGAGTGACAGCCACAGCACCCACCGGGCAGGAGCGCCGAGAGGCCGGCTGGGGGAGGGAGGGCAGAGGAGGGAGGTCGGACAGAGGGGGCGGTGGATCAGGGACGGGGAGCGAGAGAAGCGGGCGCCGCCAGCAAGCGCTCACCAGCCAGCAGGACCCACCGACCCGCAGACAGACAGACAAATAAACTCTGCGCTCTCACCCTGGAACCCTCGGACTGTCTCTCCAGACACGTGCACACCGGGGGATGGGGGAGGGCGGGGAGAGGCGGTCACTCTTCCCACCCACGCAGGGACACGACAGCTCTGCCCCAGGCTCCCCGTTAGCCAACCGAGCATCCAAAATCTTCAGGGGTGGCCGAGTGGGCGAGGGGCTCCAGTGCGGGACTTGGAGCCATAGGGGGAGGAAGGAAAAGTGAGGACGTTTGTGGAGAGGGGGAATGGTGGTGAGGAGGAGTGAGGTGGGGAGTGGACGGAGCTAGACCTGGGAATCCTGGCGCACTCGATGCGAGGAGAGGACAGGAGAAATTCCCAGAATTTTCGTCTCCAAGGGAAGTCTTAATTACTGGCCTCACCTGCATGCTTTGCATTCGATAGGTGCTTCTGATACTGTAAACACAGTTAACCACCCTGAGAGGTCAACACAGGGGCCCAGAGAAGTGATGGGACTTGCTCTAGAAGATTAGAAAACTAGTAAACAGCAGAGGCAGGTCTAGAACCAGCCCGGTGTGCTTTTCTGATAGCCGAGCGCCGGGATTACATTAGGCGTTAACCAGCTTGACTAACATCCGCTGCGTGAAGGGCACCGGTGCTGAGCTTAAAAATGAAAATGAAACAGCACCCGGCCCAGAGAAAGCTCGGACCTCAGTAGAGAAGGTCCTGTATGGTACCGGTTGTGGAATTCACCTTATCTTCGGCACATACACAAGGTGGATTACTGGGACCCTCCTGGGGGCAGATTGGACGTTCATTAGGAGAGACAATTAAATGGTCCAAGACGCTGAGAGCAGGGTCTGCAATGGCAGGGAAGTCCTTTTGTCTTGCCTTTTCATCAAACCAGACTCGCCTTTACAATGCTACCCACCCACACATCTAGTTAGCATCATTTCTTGAAGCTTCCACCTCCTAACAGCCTGCAAATCCATCTCCTTCATTTCATCCCACTTAACATTTCTCACCTGATAGGTGGTAGCATCCTCCTGTGTGCTCTGCAACCCAAGCTGCCACCTCCTCAAGGACTTTGCTCAATCATTAAGTCTCCCTACCAGATCATTTCTATCTATATGCAAACGAGCTCTAGTATTATTCATTTAAAAAAAATTGTAACCCTCCTGAGCCACTATACCCCCACCTCCAGCTGTTGCAGTCCCTTCCACTTCCCAGCGAAGCTTCTCTTCCTCCAAATCATTCATC
>NW_012151541.1:337922-338530 GCF_000956105.1 Propithecus coquereli | reverse complement strand
TGCATCTAAAGTCTCACCATTAAGTATTATATTTATGGTAGGTCCTCTTTTAGTTTTTAAAATATACTTATTTTTTACATGCATGCATTATAAAGAGTCAAATGATTTTACAGTAGCTGTTACAAAAGAAAGCAATTACCCATACTTTATTCATGTAATCACCTCTGATGGGCATTTTGGTTGTATCCAGTCTTGCTTTTACAAATAGCGCTATAATAAATTGCCTTGTATCTCTCTATAGAGATAAATACATACAAAGATATGTATATCTTTTCATATTTTGCTCACATATCTTTGTGATAGATTCCTAGAAGTGAGATTTCTTGGGTTAAGGGCATTTACATAAACAATTCTGCCATATATTGCCAAATTTTCCTCTGTAGGGATAGAACCAATTTACGTTCTTACTAGGACTACATGAAAAAGTATCTGTTTTCCCCACAGTCTTGCCAAAGTTTGAATTTTTGCCAATCTGGTAAGTTAAAAACAATATCTCAGTATAGTTTTAATTCAGACGCCTTTTAAGTGAGGTCGAACACCTTTTCATAATGTTAAGGGCCATTTGCATTTCTTTTCCTAATAAGTATTGATATCTCTAGCTGCTTTTT
>NW_012151541.1:334059-335155 GCF_000956105.1 Propithecus coquereli | reverse complement strand
AGTTTCTGTTGCCATTATACATATAATTTTGTTCTACTGCATTTTCTAATAACTAAGTGGTTATTGCCAGTGTATGGGAACAATATTGATTCTGTATCTCGCTTTTATAGCCAACAGTTTTCCTGCAGTTTGTAAATTATTTTGGGTTATCTTTGCATACAATATTGTCTGCAAAAAACAATAATTTTTTGGTATTTTTTCCCCAATTTATTTAGCTCTTATTTATTTTTCTTGTCTTATTGTGAAGGCTAAGTCTCCAGCACAATGTTGAAGAGCAGGCATTGTTGATGTTTCTAACTTTAATGGGAATGCATCTAAAGTCTCACCATTAAGTATTATATTTATGGTAGGTCCTCTTTTAGTTTTTAAAATATACTTATTTTTTACATGAATGCATTATAAAGAGTCAAATGATTTTACAGTAGCTGTTACAAAAGAAAGCAATTACCCATACTTTATTCATGTAATCATCTCTGATGGGCATTTTGGTTGTATCCAGTCTTGTTTTTACAAAGAGCACTATAATAAATTGCCTTGTATCTCTCTATAGAAATAAATACATACAAAAATATGTATATCTTTTCATATTTTGCTCGCATATCTTTATGATAGACTCTTAGAAGTGAGATTTCTTGGGTTAAGGGTATTTACATAAACAGTTCTGCCATATATTGCCAAATTTTCCTCTGTAGGGATAGAACCAATTTGCATTCTTACTAGGACTACATGAGAGTATCTGTTTTCCCCACAGTCTTGCCAAAGTTTAATTTTTGCCAATCTGGTAAGTTAAAAACAATATCTCAGTATAGTTTTAATTTGGACGCCTTTTAAGTGAGGTCGAACACCTTTTCATAATGTTAAGGGCCATTTGCATTTCTTTTCCTAATAAGTATTGATATCTCTAGCTGCTTTTTCTGTTATCATTGACCTTTTTAATTCTCTTTTCTGGAAAATGTTATATACCTTGGTAATTAACTTTTGTCTGAGATTTAAGTTGCAAATATTTTTCTCCATATTGTCATTAATCTTTTTACTTGACTTATGGTATTTCTTGACAGAGGCCACCATTTTAAATTCATTTAGTAGATTTATTTAC
>NW_012151541.1:325579-333984 GCF_000956105.1 Propithecus coquereli | reverse complement strand
GAATCTGAAGGGAATAACAAAGATTTTATAAAGGCCCCTCCCTCAAAAAATATTTTAAAATTTAAAAAATGACATGATTGATCCTCAAATCATGTAATCAAATCCTTAACAAAAGAATTTGCTTCCATGGATTTTAATGTTGGTTTCTATATTATTAACTGGTAGACTTAAGAGGCAGAGAAGTCTACATCCAAATTGTTAAGTGTCACTTCTATTGAAGAAGAAGAAGTGTAAAAGAAGGGTTCTATTTTCGTATATTCAGCTTGAACACAATGTTTTCCGGAATAGACCTATCATGAAAAATAAAATTTGTTTTTCGGAATACATATTTATCACTATCTTGTTCCTTAATAATCTCCCATTTTGGTCCAAAGGGTGAACTCAAAATTCTTCCTGTATTATTATTGGCCAAAGAAGAGGGGGGATGTGTGTCCCTCTCATGCCACACCATGACCTGAGCAGAAGAAAGTGAAAAAGGACGTTTTTCTCCCGCAGCTTTTGGGAGCCTGCCCTGCAGAAACCTCTTCTCAGTTAGGACGCAGAACCCTCTCAGAATGCTGTTACTTGCCACAACTGATGTTTCACAGGGATTGTCCTGGGCAACTCTTGATTCACTGTCCCATAAATGTCCAGATGGAGGAAGTGGTCTGGGGAAGTTGGGCCATTATGGGGACTAATGCATCTTTTATAGCTGGGAGTAGCCCTTGGTGTCGCCACCATCTTCTGTTAAGTTGGTTTAACCCGGAGATCGATGAAGAGTTAACAGGTGACAGGAACAATGTGGAGGACAGGAGAGTCAGCCTAACCAGTTTTGACTTCAGGGACTCCCAGTAAGTCTCCACTTTGCTTCTCTCACAAAGTATCCTGTACAGTCACAGAATGTTACATTGGAAAGAGATGTACCTTTTGGTCCTGGCCAAGAGGCTAAGGAGTGGTGGAAAGGACCTCAAAGACCATCAAGTCCCACTCTCTCATTTTCCAGAGGAAAGTCCAAATTGAAAGCCAAAGAGGTAAAAACGAAGTTCCCAACATCACACACAGACATGGAATGATGGAAGTTCAGAGCCCAACCAGGATCCAGGTCTACCCAGTGTGCTCCCCCTGCCCCCTACGCAAACCTCCTGGACAAATTGTGAATGTCCAGGCCTCACCCACAGAAAGTCTGATTCACTGACTTAACACAAAAGATTCAGCACTGAAGCTAATAAAGCCAACTCAGTGCTTGGCACGTAATAGAAGCTCAATAAACTTCCGTTGAATGTTAATTCAGAATTTAATGGGCACAAATGAGTAAGTGAATTATCCCCTCCAGGTAATATTGCTTTATTTTTTTTCAATTTTATTGTAGAAATTTTTTAAATTCACAAAAGTAGAATAGCATAATCATTTGTATAGCATGTGATTTGCCTTTTGACAGAGACTTTCTGGAGAGGAGATTAGGGAAGTGACTCTAATGTTGATAAGAATTTTGACAGTCCCATTAGGCTAGGGTCAAATTACCTGTGTACAGTGGCTTTGGGAGCCTCTCAGACCATATGCCACTGAAATGTGTGGCCGAGAGGGGATCTAGTGCCTGGGCATCCTGGCAACCAGAAACATAGCAGGCAGCCAGAGAGGGTGGCCCTTTATAAAACATGGACACTTCCCCCGCCCAGCCCCAGGGCAGACCTCAGTTCCAAGGGAGGAGAGGCAGAGTGAGAGCTAGACAGCTTCACTGGCGTGGGGCTAGAGTCTCCCAGGGGTACTTAGCTCTCTGGCATGGCTTCTTAAACAGGAGGTGACCTTGTTATGCTCAGATAACACCACCCTTGACTTCTTTTGGGGAACAGTTGAAACTTTCTCCATTAGTTGTCATCAGTTCATGAAAAAGTTTTAGTTTTTCTTTTAAGCTCATTGTGGCTATCAGATCTCCAATAGGTTTCCTTGCAATTTAATGAAATGAAGGCAGTGACTTACAGAAGGTAGATGCATAGTATAGCTTTCTAGTTTCTGGGAAAGCTGACCCTCAGCCAACCTGCAGACTTGACTGTTTGAAGCTAGGAGCCCTGGAGAGAGGGGCCCAGGGGGCAGGAGCATGGAGGTGCACAGCTGCTGAGCCCAACGGGTGGCTGCTGAGTCCAGCTTCCTCCTCTTCTTGTGTCCAACTCCAGTCTCCCTCCCTCCCCTAGATAAGTAGAGTCTCAAGACTCATCATTAAGCGAACCCCCGTGTATATGCCCGACTCCCTCCAGCAATAACAGGAGGAGAGAGCTTGCTGGCAGCACCCTCCCAAGCCCGCTTTCAGAGACCTGTACTCCTCTTTCCTTCAGCCCCACCACGTCCCCGATATTCTCATGCTCATACCCCCGTGGCAAGTTTTTCTGTCCAGGTTGGGTGGGTGGACGGGTAGGTGGCAGCCCGTGTTAGAGACATTCTTCTTCATTTATCTTCCCATCAGCACTTACCTGTTCTGTGCCCCACTGGCGGTGGCAGGCAGGGGAGCTCATGAATCCATACAGGTGATGTGTACGGGCAGCAGCATGAAATGACCACGTTGTCTATAGTCACCCCTGTATCCTCAGCTCTTACCATAGTTCTTGGCACATACTGGGTGCTCCATAGATGCCTGTCAGAAGAATGAATGGAGGGATGGAAATATGGAAACAAACATTGGACCTGAAGTTGGAAACCTGAGTTCTCCTTTTGGGGCTGCTAGGAACCCAGTGTGCCCTTGACAACGTCACTTCATCTCTCTGGCCCCACTTTCCTCTTATGGAAAATGAGGTGTTTGGATTGGTTGATCTCTAAGGCCTTAACCTCTTCTGTGGTTCTATGATGGTGCAATTCCACAATATCCTGACTCAGGCTGAGCTGTTAATCACCTCTCAGCCGATACTGATGTTTAAAACAGGCTTACGAAAAGCAGCATCTACCCCAAGGAGAGACTCTAATTCTGCAAATTCAGAGCTAAAGGGGGAAGTCATGGGCCAGATTAGTTTTGTGGGCACAGATTCTGAGCCAGAGCCCCAGTCAGCAACCAGGATGGGCACCTGCCCTGACAGAGGACATTGAATGTCATACAGCAGGCCCAGCTGCAGGGGTGGCGCCGTGGGGCAGATCTCATTCTGAGAGGTAACGTCACCCTCTGAGATGCCTCCGGCACCAGCCCATGGCCACATCCCCCCAATTCAAGTGTGGTCTTTAACTTATTTCTACCTTCAGAATCCTGGTGTCCTGACGGCCTCAATGCAAGAAATGTCCTTATACAGCCAAAAACATATTTTTTAAGGACCATCCTAAAATGGAATTGCCAGGACATTTTCCATAGTAAAATTTTGATGAAAGGAAGAAAAATACTCCAAAGGATTGCACAGAAGGGTGAGTAAACCAACATGTTGGAGAAATGCACAGATTAGATTTTATTTGTTTTTTAGTATCTTCCTGATGCCAGCACCATACAGACAGTATGCCAAATTCTCACTACGACCCTGGAAAATACTGTATTGTTTCCCTTTTCATTTTCCCTCTCATAATGGTGAGGAAATTGAGATGTTTCAGAGAGGTTAAGTGGCTTAGCCAAGGCTCCACCCAGACAGGAAGTGGAGGGATCAGAATTCCAAGTCTTTTCCAGGTAAGACTTCAGAATTCAGTCTTTCTGTCATGACATGCTGCTCTTGGGTACTTCGAAAAGGTGACATAAAACAGCAGCAGCATCTCTAGTATCTCCTTTAATAAAATCAATAACACTAATAACAACCAATATTTATATAACCCATCAGAGTTGAAAAATTACTTTGGTCTTGCATTATCTCATTTAATGCAAGCGGTTCTTCAAAGTGCATATTTCAGTCCTAATTTTCAGAAAGACATTGAGGTTCAGAGGAGTCAATTGCTAAGCCAAGATCGTACAAGACATAAAGACTGACATATGGGACAAAAACGAAAGTTCTCTGAGGTCCTCCCAAGGTGTATAAAGGAATGCTCGGCATACAAATCTTGAGCACCATTGCTCCAAGCCAAGTCTTCTTCTCAGCATTGGCATTCCCGCCTGTTTTTTCCTGTCCCGCACAATTGAAATGCAGGAATCATAGACTCATAGAGCTCAAAGCAGGGAAGGGCTCTCAAAAATTATGTAGCCCATCAGTTTTCGAAGTGGGACAAAGGGAAGGCCAAAGTGGGTGGGGCTCCAAGAAACATGGTTACTCATAAAACTGTCATCAGAGTCTCTTTTCAAAAGGAATTGTCTTTGCCTAGGAAAAGACCTAATGAATTGCGGGGAGACAGAGGTAAGACCCTGATGGTTTGGTCTAGAAGGCAGCAAGGAAGAGATGGTTAAACCACTAGCATGAAAAATAAATAGGATTTGGAAAGTGAAGAAGAGTTAGAGAGAGGAGGAGGGAGAGGTGGCAGGTACTGCTGCCGAGGGCTGGTGCCGAGTCAGCAGGAATGGCACGTGGGCTTTTTAAGAACCGGGACGTCTAATTTTCAGCTGTGTGCTCTAGTGGGCCTGTGATGCACACGTGCCCCGCCTTGCTTCCCTCCACACATAGCTGCCTCGTGTAAACATGCTCGAGAGGGTGGGGGAGGGGATTGAGAAAAGGTTATATCTTATGTTTCTGTCAACGTTGAGGCAGAGATGACGGAAAAACTGCCAAATGCAGAATGAGCGTTCGGCAAAGCTAGATGCTGGAGTTCAAGGTGACTAGGAGTAAGCAAGGGTGTATGGACCTCACAAAGTATGAGGGGTAGGGGTTCGGGTGCAGCTTCTCCAGACCCTGAGGAGCAGGTGACCCAGCTGATAGCAAGACTAGCGCAACAGCGTGGGCACAGAAAGTGGAATAATAGACATTGGAGAGGCAGAAGGGCGGAGGGTGGGAGAGTGGGACAGGGGTGTGGGATGAGAAATTGCCTAATGGGTACTACGTACGCTCATTGGATGAGGCTTACACAAAAAGCCAAGACTTCACCACTACGCAATGTATCTACGTAACAAAACTGCACATGTATCCCCCAAATCTATAAAAATAAAAAATAAGATAAAAGAATTTAAAAAAAAGACTAGTGCAATAGCACCTAGCTGGTCTCCTTACCTCTAGACTTCTGTCAAATGGTCCCACCTCGTTCTGCTGGCTGATTACTTCTCCTGAAACACTGTCCCTATCACAAGTTTGCCCCACGCACGTAGTTACAACAGCTTTCTGCTCATCAGATCAAGCCACATTTCCTAAGCCTGGTCTCTCACACCACCCACCTTCTACTTTGCTCGAGCTGCCTCCAGGGCGCCTCCATCCTTTGCTCTGCTGTGCCCTCACCTGGAAATGCTGCTTGCCGTCTCTTATTCATCCCGACCTACCAGCCTTCAAGGCTTCTCATCTCCACAACTCTGCACAACAGGGCAGTCTCCCCTTCCCAACCTCACGATGCAGGTGAACTTGATCTTGGGAACGTGGTCATGCCTAGTTTTCCATGCCTCCCTAACAAAGTTGCAAATGTGCCATTTGATGGAGAGAACCCCCAACAGATGTCTCCTGCGTCTTCCATACACGATGGCCACATGTCTGAGACATGCTCAATTTCAAGTAGTCTGCTTCTTGCAACACGTAGATCATGTATGCAATTTAGGGTTCAGAAAATACAGACTCTATGCCAGCAGTGCTACTCAAAAAATATTTGTAGCAAGGATTCCACACATGGGACTGAACTGAGCATCCGTTACAAATTTGGGCCTAGTGGGCCCGGTGGGGACTGGTAGACTGGAGGCTGTGTTTGCTTTAGGTTTTCATGGAGCTTTCACGACTAGACACATGGGAGCTGATGGTTGTTTCCCAAGCCTCAGACCCTGAGATGCCAGGGATCGATGGCCTTCTCCCAACCTCCCAGATATTGTCCCAGATGGGAAATGATCGCATCAGGGGAGGAAAGGATGGAAGTCAGTGTGTGTATATGAGACTCTCAAAGCAGCCTACCGTGGTGATGCTCAGATCACCTTCCAGCTCAGCCCCAGAAGCCAGCTGGGCTGGGTTCCTCACAAGAGGAACATTCATGAACCGGAAGAACAAGTCAAATGAAAGAGCCCTGCGCCCGGAAGTGCTGGAGGACATAGAGCAGAGGCCACTCTGGCTGGGGCCTCGTGACAGGTTCTAACAGTGGGGTGGTCCTCAGCGGGGTGGCGGTGAAAGGAGAACAGGGGAGTAAACACATCTGCTAGGAGGCAGGAGTGGCAGCATCCCTTTCACGTGGCCAAGCAAGTAAGTCCTGTGACAGACAGGAGAAACTTCCGGGAGGGGGCACACCAAGCCAGGGTCTGGGAGCCACATGGGGAGCATGGGGAAGCCCAGAGAGGGAACCTCACCAGGTGGTCAGAAGGACTGCAGCCCAACAACACAGCTGAGGAGGGCACCTCAGAGAGGTGGAGCTGGAGGCAGAAGCTCTACTCGGAGGTGCTGGCAGCAAGCCTAGAGTCAGATAAGGGCTGGAGCTGCTGGAAAGTCGGGGCAGATGCCACATGTCAACCTCCGTCATAGCCGTGTATTTTATTGCAGGCAGTCTCCTATCCCTTTTGGAAGTTGGAAGGTTATAGACGACAAACAAATAAAAAGTATGAAATGGTCCAAACAAACTGATTCCATTTATGCTAGCAGAGGCCCCGAGCCCTGGAGAGATGGTGATCAGCCTTCCTTGAGTGTAATCCCAATGAAACAACGCTGGAGGCTCATATAAATGAGCCGTTTTAAAAACTTCTTTCTAGATTTTCCAATTGCAATATTCCGTACAAATTCACTAGAGCTGCCGTTTTCTTATTTTTGTGGTTCCTCTGCTTTGCTGGGCCCTAAGTGTGGCCTTAGTCTTTCTATGGAGGAATCAGCACTAGCTAGGGGGGTAGGGTGGGTGGAAATAAGTCAGGAGATGCTTTGGGAGGGATGGGTGAGCTTTGAGCCAGATTTCACACGGGGTGAAAATCCTGGAATGAAAATAAGGAGGGAAGCATAGCAGGAGGTGAGACCGACAGGGCGAAGGGTCTGCAGCTTCTGGGCAAAGTTGAACTCAGCCTAGATGGTGAACTGGATAAGAATTGCAGTGTCCCTCCTGAGCGGGGCAGGCTGTCTCTGTGCTTGGGTTCCTCTGCAGTCCACAGTCGGCGCGCCCGGCTCTGAGCCCTGCGAAGAACGCACCCCTTGGCATTGGGGAGAGGGCCAGAAAATGGCCCTGGCTGAACCAAAGCCGGACAATCAACCAGAAATGGATGCTCGTGGCCATCTGTAGACACCGATCCAAGGAGACGCTTTGTCTGTGTGAGGCCAATGAGACTGAACTGGAGATTCAAACACACATCGGGATCTGAAAGGCCCTGAGAAGTTCTGTGATTTAAAAACAACAACAAAAATTTGCTTTTTTTCCCCCTATGTTATTGTTGTTGTTTTTTGAAACCAGCATTTCCTAAAACATTTATTCATGGGATCCTTTTACAAATAAGGCAAAAATTGCTTTCTGAATCTGGCCCCAACATGTTTTGTTTTGTTTATGGAGCAAATTTTTTTTTTTTTGAGGCAGAGTCTTGTTCTGTTGCCTGGACTAGAGTGCAGTGGCACCATCATAGCTTTCGGCAGCCCCAAACTCCTGGGTTCAGTGATGCTCCTGCCTCAGCCTCCCGAGTAGCTGCGACTCCAGGCGTTTGCCACCACCACACCCAGCTAATTTTTTCTATTTTTAGTAGAGATGGGGGGGGTGGGTCTCACTTTTGCTCAGGCTGGTCTTGAACTACTGATCTCAAGTGATCCTCTTGCCTCGGCCTCCCACAGTGCTAGGATTACAGGTGTGAGCCACAGTGCCCAGGAAGCATTTTAAAATGAGTTTCGGTTGATTGCTAACACATAGAAATCAGGTGAGTTCACCTAAAAATCCAGATTACCAACTTCTCTTGAAAAAAAAAAGAGCCAGACCTGGTGAATTCAGGACATCCTTCCCACATGGCCGTTGTCTGCTGGAGCTGAACAGTGGTCATTTTGCTCAGGAACTACCCTCCCCAGTTTACTAGAGTCCCCAGGACTTGCCTCACTGAGCATCGGTTGCCATTTATCCTCACGCCTGTGCTGGTTTTCTCCTGTAGTAAAGATCATTAAGAAGCATATGTATACTCGAGAGATTGTTTTATTCAGCCTGCTTCTCTCCTTTATGCGACACACCTGGTCCCTGTTGCATTTAAATCTGTGAGCCCTGGTATAACACCTGTTAACATCACACAGAACCAGATAAAGGGAAGAGTTGCAGAACTGTTCCCACCATCCCCACCCCTAGACACTGATATAGAAATACCGGAACTAGGACTGTAGGGAGGCCTGGGCATGGTGTTTCCTGGGCACTATTTTTTTTTTTTTTGAGACAGAGTCTCACTGTGTTGCCCGGGCTAGAGTGAGTGCCGTGGCGTC